>NC_134524.1:7112285-7417035 GCF_027942865.1 Odontesthes bonariensis
AAAAAGAACATGAATGAAACAATGATTATATGACAGTAACTCCTACTGATACCTCTGATGTTTGAGAGTCTTCATGTTTTGTTCGGATTCAACACAAGAGTGGCAGAATCTTCTTCTCTCATTTATTACATCTGGATTTGCTTAATCTCTTCTTGTTCATCAGTTTTAGAATTGAAACACTTCAACACTTGAACTTTCTGCTCTTTGTGCTGCTGTTAAACATCATGAAAAAGCACTGAACAGGATGGAAATAAAAACTGTAGAAATAACTGATCAGTAAGTCAGTAAATACTGAGAAATGTTGCTCCAAAAAGCAAACAAACTACAGTTATTTAAATGTTCATGAAGATTTATAAAATAAATACATAGATGAACGGTGTCAAATAACAGGAAATAGAATTAAAGCATATTTCTGTTAGTTTTCTGTGTGTGTTGGTCTTCTAACTGAATATTTTTATGTGAGCAGTTTCCATTAAGGCCACAGTGATCCTGCAGCCCAGCTGGGCTCAGATATACAGCGGTGAGACCGTCACTGCCAGATGTGAGATCCAGGGAGGTGGAGGAACTCAGTGGATGTATGAATGGAGACGAACCGGGTTAAATATTCCTCCAACATCCAGTGAATACAGGATCAGCAGAGCTACTGACAGTGGAGGATACAGCTGCCGGGGCAGAAGGGACCAGCTTTTTCTAACACAGTGGAGTGATGTCATCAATGTAACTGTATCAGGTAAGTTAAATTTGTTTCATCCATTTCAAAATTTTACATTTAAATAGTGTCGTCATTAGTTTAATGTTATCAATATTAAATCTTTTTTTCCAAAATTATACAGTTGCTATGGCAACACAAGATAAGACTTTAATTTTTAGTAGGGATGCACCGATCCGATATTTGGATCGGATATCGATACCGATATCGAGGAAAATTCCTAATGTTTAAGTCAAGCCTGATGTTGCAACCCTAACATTTCTAACTCCTAACAAAATAATGATCCTAGTATTTTCCACACAATGAAACTTACCGTTTGTTACCATAATGTTTTTCTGTATTGGATCGGTAGCGGACGATACTAAGCCTCAGATATCGGTATTGGAGGTGAATAAAGTGGATCGGTGCATCCCTAGTTTTTAGTCTTCAAACAAAATCACTGAAAAGCAGCTTTTACTGCATCTTAATGTCATCTGTCATCAGACATAAAATAACTAAAATGTCCAAAAGGATTATGTATCACACACTCTGTCTGCAGGAGGTTTGGCTGTTAATAACTGAATACATTTGTCATTTCTTAAAGAGATACTGTAAGCTGAGTGAAGAGAATTTCACTGAGTTTCTCATCAGTCCTGGATGTAAATGAGAAAGTTACAGCTTTTTAATCCAGGGTTACAGACTTCTTTTCTATCTGTTCTGTCTCTCTCAGCAGATAAACCCTGGCCTGTCCTCACTGTGTCTCCATCATGGCTGAGTCCTGGAGCCTCAGTAACTCTGAGCTGTCAGGTTGAACATCCGTCTGCAGGATGGAGGTTCTACTGGTATAAAGCTGTTCCTGATGCGTCTGAAAGCTCTTACAGCTATGAGCTGCTGCCTGATAGCAACACTGGGACTGAACATGGTTCCTACATCATTCATGGACAGACACACACAGCAGGATATGTGTGTAGAGCTGGGAGAGGAGACCCAGTGTATTACACTGATTACAGTCACCCAGAGATTGTCTGGTCTGCAGGTCAGTTTGTTTCTGTCCTCTCAGTGAGCAGAAGGGATGCTTTCACTGTGAATAAATCACTTACTGTATCGGTTGCACTAACAGACAGTTAAAACACACTTTGTGTTGTGGTCAGGCAGATCAGCTTGTTGAAATGTGTGCGCTGATGTTCAGATGAAGAACAAAATAAACCAAATGAATATCTGTAATGAAGCATTGGTTATGTTTCTCTCTGCTTTGGTGAAATCTCATCACATGTTTTTCAGATCTTCATCCAGTAGCGTCTCTCACAGTGAGTCCTGACAGAGTTCAACACTTCACAGGTGATCCTGTGTCACTGAACTGTGAAGGAAAATCTGCTGAGTGGAGAGTGATGGGGATTACAGAAACAGGATACCTGTATTACTGCTCTGAGTCAGTATGGGGGACAATGACTGGATCCTCATGTAACATAGAGTATCTCTGGTCTGATAATGCTGTGTTCTGGTGTGAGTCTGGATCAGGAGAGTTCAGCAACGCAGTCAACATAACTGGGCAGAGTACGTAATGATAAATGTTCTTTTTCTTTCACTTTGTCTTGTATTTAAGCATCACATCATTAACTGTACCTGAACATGTCATATCCATACAACATGAACTTTCTCGGTGAGCATTTGTCTCTTGATCCTGCTGCGTAGTTGCTCTTACGGTTCACTGGAAAACACTTTGGTTTGCTGTTGTCTTACTTTACAGGAGAGCTTGAAGTTTTAATGTCACCTTTCACGATTCAGAACAACTACTGTGTGATTTATGACACTGTAGACAGTGTTATATCTTTGTTAAAAGCTGGTAACACACATACGGTTTGTAAATGCACGAGATCAAATTTCAGCCAATTCAACTGTGTGAGTCAGCTTTGTCTAAATGTCTGCACCAGCTGATCTCTGACAGAAACCTAATGTCCTCTGACTGTGTTACAGAGAATAATTATGGACTTATCCTGGTGAGCCCCGTCCATCCTGTAACTGAGGGAGGTTCTGTCAGTCTGAGCTGCAGACGCAGAGGACAAAATACACTTTCCAATGTGTTTTTCTATCACAATGACACACTTCTTCAAAGTGACAGCAGAGGGGAGCTGAACATCTCTGCAGTGTCACAGTCAGATGAAGGTTTCTACAAGTGTGAACACTCAGGGGAGGTTTCACCACAGAGCTGGATCTCAGTTAAAGGTGAGTAGAGTTGCTGGACAAATTCATCCAAAGACTGTTCCCTGATTTGGTGTTTTGATGTTACTGATCAGATCAGAGAGCTTTCTGACATGTGATCCAAAGTCTTCACTGGTGTTCACTTTAGTTCTGAGCTGATGTCTGTGAAAGGTTTAAGAGATGATTCACATCATGTGTTTTTTCTAACTTACAGACGATGAAATCAAAAAGAACTGAAGCTTTTATTTGTGTGCAGCTGCATTTGTTTTTATTGTTAACAAGAAATATTTCAGTCTGTTAGTAATATTTAAACAAACTGAATCAAGTCACATTTTGATTAATTCATTAAAAAAAATCTGAACTCAACAGCAAGTAAACCCAGAGCCACACTGACAGCAGAGAGAGGAACCATACCAGCAGGGGGCAGTGTGACACAGAAAAGAGCATTTTGTTCCCAACAACAAAAAGAACATGAATGAAACAATGATTATATGACAGTAACTCCTACTGATACCTCTGATGTTTGAGACTCTTCATGTTTTGTTCGGATTCAACACAAGAGTGGCAGAATCTTCTTCTCTCATTTATTACATCTGGATTTGCTTAATCTCTTCTTGTTCATCAGTTTTAGAATTGAAACACTTCAAGACTTGAACTTTCTGCTCTTTGTGCTGCTGTTAAACATCATGAAAAAGCACTGAACAGGATGGAAATAAAAACTGTAGAAATAACTGATCAGTAAGTCAGTAAATACTGAGAAATGTTGCTCCAAAAAGCAAACAAACTACAGTTATTTAAATGTTTATGAAGATTTATAAAATAAATACATAGATGAACGGTGTCAAATAACAGGAAATAGAATTAAAGCATATTTCTGTTAGTTTTCTGTGTGTGTTGGTCTTCTAACTGAATATTTTTATGTGAGCAGTTTCCATTAAGGCCACAGTGATCCTGCAGCCCAGCTGGGCTCAGATATACAGCGGTGAGACCGTCACTGCCAGATGTGAGATCCAGGGAGGTGGAGGAACTCAGTGGATGTATGAATGGACACCAGCCGGGTTAAATATTCCTCCAACATCCAGTGAATACAGGATCAGCAGAGTTACTGACAGTGGAGGATACAGCTGCCGGGGCAGAAGGGACCAGCTTTTTCTAACACAGTGGAGTGATGTCATCAATGTAACTGTATCAGGTAAGTTAAATTTGTTTCATCCATTTCAAAATTTTACATTTAAATAGTGTCGTCATTAGTTTAATGTTATCAATATTAAATCTTTTATTCCAAAATTATACAGTTGCTATGGCAACACAAGATAAGACTTTAGTTTTTAGTAGGGATGCACCGATCCGATATTTGGATCGGATATCGATACCGATAGAGGAAAATTCCTAATGTTTAAGTCAAGCCTGATGTTGCAACCCTAACATTAATTCGTTACTTTCCACCCCTGGTTTTTAGTCTTCAAACAAAATCACTGAAAAGCAGCTTTTACTGCATCTTAATGTCATCTGTCATCAGACATCAAATAACTAAAATGTCCAAAAGGATTATGTATCACACACTCTGTCTGCAGGAGGTTTTGGTGTTAATAACTGAATACATTTGTCATTTCTTAAAGAGATACTGTAAGCTGAGTGAAGAGAATTTCACTGAGTTTCTCATCAGTCCTGGATGTAAATGTTAAAGTTACAGCTTTTTAATCCAGGGTTACAGACTTCTTTTCTATCTGTTCTGTCTCTCTCAGCAGATAAAGCCCGGCCTGTCCTCACTGTGTCTCCATCATGGCTGAGTCCTGGAGCCTCAGTAACTCTGAGCTGTCAGGTTGAACATCCGTCTGCAGGATGGAGGTTCTACTGGTATAAAGCTGTTCCTGATCCGTCTGAAAGCCCTTACAGCTATGAGCTGCTGCCTGATAGCAACACTGGGACTGAACATGGTTCCTACATCATTCATGGACAGACACACACAGCAGGATATGTGTGTAGAGCTGGGAGAGGAGACCCAGTGTATTACACTGATTACAGTGACCCAGAGTTTGTCTGGTCTGCAGGTCAGTTTGTTTCTGTCCTCTCAGTGAGCAGAAGGGATGCTTTCACTGTGAATAAATCACTTACTGTATCGGTTGCACTAACAGACAGTTAAAACACACTTTGTGTTGTGGTCAGGCAGATCAGCTTGTTGAAATGTGTGCGCTGATGTTCAGATGAAGAACAAAATAAACCAAATGAATATCTGTAGTGAAGCATTGGTTATGTTTCTCTCTGCTTTGGTGAAATCTCATCACATGTTTTTCAGATCTTCATCCAGCAGCGTCTCTCACAGTGAGTCCTGACAGAGTTCAACACTTCAGAGGTGATCCTGTGTCACTGAACTGTGAAGGAAAATCTGCTGAGTGGAGAGTGATGGGGATTACAGAAGAAGGATACCTGTATTACTGCTCTGAGTTATACTGGGCGACAATGACTGGATCCTCATGTAACATAGAGAATCTCTGGTATGGTTATACTGTGTTCTGGTGTGAGTCTGGATCAGGAGAGTTCAGCAACGCAGTCAACATAACTGGGCAGAGTACGTAATGATAAATGTTCTTTTTCTTTCACTTTGTCTTGTATTTAAGCATCACATCATTAACTGTACCTGAACATGTCATATCCATACAACATGAACTTTCTCGGTGAGCATTTGTCTCTTGATCCTGCTGCGTAGTTGCTCTTAAGGTTCACTGGAAAACACTTTGGTTTGCTGTTGTCTTACTTTACAGGAGAGCTTGAAGTTTTAATGTCACCTTTCACGATTCAGAACAACTACTGTGTGATTTATGACACTGTAGACAGTGTTATATCTTTGTTAAAAGCTGGTAACACACATACGGTTTGTAAATGCACGAGATCAAATTTCAGCCAATTCAACTGTGTGAGTCAGCTTTGTCTAAATGTCTGCACCAGCTGATCTCTGACAGAAACCTAATGTCCTCTGACTGTGTTACAGAGAATAATTATGGACTTATCCTGGTGAGCCCCGTCCATCCTGTAACTGAGGGAGGTTCTGTCAGTCTGAGCTGCAGACGCAGAGGACAAAATACACTTTCCAATGTGTTTTTCTATCACAATGACACACTTCTTCAAAGTGACAGCAGAGGGGAGCTGAACATCTCTGCAGTGTCACAGTCAGATGAAGGTTTCTACAAGTGTGAACACTCAGGGGAGGTTTCACCACAGAGCTGGATCTCAGTTAAAGGTGAGTAGAGTTGCTGGACAAATTCATCCAAAGACTGTTCCCTGATTTGGTGTTTTGATGTTACTGATCAGATCAGAGAGCTTTCTGACATGTGATCCAAAGTCTTCACTGGTGTTCACTTTAGTTCTGAGCTGATGTCTGTGAAAGGTTTAAGAGATGATTCACATCATGTGTTTTTTCTAACTTACAGACGATGAAATCAAAAAGAACTGAAGCTTTTATTTGTGTGCAGCTGCATTTGTTTTTATTGTTAACAAGAAATATTTCAGTCTGTTAGTAATATTTAAACAAACTGAATCAAGTCACATTTTGATTAATTCATTAAAAAAAATCTGAACTCAACAGCAAGTAAACCCAGAGCCACACTGACAGCAGAGAGAGGAACCATACCAGCAGGGGGCAGTGTGACACAGAAAAGAGCATTTTGGTCCCAACAACAAAAAGAACATGAATGAAACAATGATTATATGACAGTAACTCCTACTGATACCTCTGATGTTTGAGACTCTTCATGTTTTGTTCGGATTCAACACAAGAGTGGCAGAATCTTCTTCTCTCATTTATTACATCTGGATTTGCTTAATCTCTTCTTGTTCATCAGTTTTAGAATTGAAACACTTCAAGACTTGAACTTTCTGCTCTTTGTGCTGCTGTTAAACATCATGAAAAAGCACTGAACAGGATGGAAATAAAAACTGTAGAAATAACTGATCAGTAAGTCAGTAAATACTGAGAAATGTTGCTCCAAAAAGCAAACAAACTACAGTTATTTAAATGTTTATGAAGATTTATAAAATAAATACATAGATGAACGGTGTCAAATAACAGGAAATAGAATTAAAGCATATTTCTGTTAGTTTTCTGTGTGTGTTGGTCTTCTAACTGAATATTTTTATGTGAGCAGTTTCCATTAAGGCCACAGTGATCCTGCAGCCCAGCTGGGCTCAGATATACAGCGGTGAGACCGTCACTGCCAGATGTGAGATCCAGGGAGGTGGAGGAACTCAGTGGATGTATGAATGGACACCAGCCGGGTTAAATATTCCTCCAACATCCAGTGAATACAGGATCAGCAGAGTTACTGACAGTGGAGGATACAGCTGCCGGGGCAGAAGGGACCAGCTTTTTCTAACACAGTGGAGTGATGTCATCAATGTAACTGTATCAGGTAAGTTAAATTTGTTTCATCCATTTCAAAATTTTACATTTAAATAGTGTCGTCATTAGTTTAATGTTATCAATATTAAATCTTTTATTCCAAAATTATACAGTTGCTATGGCAACACAAGATAAGACTTTAGTTTTTAGTAGGGATGCACCGATCCGATATTTGGATTGGATATCGATACCGATAGAGGAAAATTCCTAATGTTTAAGTCAAGCCTGATGTTGCAACCCTAACATTAATTCGTTACTTTCCACCCCTGGTTTTTAGTCTTCAAACAAAATCACTGAAAAGCAGCTTTTACTGCATCTTAATGTCATCTGTCATCAGACATCAAATAACTAAAATGTCCAAAAGGATTATGTATCACACACTCTGTCTGCAGGAGGTTTTGCTGTTAATAACTGAATACATTTGTCATTTCTTAAAGAGATACTGTAAGCTGAGTGAAGAGAATTTCACTGAGTTTCTCATCAGTCCTGGATGTAAATGTTAAAGTTACAGCTTTTTAATCCAGGGTTACAGACTTCTTTTCTATCTGTTCTGTCTCTCTCAGCAGATAAAGCCCGGCCTGTCCTCACTGTGTCTCCATCATGGCTGAGTCCTGGAGCCTCAGTAACTCTGAGCTGTCAGGTTGAACATCCGTCTGCAGGATGGAGGTTCTACTGGTATAAAGCTGTTCCTGATCCGTCTGAAAGCTCTTACAGCTATGAGCTGCTGCCTGATAGCAACACTGGGACTGAACATGGTTCCTACATCATTCATGGACAGACACGCACAGCAGGATATGTGTGTAGAGCTGGGAGAGGAGACCCAGTGTATTACACTGATTACAGTGACCCAGAGTTTGTCTGGTCTGCAGGTCAGTTTGTTTCTGTCCTCTCAGTGAGCAGAAGGGATGCTTTCACTGTGAATAAATCACTTACTGTATGGGTTGCACTAACAGACAGTTAAAACACACTTTGTGTTGTGGTCAGGCAGATCAGCTTGTTGAAATGTGTGCGCTGATGTTCAGATGAAGAACAAAATAAACCAAATGAATATCTGTAGTGAAGCATTGGTTATGTTTCTCTCTGCTTTGGTGAAATCTCATCACATGTTTTTCAGATCTTCATCCAGCAGCGTCTCTCACAGTGAGTCCTGACAGAGTTCAACACTTCAGAGGTGATCCTGTGTCACTGAACTGTGAAGGAAAATCTGCCGAGTGGAGAGTGATGGGGATTACAGAAGAAGGATACCTGTCATACTGCTCATACTGGGGGACAATGACTGGATCCTCATGTAACATAGAGAATCTCTGGTATGGTTATACTGTGTTCTGGTGTGAGTCTGGATCAGGAGAGTTCAGCAACGCAGTCAACATAACTGTGCAGAGTACGTAATGATAAATGTTCTTTTTCTTTCACTTTGTCTTGTATTTAAGCATCACATCATTAACTGTACCTGAACATGTCATATCCATACAACATGAACTTTCTCGGTGAGCATTTGTCTCTTGATCCTGCTGCGTAGTTGCTCTTACGGTTCACTGGAAAACACTTTGGTTTGCTGTTGTCTTACTTTACAGGAGAGCTTGAAGTTTTAATTTCACCTTTCACGATTCAGAACAACTACTGTGTGATTTATGACACTGTAGACAGTGTTATATCTTTGTTAAAAGCTGGTAACTCACATACGGTTTGTAGATGCACGAGATCAAATTTCAGCCAATGTAACTGTGTGAGTCAGCTTTGTCTAAATGTCTGCACCAGCTGATCTCTGACAGAAACCTAATGTCCTCTGACTGTTTCACAGGTGAGTATTATGGAGTTATCCTGGTGAGCCCCGTCCATCCTGTAACTGAGGGAGGTTCTGTCAGTCTGAGCTGCAGACGCAGAGGACAAAATACACTTTCCAATGTGTTTTTCTATCACAATGACACACTTCTTCTAAGTGACGGCAGAGGGGAGCTGAACATCTCTGCAGTGTCACAGTCAGATGAAGGTTTCTACAAGTGTGAACACTCAGGGAACGTTTCATCACAGAGCTGGATCTCAGTTAAAGGTGAGTAGAGTTCAATTATTTGATGCCTTTAAAACTATTTTCTGTTTAATGTTTAAGTCCATTTCTCTGGAAGAGTATCATCTTTACATAAATAAGTTCAATCTTTGATATTGTATCTTCTGTGAACTGAAGCTGTGTCCAGACCTGAAGGCTCTTCGTTTCCTGTGCTGATGGTCGTTGGACCAATTATTGGACTCATATTCATCGTTCTCCTGCTCCTGCTGTGTCGCTGCAGACGCTCCAAAGGTGAGAGCTTTTTCTTCTGGTATCAGATGTTTCATTCTTTCATTACTGAAGGACATCGATGCCTCATGAGGACATAACCTGGAACATCAGTACAACAACGTACAACACAAAACCAGCTTTTTTTTCTTTGTGAAAAAGGTTATGCTATAGAGCAGACGGTCAACCAGGATGAGACCCAGCAGCAGGTTTACTCCTCTCTCCTCCATGGTCAGTCTTTCAGCTTCCTCTGAAACTCAGTTTCTAATCACACGATGACAGAATATCTTCATCCATAACATCCAGTTCTCCAGGATGACTTATTCTCTCTGCTGCAGCTTTAACACCGTCGAGTTAAATCAAACCAGGACATTAACACGCGATAAAGAAAGAAATGCTCTGAAGAAATCTTTAAGTTTAAATCAGTTTCACACACATGAGGCGGCTCGTTTAACTGTGTTGTGACTTTTTCTGACCTGCAGGAGATCTTTGTGTCTATGAAACAGTCAGAGGAGGTGAAGCCTCTGCAGATGGTACAGTTTAAACTTTGACTATAACACTCAGCTGCTGGAAGTTTCCCTTCTAAAATAATTGTGATCAAAGTTAAAGTCAATGATGACGTTATTGTTTCAGGTCAGCAGGAAGGTGATTACACTAATGTTCCATCTGTGATCAGCCCAACGATCAGAGCGGGAGGAGTGAGTACACAATCTATGAAAAGTGATCATTCTCATCAATAACCTGCACAGATAAAACAGAGGGCGTGTGTTTCTCCATATTTCCACATGTGCATGTTAACAGGAGAACATGATGATCAGGAGGATAGAAGAGGACGGCTCTGACTACTATAATGTGAATCCAGATTCAACCGCGGCTATGAAACCTCAGTGAGAACTATTTATCTGCTGATAAATACGCTGGGGGACCCACCATCACCCAAAAAACTGTGTTTGTGTCACCTTCATCATTTCCACCTATGACTCAACCACATTATCAGACACTGGGTACAATAGAGGATATTTTGATGGGAACTAAAGAAGCATTTAGTTGATGCTCTCCTTCGAAGAAAACGCTCAGGACGTTTCATTTGTTTAAATCTTTTTAAATCATAGTTATATTGTTCATCTGTTTTCTTCAGAGAATTCTCTGTTTTATGTGCACTTCATGCTTAAAAAGGAAGGCGCGACTCCCATTCATTCTCTTAGCTTCATTCTCTTTTTCCTTAATTCAATCTAAAAGTAACTATTTTCCTGAATTTTGCACTATCACCACGTGCATTTTGACTTCGTTAAAACTTGAAACCAACTCTGATTTTGTTCGCCTAGTTTCCCTTTTTGTTATTAAGTCTGGTCCAGACACTCGTGGTTGGTTTTCATTTTGTGTCCTTTACAGCAGCTGCTGATCTCTCCCAACCTCAGAGACCGACTGAGAGTCCACAACCAGACAGTTCAGGACTGATAGGAGGAACAGTTGGAGCTCTGCTGATCAAATTGAAACATTTGATGAATTAGAATAAAAAAAAGAGTCTTGAACTAAATCCCAGCTCAGTCAAAATACTCAGTTTCTGTTCAAAATACTGAGGTTTGTTTCCCACTTCACTGAGAGGCTTTATTTTGTAAAGATGCTTGTTGACCTGTTGTTGAGTTGTAAATACATTTTATGATAGTTATCCCATATATACTCTGTTTTCTTATATTGATTAAGAGTTTTGAGTTGAAGTTGGGCCTCGCTTATTTGTGTGAAGGTCATAAATTCCACTGTCAGGAATGTGGTCTGGTCCGGCTGGAAACTGAATCCTGAATTCCTTTTACGGCTGAGAGCTTTGTAAAGCAGGACACACCCATTTTCCAATAAAATGGAGGAGGCGTGAGGAGAGGCTTCAGAGTGGTTTGGAGATCGTAAGAAGCTGTCTCCTCACGCTCTCCTCATGAGTAAAAAACCCTTGACGTCTCTCTCTCTCTCTCTTCTTTTTGTATTGTTTGATAATTGTTTTAGGTGTTTGAACCTGACATCTGTACTGAAAAACTGTTTCTAAAGTTCTGTGTGTGCTGTTAACAAACAATAGTACCAACAGCGAATGGACAATCTTGAGGCAGCCCGATGGCGGGGACACAAACCACCGTCAGCTTCTTTGTGATCAAACGTCTCACTGTCGATCACTGCTGGCGTTCCTGCACTTTGAACAGATGTTTCTCTCTCTATCATTTTCTACATCAGGGCCTTCTTCTTCTTCTCTGACTCCTGCATCGGTGTCCTCTCAGTGTGTGCAGCAGTCTAAAAGAAAAGCATTTTCCCATATGTTCTTCCTTGAACTCAGATCATTTGTTTCTGTGACATGATTCTGACACTTTTAACAGAATTTCCAATTTGATCGTATGTTCAAGTCCTGTGAGAGCTGCTTAAAGAGTTTAAATGTCTCCAGGTTTTAGAGGCCAAAGTAAAGAGGGAAAAGCTTTAAGTTGGAAACTTTCATTCTCTGATTTAATGGCTCAAACTGTGACTGAGCAGCTTTTAGTTTGTCAAGATGAGGGATCAAAGCTCTTAAAGACATAAACTCTGCAGTTCAGCATCCAACAGAAGAATGGAAGCAGCTCAGAAAGGAGGCTGAAGCTGTGATTTGGTGGTTCAGGCAGATGCAGAGCAGCTTCTGGAAGCAGAGGGAGGGGCTTCAGCTCCTGTGGATGTTGATGGCTGTTGAAATCATCATGTGTTCAATTCCCTCAAATGCTCTGTGGACTTCCAGGTTTTGATCTTTAAGGAATCAAATCATCTTTTCTTTGGGATGCGACAGCTGGTCTTTGAATATTTCTCTGCTGTAAGTGTGCATCCAGCTACAGGCCCATCTGTACCCCCTCTTTACCTAAAACAGTGACCTCACGATGTATTTCTTTAGCTTCAGCATGAAAATCAGAGAATAGAAAACACTAAGCGACATGTTCACTACCCTATGAGCACCATCCTGTATTTACTCTTGGGAGCTTCAAAGTAAGATGAGGGTTGATCTACTACTGTAGACAACAAAGTATATGCTATATTCTACATGATTTTTTATAAATTTTTATGTTGTAGATATGTGAATTTATTTTATCAATGGAGAAATTGAGCAGCCTTGCTTTGTTGTCTACAGTAGTAGATCAACCCTCATCTTACATTGAAGCTCCCAGATCAAGGAAGTGACGTCGACGCAGCTTTAGCAGCAGAGAAGCTATTAGGCAAGGCAAGGCATCTTTATTTATATAGCGCATTTCATACCACAGGCAACTCAATGTGCTTTACATAAAGACAAGGCATTTAAAAGAACAGCATAAAGCAGCATAAAAACAAGCAATTTAAAGTGAAAAAAAAATAGAATAAAAATTAAAGCAATCAAAGAAGAGGGGAAAAAGAAAAATATAAACTCAACCATAAGCACACGGAAAGAGAAATGTTTTTAACCTGGATTTAAAAGTGCTTACAGTTGGGGCTGATTTCAGTTCTGCTGGTAGTTTGTTCCACTTGTGTGCAGCATAACAGCTAAAAGCTGCTTCACCGTGTCCAGTTTGAACTCTGGGCTCCACTATCTGACCTGAGTCAGCAGATCTCAGAGCTCTGCTGGGTTTATACTCTGCCAGCATGTCATTCATGTATTCTAGACCTGAACCGTTCTGTGATTTGTAGACGAACAGCAGAACTTTAAAATCTATTCTGTATCTGAGCGGGAGCCGATGTAAAGACCTGAGAACTGGGGTGATGTGATGTGATCTCTTTGTTCTGGTTAAAACTCGGGCTGCAGCGTTCTGAATGAGCTGCAGCTGTTTGAGACTCTTTTGGGGGAGTCCAGTCAGAAGACCGTTACAGTAGTCAAGTCTGCTGGAGATGAAAGCATGAATCAGCTTCTCCTGATCTGTTTGGGACATGAAACCCTTAATTCTGGAGATGTTCTTAAGTTGATAAAAGGCTGATTTGGTGACTGATTTGATATGATTGTTGAAGGTCAGGTCTGAGTCTATCAGCACGCCGAGGTTCCGGACTTGGTCTTTAGTTTCTAGAGACAGTGACTCAAGATGTTTATTGACAGCAAACCTCTTCTCTTTGTTGCCAAACACAATGACCTCAGTTTTTTCTTGATTTAACTGAAGGAAATTTTGGTTCATCCACTTTTTGACTTGCTCTAAGCAGTCGCACAATGACTCTATAGGACTGCAGTCATCTGGAGACAGTGCGAGATATATCTGTGTGTCATCTGCATAGCTGTGGTAGTTGACTTTAGAGTTCTTCAGAATTTGACCCAGAGGCAGCATGTATAGAGTGAACAGAAGGGGTCCAAGAACTGACCCCTGAGGAACTCCACGTCATAGCCACTCGATCAGATTGATTACTTCCAATAGTCACAAAATAACTCCGCTCCTCCAAGTAGGACCTGAACCATTCTAGGACTGTCCCGCTGAGTCCTGCCCAGGTTTCCAGCCTGTTCAGCAGTATACTGTGATCCACAGTGTCAAATGCAGCACTGAGATCCAACAATACCAGAACTGACACCTTGCCTGAGTCAGTGTTCAACCTTATGTCATTTAACACTTTAATAAGAGCCGTTTCTGTACTGTGGTGAGGTCGGAAGCCTGACTGAAATTGGTCAAGGAGTCCACTGGAGTTCAAGAAGTTACTGAGTTGATTAAAAACCACTTTCTCAACAATCTTGGCTATAAAAGGAAGATTTGAGATGGGTCTGTAGTTGGTTAAGATGGAAGCATCCAATGTTGTCTTTTTTAGGAGTGGCTTGATGGCAGCTACTTTTAAGGGTTTAGGAAACGTGCCTGATTGAAGTGAGCAGTTTATTATTTGCTGCAAATCTGTTTGGACAGAGCTTACAATAGTTTTAAAGAAGTCAGATGGCATTGTGTCAAGACAGGATGTCGATGGTTTAAGATGCTGGACTGTTTCTTCTATGGTTTTTTGGTCAACTGTATTGAATTCTAACATCATAGTTGATTGATTCCTAGGTGGTTTTAAGGTTTGTGTCATTTTATTATTTTGCTGATTTATGTTGATATTTAGCCTTATATATTTGATTTTTTCATTGAAAAAACAAGCAAATTCATTGCATTTTTCTGTGGAACCCGTGGTTAAAATTACAAAGACTTTGTTTGTAGAGGTCATGGTGAATTTGAAGTTTAGTTTTTCTCCATTTACGCTCTGCTTTCCTGCATTCTGTTTTCAAGGCCTTTATCATCATAGTGTTCCTCCATGGTGTTCGCTTTCTGCTTAAGATCATCTTATTTTTAACAGGTGCAACAGTATCCATGACATTTGAGATTTTCAAGTTAAAGTTATCTAAGAGTTCATCAACTGTCTCTGCACTCGCAGTTGATGACATAGCTATAACTTCCATAAACTTAGCACTGGTATTCTCATATATGTACCTTTTTCTAGACTTGTAGTCAAGACCGCCTAAACCGAGACCAAGACACTACCAAGACCAGAGGGTATCAAGACCGAGACCAAGACGAGACCAAGGCCAAGACAGACTGAGTCAAGACCAAGACAAAGTCGAGACGAGACCGAGACCGAGACCGAGACCGAGACCAAAAAAAAAACAAAAAAAAAAACAGCTAGTGAACTAGTGTTACACCATAACTTGCATCAATTTAATAAAAGCAGCATACTGGGGTAAGAGGTTCAGTCCCAGTTTAAATTCAATTTAAGAAGGTATTATGTCAACTACAGACAGAACAATGCAGAGATTTGTACTCCAAGTACCTACAACATAGGGGGAAAAGAATCTGTAAGTCATCTGTTTCTATTCAACCACAACAAACTACTGTATCTTATAAATGCAGTAATTTTAAATCTATCAATGAGTGCAGGTCTTTACATACAAAATAACCTCATCCAATCCAGTGTGACACATTAACAGAAAATTATTTTTTCACATTGCATTAAGCCTCCTTATGTGTCAGCCAGCAATCAGACAGAGGTAATGACAAGAAATGAAAGAAAAAAAGTCTAAAGTTACTATACAATAGAATTGTGTCCCATAGTAGATAGATAGAATGAGAAAGATAGATAAATACATTACTCTATCTATCCATCCACCTATCTACCTATCTAATAATAACATGCTGTTGTTGCCCTACACGCTGGACTGGTTACAGTTAACACAGGACAAGACGCCTAACCACCATAACCACGTCAAACATGATTGTACATTTTGTAGAATGGGTGTCAGTTGCAATTATGCTCAGGTCAACTCAAACTCAAGATTCATGACGAGACAGTGGTAGAGGAGTTGCGGCGTGTGAATCAAACTCGTTGCAAGGAGTTTCGAGCTGTCGCTAAACAATCAACATGTCAAATTGTACTTTCTCCTTCATAAGTGTCTCTGGTTTTAGGACGTTTTTACCTCACAGCTTTTATGACACAATGTCAGTCGAAAACAGCTGCTCTGATATCTGGCTTCATCGGCGAGAATGCCGCTAGTGCTAACCTAGCAATGTTGAGGCACCCATGGCTCATCCTTCCTTGCGTGTCAGCAACAATATTATGCCAAAATCAACAACAAACCACATGGTACCAGGCCTTAAAGTGCTCACTGACGCGGTTTTGATATAAAGTATTTCTACTCAATGAATTCGCCAAAATATCTCACGTTGGTGAAAACTGTTAACTAGCCAAGAGCCACTGATAAGTTAACTACCTGTACTTAGCATTTAGTTACACTCTCAGCCAAAAATGTTTCAGTAAGTCTGCAAAGAACTGAAGCTTGCAAAAAAATATCCGTCCCTAAATAATTTATACCGCGCGTGTAAGAAGAGCATGTCATGATAAATAATACTAGCACATGCATGATCTGGTCATGTAATATTGGTACGGATAAAGAGTTTGGAGCCAGTACCGACTAGCTAGCTTACCTCTCCGGGTGTCTCCGCTCCAGGTGTCTGGTGAACGTTGATGTGGTCCCGGCCCGGCTGTTTCGGTGAGAGACACTTTGCAAAACTGCAAATGTCTTTATGGTCCGTAAATGCAAATTTGATGATGCCGGAATTTGCTGACATTATTGTTAGGCTACTAGGTCTGACTGAGACTGAGCTACAACGTAAACGTAAAGTTTTGCACTGGCTCTACACTTGCGTCTTTTGATTGGATGAGCGCCAGTTTCTTAATCACAACAAAATACATGCATGTCATTGATTGGTTGCATTTGAAAGGCGTGAAAGGTGAAATAATTTAATGTTGCATTATCGAATGTTATGTTTTGTATCATGGACATTATTTGTTGCAAATGTCCCGAGACCAAGACAAGACCGAGGGATCCGAAACCAAGACAAGACCAAGACCAAAGACGGTCGAGACTGTGACAAGACCGAGAACACGTAAAAGTGGTCTTGGTCTCGAGACCGGTCTCGAGACATCCAACTCTACCTTTTTCTAACAGACACACGGGTTAACTGAATGTTTGGAGTTAACTGTAAGTCAGAGAACACACAGAAATGATCAGAGAGCGCCAAGTCCTTGATATCAACAGAAGAAATGTCAACACCTTTAGAGATAACCAGATCCAGTGTGTGGCCTCGAGTATGTGTGGGTCCATTCACATGTTGAAGGAGGCCAAAAGTGTCAAGTAGAGAGCGGAGTTCTTTGGCATTAGTGTCCATGTTATTGTCCATGTGAATGTTAAAATCCCCAGTCATGATAAAAAAGTTATAGTCAGTGCAGATAACTGACAGCAGTTCAGCAAACTCATCAAAGAAAGTTCCTGGGTATCTTGGTGGTCTATAAATGATTAGGAAGATAACTTTTGGATCCCCCTTTACTAAAAAACAGAGATATTCAAAAGAGCTAAAATCACCAAGTAAAATTTCTTTGCACTGAAAGATTGATTTAAAAATGGCGGCAATTCCCCCGCCCTTCTTACCACTTCGACACTTATTGATAAAACTGAAATTTGTTGGTGCGGCCTCATTGAGAATGGTATCACAGCTACATTCAGTCAGCCATGTTTCACTAAGAAATAAAAAGTCTAGATTATAGGTCATGATCATGTCATTTACTAAGAGGGATTTGTTGGCTAGTGATCTGATATTGAGTAGGGCTAATCTCGTGGAGACAACAGGTGATACTGGTGTGTTTCGGGGTTGACACACTATATTCAATAGATTGGTAGATTTAACTGAACCTTTTTTATTTCTCACCAGTTTGACCACTTTTCTGTTACCTGTCATCACAGGGATTGAAAAGGCTGTCTGAACTCCATAGGGCCCTGACTTTATCTGGGGAAGAGCATTCTTGATATCAGTTTTACAGCCTGGACCCGGCACATATCAGTCAGACTCACAGATATGATGATTCAGAGGAGGTGGGGGGGCTTGGTCACTTCTGTTTGAGGGTTGTTTCCAACGTGATGGACGTGGTGGAATGGGAGGGGCTGGATGAGGTGGGATGTTAGGGGGGAAGAATATGGGATTTTGGCGTGGTGTCAATTGTATTCCAATATTGAGAAAGCTCTTCATCCTGTCCGGGAAATCCAGAAGTGAGGAGTCCAGACTGAGTGGAGACTGCTGGGTGCTGGGTGGGGTCCGGGGGGGCGGAGGCTGGGGGTTTCCCACTGGGGCTGGGGGAGACTCCGCCTGTTGGACTGCCGGGGCTGGTGAAGACTCCACTTGTTGGGCTGTTGGGGCTGGTGAAGACTCCTTATCTTGGGGTGAGGATGATGACGTTGCAGGTTCTTTCTGGATCTGCTGTCCTCCATGGTCAGTCCTTGTCCCAGCGCCCTCACCAGAGCATTGTCCTATCTGTCGTTTTGGATCGTTTTGTCCTGTCTCGTCCTTGATAGGGGCTGCTGGTGTGTGACGCAGAGAGTAAAAAATGTTGGAGCTTAGCAACTGTACTCCTGACTTGTTAAGGTGAAATCCATCTGCCTTAAAGAGGTGCCTGCGTCCCCAAAAGATGTTGAAATTGTCAATAAAATTCATTGAATGAGCAGCTCACATGTCTTTGAGCCATCTGTTTAGCATCATCAGTCTGCTGAATCTCTCATCTCCTTTCCAAACTGTTGGTAGAGGTCCACTGAAAAACACCTCTGTACTGGTGCATCGAACTTTGTTTACCAGGTCCATAAAGTCTTGTTTTAATACCTCCGATTGTTGCTTCACAACATCAAGGGCTCCTGTGTGTATGATGAGAGATTTCAGTGTCGGATGCTCAGCAACAATGTCCAGGATCTTCTTTGAGATATCAGACACCATGTCGTTACTAAAACAGAGTATTTTGGTCTTTTTCTTGCTGCAAAAACGTTTTATTTCATTCACAGCTCCGTCACCCACTATCAGAGTTTGAGGCCCAGTGGTTAGCTCTTTCTGTGGCCTTGTAGCATATAATTTAGCCTCATACCTTTCTCCGGTCTTGGGAGATGAGCGTTCTTTTGGAGAGTCAGGATTTTGAGAAAGTGGAGCAAATCTGTTCTCTAGCAGAATTCCTGTGTCTTGTGGCAATTTACTCCTGGTTTTGGTGGTGGTCTCGGTCCATTGTTGCTTTTTCTTTGGTATCGGGGTAGAGACATTCCTGTGTGATAGTGCAGGCCACTCGGAGTCATTGTGGGTCTCCAGGTGTTGGGTTCTGCCTGATAACCGTCTTCCCACATCTGAGGGAGGCGATTTGTAGTGTTTTGGCTTAGCACCAAGGGAGTTCCAGGGAGGACTGGTTGAATATTTTCCATTTACACCAGGCTCCTGCCGTGTCTCGGTGGTGCCAGTTAGCTTCCTGTTAGCCTGCTCCCATTCAGTGTTTTGGGATACTGGCAGAGTAGTTTCATTTCCATATTGTCCATTTATCTCCACGTTCACTTCAAGCCGATACATTTTTGTTTCCAGTATTGCTATCTTCTGGAGTAGCTTGTGGTAATCGTCAGTGGAAAAGGGAGGCATCTTGCTGCTAATTAGCTTCAGTTAGCTGAGCTCCTCCAAAAGCAGGAAGCTGCAACGGAATTTCCACACGACAGTTTCCAGATGACTTTTTGATAATAATGATTAAAAAAAAGTCTTGGTTCACTTAAAAGAAAAAGAATAAAATTATATCCAAGACTTGTGGAAAGAAATAAAATGATTTAAAAGCAAATCAAGCAATAAGCAGCAGGAGGAAGCAGAGACACGTCTGCATTGCTTCAGAAGCAGGAAGGACTTGTGTTGATAATAATAAACTCCTGGACTATGTACAAACTTCCAAATGCATCGTTTTGTGAGTACAGACCATATTTGTACTACTGTAGAAGTTTGGTGTCATGGCATGTGATTTTAGTGTGGTCATTTTGGAGATACTGCCAGGGTCCGTTAGCGCTATTCGGGATAACTCAGTAACTCAGCTGATGTTCAGCCAAGATCGAAAAAACTTCGGGTGGGCTACTTGGCTGGATGTCACGGTTCAAATGACCCTAGGGTGAATCTACTCCGAACTATCACTTTAAGTCACTGAACAGAAAAAAGTGTCACATGTTTCACAGTTTATTGTAGGTCAGATAGCTCTGAACTGAATGTGGTTAATGTGTTATTTGCTAGCCTAGAAATCTAGACGCCCCTGCTAGACTTGTTATTTGCTGCTCTCATGCCTCAATGTGTGCGAAGAGGAAGTGGAGAGTTGGCCTGATAGTTTGTTCTTGGGCCTTCGAAGCCAAATACTGTGTGTTTAAGTGTTTTAACCCTCTAACCGCCAAAGTCGCAGAATTGCGACATGACGTCAGCATAAACAAAACAGTCTGTAGATAAACTAAACGGGCTTTAAGGTGTTCAGTCCTCCTACCACTGGTTGGCAAACATGTTACCCTTTCAAACAAGACCAAGCTCACGTCATTTTGTAGTCATTTTGTAGTTCACAGTGTTTTTATAAGGCAGTGCAAAAAAGCCGCGGGAGCTCAGATGGAAGTAGTTATTCAGAGCTTTTCTGTAGAGACGTGCGAGTCGAATTTTTATTTTCAGCGAACTATTAGTGAGTTTTTAACACCATGGCTTGTAAGAAGTTGAACCGTGCGGAAGTATTGAGCATGCTATTTGCCGATTCCGACTCCGAAGGAGAGTTTTTACCTCGTGAGGAGGAGGATCGGACGAGCACTCATGCTTCCCACCGTGAAACTTCCGAAGGCAATGGTGCCGGCATGCGAAGCGAGGCTGTTCTCCAAGCACACACACACACTCCAACTCATTCTGTGCCGTTATCCAACCTCAATGGAGTGGGTAGTAGTGGGGAACGCGGTCGCAGTGTCCGTAGAGGTGTTGGTCGAGGAATCAGGGGTGGGAGAAGTGGGTCTGGTATCTTTAGCATGCGCTCTCTCCATCCAGCCCCCGGTGGTGCGGCGCGCCTATCCGCCAGCGCAATGATCCTGACATTTTACCACTTGTTTTATTATTGTATTCCTCATTCCTGATCATTATGAATAAGGTTGAACAGGTTAAAAAAATAAAAAATCAATTCAATGTCTTTCACTTCTTGCATGTGTTTTCCTACCCTATGGTAGCCTAATGATGACAGTATTTTACCACTTTCTCCTGTTTTATTGTTGGTTTCCTCCTTATGAATGATGGTAAAAGACAGAAAAATGAAAATAAGTTCAAACATCAAGTCAATATCCACCATTTCCTGAAAAAATATAGGCAACTTTTCGCATGTGTTTTCCTACTATATGGTAATGATGATATAGTAATATTTTACTACATTATTCTGTTTTATTGTTGCTTTCCTGTTCCCTGATCATTATAGATGATGATAAATAGACAAAAAGAAAAAAAGTTTTAAAAAAACAAGTTCATAATCAGTCAATTCCAATATTTCCTGAACATAATGAGATTCAAAATGGCTGCCACCTGATGACGTCATAATATGCAAATTAGATCAATAATTTCATGCCCCACATAAACTATGGATCATGGGCAACATTTTTCTAATGTACAGTAGGCATCTATCTTTAACCCCCTTTCATCCACCAGCTTTTGAAATATTAATGTCAAAATCCAGTATTTTCAAAAAACAATCTTGGCGCCTAAAGGGTAAAGAAATGTAGGGTCTCTCAAACCGTTACACAACTCAGCAGACATGGAGGGAAAGGCTGAAGAGCTGGTTGAATACAGTGAAGGTGTCTGAGACAGAGGGAAGAGGTCAGCAGAGCAGTGTAGAAGCCAGTCGCATGGCAGTGGTGAGGACATATCTGTATTAGTGATGTCACATTTAAAGTAGAAAAAAGTCACATTAAAAATAAATCTTTATCTTTTCAGAAACCAGAAAAAGACCATTGCACACGAAAGAAGTTAATTTATTTCTGCATTGGACAGGAAATGGCTCTGCTACCCAAACCACTGATGCTGTCTGAGTTCAGTGTAAAAAGGAAGGAAGCAAAGGCAGAAGTTTGAAAGCTTTTGTCCTCACACACGTATCAGTTGTAACTTCTTCAGACGTTTTGTTCATGTGAAGCAGACGACTTTCTGACCAGCTGTGCAGCAGGGTCGGATGTGAGGATGGGCCACACTTTGCTCTGTGTGCTGGGCTTTTTCTGTAAGTACATCACTGCCTTTCTGTTGGCAGATCAGAGAAAATGTTTCTAAACAGTGAGAATTACAGTGAGTCTTTGCTTCATTGTGTTTCTGTGAGAGATTGAGGAGAGCAGACATGATTCTATGAAAAACTGTTGCTTTAGTTTAGAGGAGCAGAATGCAACTTACATGGGGATTGTTTCATTTATGGTTTAGTTTTAGTTTTAAACGTAATTTCTTTCATATTTTCTATTCCTAATTCCTTTTTGTTCTTCTGTTGTTGGCCTAGAGTGTTTTTCATCTGATTAATTTTAGATTCTCTGCCAGGTTAACACATCTAACCCAGTTTTAATCTTTATTGTAGTGCTCAGAACACCCATCGATGGATATGCTGAAGGTCAGACTAACTTCCCTCTCTGCTTTGGTCTCACATCTATAATCAGTATCGTATTTATCTACTAATTATCCTCTCGTTTATCTTTGTACAGATAGATTTGTGGCATTTTTCACTCTGTTAATCTCATTAGATCAAAAAGAAAAATCAAAGAAAAGTGAATAAATGTGTATGAGTTGCAGAGTCTGTGATCTTTGTGAGGACACACGTGGTGTGGTGGTTAGCACCGTCACCTCGCAGCAAGAGGGTTCCTGGTGTGAACCCCAGCTGGGTACTCTGGCTTCCTCCCATCATCCAAAAACATGCATGCTCTAAATTAACCCTGCGAGTGAGCGGGAGCGTGCACGGATGTTTGTTTCTGAGCAGCTATAGAAAATGGATGGGTGTTATTGGGACTCTAATGGGATAAATATGACCTTTTTCTTTGAATAATTGAACAAAAATGAGTTAAATTTACAATAAATAGAGCAGCATTGAGTGCAGCTGAAGGTTTTCGGTGTCACCTGTCAGAGCTGCCAAAGTTAGAAATGAAGAATTCTGAATTAGAAATGTT
The DNA here is from genome assembly GCF_027942865.1 of Odontesthes bonariensis. NCBI lineage: Eukaryota > Metazoa > Chordata > Actinopteri > Atheriniformes > Atherinopsidae > Odontesthes > Odontesthes bonariensis. The sequence continues at coordinate 7,135,276 of NC_134524.1, forward strand.
TCACTTTAAATGTGTACAAGGCCGTCATATTCAGCTGAAATGACTTATGACAAATAAACTAAAAGTCTGTGGAGTTTTCTGGAAGGATGAACAAATTCATCCAAAGACTGTTCCCTGATTTGGTGTTTTGATGTTACTGATCAGATCAGAGAGCTTTCTGACATGTGATCCAAAGTCTTCACTGGTGTTCACTTTAGTTCTGAGCTGATGTCTGTGAAAGGTTTAAGAGATGATTCACATCATGTGTTTTTTCTAACTTACAGACGATGAAATCAAACCCACTCTGACAGCAGACGGAAACATCCCACCAGCAGGGGGCAGTGTGACACTGACCTGTTCTGTGAAGGATCCTGCAGGCCTCAGATATGACCTCTGGAGAGTACGTACCTCATCTGGATATCAGCACACACAAGTTAATGACATTAATGGAGTTTTCAGTGTCACTGAGGGAGGAAAATACGTCTGCAGAGGGTTTAAAAGAGAGACTGGCTTAATCACATCTATGAGTGACGCCGTCATCATTAACCAAACTGGTGAGTTTAGAAATTTAATTTGGAATAAAACATGGAATCTGAGAACAGGAGAAAATCCATTTTGAACACATTATTAAAAACTATGAAATGAATAATTCAATCCCAGGATTTGACCTTATCTACATGAAGAAGAACAAGTTTTAGTTTGGTGTGTAAGAAAAACAAGGTTCCATCCACAGCCAGTGGATAAAAGGTTAAAGATCATTCAGCTGTGAAACTTTCTTATGATGAACTCTGTTGGAGGGAAAACTTTAATTTAATCTGTTCTTGTTTCATTGTGACTTTGAGGTGTGTAAACTGAAGCTCCAGAAACTTTGTAGATGTTTCATTCTAAAATCAGCCTGCGGTTATGTTAAAATGTCATTTAAAGTACTGGAGTCATACACTTCAAGCTCTAAACACCTGATGAGTTCCCTCATTGTATAAATATCACAGTTATTTTAATAATTTACCATAAAGCAGAGCAACTAAAGCTGAAAACAGTCCTGTGATTCTGTGTTATTTCTCACCTCTTTTCTTTGTGTCCTAACTGTGTTTTTGGTGTCAACAGTTTCCATTAAGGCCACAGTGATCCTGCAGCCCAGCTGGGCTCAGATATACAGCGGTGAGACCGTCAGCCTCAGATGTGGGATCCAGCGAGCTGATTACAGAGGGTGGGAATATGAATGGAGACCAACCAACACAAATGCTCCAACATCCAGTGAATACAGGATCATCGCAGAGTCCAACAGCAGAGAATACAGCTGTAGGGCCAGAAGAGGCTATCTCTTAACAGAATGGAGCGAAGGCTTCACTCTGAAAGTGTCATGTGAGTTAAACTGTCCACAGTTCATCATGAAATATCATGTTTTGATGTGTTTCACTGATTTAGAAATGACGATGGAAACATTTCTCCGTCCAACACTGATCCAGCTGCTGCCAGGAAGCTCAGTGATGAACTGATTTGTTTTAGTTTGAGAACAGAAAGAGGAGACAGCACGCAGGGAAGTGGAACATTTGAGGGAAATAAGTGGATGAGGCACAAAGAACTGAAGCTTTTATTTGTGTATATGTTTTTATTGTTAATCAGAAATATTTCAGTCTGTTAGTAGTAACTGTATCAGGTAAGTTAAATTTGTTTCATCCATTTCAAAATTTTACATTTGAATAGTGTCGTCATTAGTTTAATGTTATCAATATAAAATCTTTTTTTCCAAAATTATACAGTTGCCATGTCAACACAAGATAAGACTTTAGTTTTTAGTAGGGATGCACCGATCCGATATTTGGATCGCATATCGATACCGATATCGAGGAAAATTCCTAATGTTTAAGTCAAGCCTGATGTTGCAACCCTAACATTTCTAACTCCTAAAAAAATAATGATCCCAGTATTTTCCAGACAGTGAAACTTACCGTTTGTTACCATAATGTTTTTCTGTATCGGATCGGTAGCGGACGATACTAAACCTCAGATATCGGTATTGGAGGTGAATAAAGTGGATCGGTGCATCCCTAGATTTTAGTCTTCAAACAAAATCACTGAAAAGCAGCTTTTACTGCATCTTAATGTCATCTGTCATCAGACATAAAATAACTAAAATGTCCAAAAGGATTATGTATCACACACTCTGTCTGCAGGAGGTTTGGCTGTTAATAACTGAATACATTTGTCATTTCTTAAAGAGATACTGTAAGCTGAGTGAAGAGAATTTCACTGAGTTTCTCATCAGTCCTGGATGTAAATGAGAAAGTTACAGCTTTTTAATCCAGGGTTACAGACTTCTTTTCTATCTGTTCTGTCTCTCTCAACAGATAAACCCCGGCCTGTCCTCACTGTGTCTCCATCATGGCTGAGTCCTGGAGCCTCAGTAACTCTGAGCTGTCAGGTTGAACATCCGTCTGCAGGATGGAGGTTCTACTGGTATAAAGCTGTTCCTGATCCGTCTGAAAGCCCTTACAGCTATGAGCTGCTGCCTGATAGCAACACTGGGACTGAACATGGTTCCTACATCATTCATGGACAGACACACACAGCAGGATATGTGTGTAGAGCTGGGAGAGGAGACCCAGTGTATTACACTCATTACAGTCGCCCAGAGTTTGTCTGGTCTGCAGGTCAGTTTGTTTCTGTCCTCTCAGTGAGCAGAAGGGATGCTTTCACTGTGAATAAATCACTTACTGTATCGGTTGCACTAACAGACAGTTAAAACACACTTTGTGTTGTGGTCAGGCAGATCAGCTTGTTGAAATGTGTGCGCTGATCTTCAGATGAAGAACAAAATAAACCAAATGAATATCTGTAATGAAGCATTGGTTATGTTTCTCTCTGCTTTGGTGAAATCTCATCACATGTTTTTCAGATCTTCATCCAGCAGCGTCTCTCACAGTGAGTCCTAACAGAGTTCAACACCTCAGAGGTGATCCTGTGTCACTGAACTGTGAAGGAAAATCTGCTGAGTGGAGAGTGATGGGGATTACAGAAGAAGGATACCTGTCATACTGCTCATACTGGGGGACAATGACTGGATCCTCATGTAACATAGAGTATCTCTGGTCTGGTAATGCTGTGTTCTGGTGTGAGTCTGGATCAGGAGAGTTCAGCAACGCAGTCAACATAACTGAGCAGAGTACGTTATGATAAATGTTCTTTTTCTTTCACTTTGTCTTGTATTTAAGCATCACATCATTAACTGTACCTGAACATGTCATATCCATACAACATGAACTTTCTCGGTGAGCATTTGTCTCTTGATCCTGCTGCGTAGTTTGCTCTTAAGGTTCACTGGAAAACACTTTGGTTTGCTGTTGTCTTACTTTACAGGAGAGCTTGAAGTTTTAATGTCACCTTTCACGATTCAGAACAACTACTGTGTGGTTTATGACACTGTAGACAGTGTTATATCTTTGTTAAAAGCTGGTAACACACATACGGTTTGTAGATGCACGAGATCAAATTTCAGCCAATTTAACTGTGTGAGTCAGCTTTGTCTAAATGTCTGCACCAGCTGATCTCTGACAGAAACCTAATGTCCTCTGACTGTTTCACAGGTGATTATTCTGAAGTTATCCTAGTGAGCCCCGTCCATCCTGTAACTGAGGGAGGTTCTGTCAGTCTGAGCTGCAGACAGAGCGGACAAAATACACTTTCCAATGTGTTTTTCTATCACAATGACACACTTCTTCAAAGTGACGGCAGAGGGGAGCTGAACATCTCTGCAGTGTCACAGTCAAATGAAGGTTTCTACAAGTGTGAACACTCAGGGAACGTTTCATCACAGAGCTGGATCTCAGTTAAAGGTGAGTAGAGTTCAATTATTTGATGCCTTTAAAACTATTTTCTGTTTAATGTTTAAGTCCATTTCTCTGGAAGAGTATCATCTCTACATAAATAAGTTCAATCTTTGATATTGTATCTTCTGTGAACTGAAGCTGTATCCAGACCTGAAGGCTCTTTGTTTCCTGTGCTGATGGTCGTTAGACCAATTATTGGACTCATATTCATCGTTCTCCTGCTCCTGCTGTGTCGCTGCAGACGCTCCAAAGGTGAGAGCTTTTTCTTCTGGTATCAGATGTTTCATTCTTTCATTACTGAAGGACATCGATGCCTCATGAGGACATAAACTGGAACAGCAGTACAACAACGTACAACACAAAACCAGCTTTTTATTCTTTGTGAAAAAGGTTCTGCTACAGAGCAGACGGTCAACCAGGATGAGACCCAGCAGCAGGTTTACTCCTCTCTTCTCCATGGTCAGTCTTTCAGCTTCCTCTGAAACTCAGTTTCTAATCACACGATGACAGAATATCTTCATCCATAACATCCAGTTCTCCAGGATGACTTATTCTCTCTGCTGCAGCTTTAACACGTCGAGTTAAATCAAACCAGGACATTAACACGCGATAAAGAAAGAAATGCTCTGAAGAAATCTTTAAGTTTAAATCAGTTTCACGCACATGAGGCGGCTCGTTTAACTGTGTTGTGACTTTTTCTGACCTGCAGGAGATCTTTGTGTCTATGAAACAGTCAGAGGAGGTGAAGCCTCTGCAGATGGTACAGTTTAAACTTTGACTATAACACTCAGCTGCTGGAAGTTTCCCTTCTAAAATAATTGTGATCAAAGTTAAAGTCAATGATGACGTTATTGTTTCAGGTCAGCAGGAAGGTGATTACGCTAATGTTCCATCTGTGATTCAGCCCAACGATCAGAGCGGGAGGAGTGAGTACACAATCTATGAAAAGTGATCATTCTCATCAATAACCTGCACAGATAAAACAGAGGGCGTGTGCTTCTCCATATTTCCACATGTGCATGTTAACAGGAGAACATGATGATCAGGAGGATAGAAGAGGACGGCTCTGACTACTATAATGTGAATCCAGATTCAACCGCAGCTATGAAACCTCAGTGAGAACTATTTATCTGCTGATAAATACGCTGGGGGACCCACCATCACCCAAAAAACTGTGTTTGTGTCACCTTCATCATTTCCACCTATGACTCAACCACATTATCAGACACTGGGTACAATAGAGGATATTTTGATGGGAACCAAAGAAGCATTTAGTTGATGCTCTCCTTCGAGGAAAACGCTCAGGACGTTTCATTTGTTTAAATCTTTTTAAATCATAGTTATATTGTTCATCTGTTTTCTTCAGAGAATTCTCTGTTATATGTGCACTTCATGCTTAAAAAGGAAGGCGCGACTCCCATTCATTCTCTTAGCTTCATTCTTTTTTTCCTTAATTCAATCTAAAAGTAACTATTTTCCTGAATTTTTGCACTATCACCACGTGCATTTTGACTTCGTTAAAACTTGAAACCAACTCTGATTTTGTTCGCCTAGTTTCCCTTTTTGTTATTAAGTCTGGTCCAGACACTCGTGGTTGGTTTTCATTTTGTGTCCTTTACAGCAGCTGCTGATCTCTCCCAACCTCAGAGACCGACTGAGAGTCCACAACCAGGCAGTCCAGGACTGATAGGAGGAACAGTTGGAGCTCTGCTGATCAAATTGAAACATTTGATGAATTAGAATAAAAAAAAGAGTCTTGAACTAAATCCCAGCTCAGTCAAAATACTCAGTTTCTGTTCAAAATACTGAGGTTTGTTTCCCACTTCACTGAGAGGCTTTATTTTGTAAAGATGCTTGTTGACCTGTTGTTGAGTTGTAAATACATTTTATGATAGTTATCCCATATATACTCTGTTTTCTTATATTGATTAAGAGTTTTGAGTTGAAGTTGGGCCTCGCTTATTTGTGTGAAGGTCATAAATTCCACTGTCAGGAATGTGGTCTGGTCCGGCTGGAAACTGAATCCTGAATTCCTTTTACGGCTGAGAGCTTTGTAAAGCAGGACACACCCATTTTCCAATAAAATGGAGGAGGCGTGAGGAGAGGCTTCAGAGTGGTTTGGAGATCGTAAGAAGCTGTCTCCTCACGCTCTCCTCACGAGTAAAAAACCCTTGACGTCTCTCTCTCTCTTGTTTTTGTATTGTTTGATAATTGTTTTAGGTGTTTGAACCTGACATCTGTACTGAAAAACTGTTTCTAAAGTTCTGTGTGTGCTGTTAACAAACAATAGCACCAACAGCGAATGGACAATCTTAAGGCAGCCCGATGGCGGGGACACAAACCACCGTCAGCTTCTTTGTGATCAAACGTCTCACTGTCGATCACTGCTGGCGTTCCTGCACTTTGAACAGATGTTTCTCTCTCTATCATTTTCTACATCAGGGCCTTCTTCTTCTCTCTGACTCCTGCATCGGTGTCCTCTCAGTGTGTGCAGCAGTCTAAAAGAAAAGCATTTCCCCATAAATATGAGTCTGTACCTATCATGTGTCATTAGGAGCTAAATTCCCATCACAGATCTCAGAGCAGTTTCATTTCAGAGAGGGGAACTTCCCTTTGACCAGCGATGCAGGAGATGACTGAACCTGAGACAAGCTGAGCTCTCCTAAAAACAACAAATGCTTTTTCATAATGGGCTGAAAGTTGTCGGTGTACTTTCGTCTAATTATGTCTCATGCAGTCGGTACCATGTACATTTGCCTTCCACTTTACAACTATGTGCAACTTTCTGTTGGTCTGGCACATAAAATCTCTATAAAATAAATTCATGTTTGTGGCTGTAATGTGAGAAAATGTGGGAAAGTTCAAATGGGAAAAACACTTTTTCAAGTCACTGTATACGTTAAAAGTCCCCAAGTTCAGCCGCATTTTATCGACTACGTTACCCATGATGCACCTCAGTTGTAGTTCCGGTGTTGGGCAGATTAACAGGTGTGTCAGAGGTGAAACTCATATCAGTATTCCTGTGTGTCTGAATACTGTGTTTACAGCAGTGATGTATGTTTAATCGTCCCTTTGCTTTCCAAGAATGCCATTTGTATTATTAAGAAGTTAGCTCGTTGCTAATGCTAACAGTGTAAACATCAAATCAAATCAAATCAAATTTATTTGTATAGCACATTTCATGTACAAAATAATTCAAAGTGCTTTACATAAAATAAAAGCATTGCAGCAGGGAGTGCAAGAAGCATTAAAAATACATAAAAGAATATAAAGAGAAACAAATAAAATCATTTATTAAAATAAGAAATAAAGTGTTTTACAACATGAAAACTTGTTATTTAATTTCCTTCTCTGGTTTCAGTTTTGTTAAAGCTTTATGAAACACACAGTGTGACACAAACACAATAAAATATGTATGAATATATCAGTGTGTAGGTGGAAATTCAGCTAAAAGTGAGAGATTCATGTCACAGAAACAAATGATGTTTTACAGTTCTTGATCAGTTATCAGAGGAAACAGCAGAACTATAACATCAGACAGATTTATTAAACAATTTACCTCTGTTATGTTCTTCCTTGAACTCAGATCATTTGTTTCTGTGACATGATTCTGACACTTTTAACAGAATTTCCAATTTGATCGTATGTTCAAGTCCTGTGAGAGCTGCTTAAAGAGTTTAAATGTCTCCAGGTTTTAGAGGCCAAAGTAAAGAGGGAAAAGCTTTAAGTTGGAAACTTTCATTCTCTGATTTAATGGCTCAAACTGTGACTGAGCAGCTTTTAGTTTGTCAAGCTGAGGGATCAAAGCTCTTAAAGAAATAAACTCTGCAGTTCAGCATCCAACAGAAGAATGGAAGCAGCTCAGAAAGGAGGCTGAAGCTGTGATTTGGTGGTTCAGGCAGATGCAGAGCAGCTTCTGGAAGCAGAGGGAGGGGGTTCAGCTCCTGTGGATGCTGATGGCTTTTAGAAAAGGAAGGGCAGGTTGTTCAGCTCAGAGCAGGCTGGGGTTTTTAAGCCAAAATTAAAAGAGAACCTTTAGGATTCAACCTTTCAGTGTGTAGTTGAACAGCTCAGGCTGTTGGCTGAAAGCTTTCAGCCTCCGAGAACGTGGAAACTATGATCACAGGACTTTTAAAGTTCAACAAGGGTGCTCAGAAAGAGAAGCTCAGGATGATGGGATGCTGCCTGGGGTTGGACTCATCATGGGTTCAATTCCCTCAAATGCTCTGTGGTTTTCCAGGTTTTATTCTTGAAGGAATCTAATCATCTTTTCTTTCAGGGATAGAGACCAACAATCAAAGTAAGGTTTGTGTGCTAGACTGATAGAACAGTGGGGTGGTTATTGGAAGAGTTGGGGGTTTGAAGCCCACAGCTTCAAAGGCATCAGGTGTTGTTCGGTGAATGGTATCAACTTTGGAAGCTCTGAGACTGAATGAATTTTACAGTCCGACACCTAGAATGAAGACATAAAAGCACTCCCAGAACATTGTAGTGATCTATCTATCTATCTATCTATCTATCTATCTATCTATACTGAGTAATGATGTGAAATGTAAGCTCTGGTAAATCTCCAGCATTCATAATCTTAACTAAATATGACCGTGTTGTTAAAATGTTAATATGACTGCTCTCTTCCATCATAAAACCTCATTTTATAAAGATTTCTCACATTTCAATGTTCCTACTGACTTTAGGGTGTAGTTACCGCTTATGACCGCCAGAGGGAAGCATAGAGACAGATGCAAAGAGGTTGTCAAGCTAGCAGATACGCTATTAGATATAACTTCCGGTGAGGAAAGAAAAAATAAAAGCCTCACAAATAAGTTTAAGCGCTTTTTAAAAATCCTATATTTATGTATATAATCACGTACTTTTCTTAAGAAATTGACTGTTTTTTGTGAATAAGATATTCCCAGTTCACATATTTGATGTTGGTTGTTTTGTTTTTACTTAGAGTTCATTTAGAAGACATGAATGTTGAATCTAGTTTTCCTTTTCCTGCCTCAGCTCATGTCCCACACTCCAGATCCGCTCAGATCCACAAGGACAGCTCACCTTCTCCGAAGACATTTTTTAATTCTGACAGTTCGGTTCATGGACAACATCTAAGCAGTATTTATTTACATTCAGTCACTAGTAAATCAAACAAGTCTCCGCTATTATCAGATCAATTAGCTGTATATTACGTCTGTTAATATATTTTTATTTTGAAAGGTAGCACTGGAAGTGTCAGTCATTTGTAACATCTCCAGCTTGACCTTTTCTGTAGATACCATTTGTGGCCACTAGAGGGCAGAAACGCCCTGCTCACAGCATAAAGACTGAATCTGCAGACTGCAGCTGGCTGCCTTCATCATATGAACAAAATGACTTTGGAACAGATTTCACTCCATTTCAGACACAACGGGACAACAATGCTTTGAGTAAAACATTCAAACTGACAAAGTACAACAATCTTTACGAGAAGTTTCATCTTTAGAGGTTTTTACCAGCTACTGTGTAGGTTTGAAACTGGTCCTACTTTACATATTTTCATTCTATCTATCTATCTATCTATCTATCTATCTATCTATCTATCTATCTATCTATCTATCTATCTATCTATCTATCTATCTTCACTGAGTAATGATGAGAAATGTAAGATCTGGTAAATCTCCAGCATTCATAATCTTAACTAAATATGACAGTGTTGTTAAAATATTAATATGACTGCTCTCTTCCATCATAAAACCTCATTTTATAAAGATTTCCCACATTTCAATGTTCCTACTGACTTTAGGGTGTAGTTACCGCTTATGACCGCCAGAGGGAAGCATAGAGACAGACGCAAAGAGGTTGTCAAGCTAGCAGATACGCTATTAGATATCACTTCCGGTGAGGAAAGAAAAATAAAAGCCTCCCAAATAAGTTTAAGCGCTTTTTTAAAATCCTATATTTATGTATATAATTACATTCTTTTCTTAAGAAATTGACTGTTTTTTGTGTGTAATATATTCCCAGTTCACATATTTAATGTTGGTTGTTTCGTTTTTACTTGGAGTTCATTTAGAAGACATGAATGTTGAATCTAGTTTTCCTTTTCCTGCCTCAGCTCATGTCCCACACTCCAGATCCGCTCAGATCCACAAGGACAGCTCACCTTCTCCGAAGACATTTTTTAATTCTGACAGTTCAGTTCACGGACAACATCTAAGCAGTTACTGTTGGGTCTCTGAGAGAAACGTGATGTTGAGGCGCACTCAGCCGCCCCAGCAGCAGCACATCTGTCTGTCATAAAGGTGGCGTCACTAAACTGAAGAAACGGAGAACAAGGAGAAAATAAAAACAGGGAAAAGTAGTGCAAACCTGGCCTGGTTTCGGTATAAGATGTGAATAAGCCCAGAAACAGAAGGATGTACATTGTTTACATTCATAAAAGATACACAAAAGGCATCTGATTCTGAGACACTTTATTTATTCCAGATCCCAGTTCCTCGTTGAATAATAAGAGTGTCAGAAAAAAAGACAATAGAGGAGGTAATATACACAAAAAGGACAAATGAGAACAATCAAAAGCATCTTTATTTATGTCTGTTGCTTCAGTGGATCTCAGACCTGCCCCATCAAAAAAATTTTTATTTTTTTGGACGTTAAGGCGGCGGAGAGTAGAGGTGCCGCTGGTGGCGTGAAAATTCGCACAAAACCGGAGATACAACTTCTAATGGGAAAACAATTGTGGATGATGAACTTTTAAACTTCTTGGTAACAAAAATGAAAACCATGACTCATGATGACATCGTGTTAATGGCAGTGAACCACTTCGGATCGGAGTGGATCGAGAACTCTAAGAGATTGCTGTTCGAACTCTGCCCAAGTTCTCAGCGAAATGTGTCACACAAAGGGGCACACAAAGATGTCAGCAATGTTAAAAGGTGCTTGAAGTTGTTAAACGAGGTTGGTGAAAAATATTCCCCATTTTGTATCTCATTACCTCGACGAACTACCGCCAGTCACTTTCAGTAGCCTGGACGTATCATGTCTTCTTGGTAGAATTGAACACCTCACTGTGGAGATCAGTGTTATGAAGCAGGCCATGTCGATGCAGACAAGTGCCTGTGAGGATCTTCGTACGGTAACATTGGATATAGGACAACGTCTGTGTGCAGTTGAAAAGCTGGACTCGAATGGACTGACTTCGGCTCAGCCGACTCCCTGCAGGAGTGGGGAGAACCAAGCCCGCGACTCGGAGACGTCTCAGAGCCTGAATTCTGCCACCCTGCTACCTGGCAGGACTGTGAAAGCAGCTGAGGCCGCGACCAGCGAGAATGGCATCGTAATGTCTCCCAACTATGCCCGAGTTCTGAAGGAGGGCCGACAAAAGCATCCTTCTGGAAAAGATAGGACTGCTTTGCCGTCTAAACCCAGACCGAACTCTTCGAGAGAGAAGAAGACAGCGGGGATTGTTGGGACCTCTGCTGGAGGTAACATACAGGCAATAACAACAAAGTCGGTAAGTGTTTTTGCTACTCGCTTTTCACTTGACTTGGAACCAGACGCACTGGGCCAGAGTGGATTTCTGTGAGACGCTTCTTCGAGGCTCGTAAACCCAGGGCTGCCGCAGGTCCAGTGCATGGGGATATGCCGACTGGAAACGGGCCTGAAATGTAGTTAGGATACGCTTGTGTCTCCTCGAACTAATCTTAGAGTTGTGTCATACAACTCCCGTGGCCTGCGCCTCGGACATGGGGCAGGTGATAAAGCGCAACGGTTTGTAGTTGACAAACTCATGGAGAGCACTGACATTTTGTGCATACAGGAGACATTCCTAGCGAAGCAAGATCTCGATCGATTGAACTCTGTAAATAATGAATTTCATGGGGCAGGGGAATCTACTACAGACTTAAGCTCTGGAATCCAAAGGGGTAGAATTCCCGGGGGAGTGGCCATTTTTTGGCATAAAAGAAATGATCCCTTGATCAGTGTCATTAGGCTTGATGTTGACTGGGCTATTGCCATTAAGGTTGAATATAATGATACAGTTTTTGTTGTTTTAAATGTGTATACACCTTATGAATGTACAAAAAATGATGATGAATACATCAGTAGGCTGGGTTTCATCAGCTCATTTATTAAAGAATCTGCTTATACATCTTTATTTATTGTTGGTGACATGAATGCTGATATTTCAGACAAGTCATCACTGTTTGGTCAGCATCTTCTGCGGTTTTGTGAGGACAATAAGCTGGTTCTCTCCAGCAAAGCACTGCATGCCCATAGATAGCTACACATACACCAGTGAAGCCTGGCACACTACGTCTTGGCTGGATCACTGTATGTGTACAGCTGACGCTCATGGGTGTATTGAGAGAATGAACATAATGTACGAGATGGCTACAAGTGATCACATACCTGTCTCATTTGTGGTTAATGCTGTGAACCTTCCTGAACTGTCAAGTCATGAGAACCATGTGCGAAGTGGGAAAATAGACTGGACACGGTTGTCAGACAAGCACATTAATCACTACAAGGCCTTGACTGATAAGAGCCTTGGTGGCATTGCTCTTCCATGTGATGCTGTCCTATGTGTTGATATTAATTGTAAGAATCTGAATCATGGTAAAAATCTATGTGTACTGTATGACAAGATTGTAAGTTGTCTTATTAATAGTGGTAAGCTCCTATATAACAATAAAGGTAAACAACATAATGTGAGGCCAGGATGGAATGATCATGTAGCTGACCTCCATGTGGAAGCCAATAATGCTTTTAAAGCTTGGGTAATAGCAGGGAAAGCAAGACATGGTCCTGAGTATGAACGCAAGAAACTGGGAAACGCTCGTTATAAGTATGCTTTACGGTTTATTAAAAGACATGAATTGGCTATGAGAGCTAACTCCATGGCAAAGAAGCTTCAGAATAACAACGTTAACTAGAAAGCTGCAAGCAGCTGTGAGCGGGACCGAGGTGTGCGTACGTTGGGATGTGCGTACGTTGGGCATGCGCTGGACGCTGGAGCTGCAGCTCTGCCCACACGCACGATACCCGCTGTGTACTTACGAGCACAGCATAACCCCAATGCGGAGGGGTTTTTGAAAATTTCTAGGGGGCGCCACTGAGCCATTTTTCTCCGCCCACACACGATACCCTTTACATACGTACGAGGTCGTCAGGGTGGACGTGTGTACCAAGTTTCATTACCTTGAGATGATGATAAGGCTTTCAAATCACAAACGCCATCACACGATTTTCACCGCATGGCCACGCCCACACCGTTCAGAGTTTGGAAAAGTTTTTCCATGAATTGTTGCCTCCATGTCTTAAGAGTAACTTGGCTAAGTTTGAAGCTTGTAGCATTAAATCTGTGGGAGGAGTTTGATAAAATGTGAGGTATGGAAAAAAAAGACGTTTCTGACCACCAGCAGGTGGCGCTGTTGGTGGATGTCACTATTTTATCTATGCGCGTTCAGGCTGGGTCCAGATATCACCGTATGAAGTTTGGGACAGATTGGATAATGTATGTGGAAGTTATAAGCGACTTAATTTTTCATGGCGAGTCATAACTTCAAGGCGTCGCCACGGCCACGCCCTTTGAGGTTTGAAAAAGTTTCTCCATGACTCTTTCCCCCCATGTCTTAAGAGTAATCTGGCCAAGTTTTAAGCTTGTAGCATTAAATCTGTAGGACGAGTTCGATCAAATGCGAGATGTGGAAAAAAAGAGATGTTTCCGACCACCAGCAGGTGGCGCTATAGGTAGATGTCACTATGATAATATGTACGCGTTCAGGCTGGGTCCAGCATTCACCGTATGAAGTTTGGGACAGATTGGATAATGTATGTGGAAGTTATAAGCGACTTCAATTTTTGTGGCGAGTGATGGCGAGTCATCGAACTTTGAGGCGTCGCTACGGCCACGCCCTTTAAGTTTTGAAAAAGTTTCCCCATGAATCTCTCCCCCCATGTCTTAAGAGTAACCTGGCCAAGTTTCAAGTCTGTAGCATGAAATCTGTGGGACAAGTTCGATCTTATGCAAGGCGTGGAATCGGTCAAAAATGGCACGAAAACGCACTTTCCATCCAAAATGGCCGCCTTCCTGTGTACGTGGGACCATGGCGGCTTGAGACTTTTTTGTGCGTCTTGGCATGATGAATGAGTGTACCGAGTTTCGTCGTCCCACGCGAAACTAATCCTATTGCGGGGACAATTTTTAAGCATCGTAGGGGGCGCTACAGAGTCAATGAGCGACTCCCAAAAATATAAAGTTTAGATTCTTTCATGTCGTCGACCGGCACATGGCGCTCGCAAAATTTCCTGAGTTTTCGCATACCTTTTGCAAAGAATAAGAAAGAAAGAAAGAAAGAAAGAAAGAAAGAATAATAATAACGAGGTGCGCGTACGTTGGATGTGTGCACGTTGGGCATGCGCTGGACGCCGTAGTTGCGCAGCTCTGCCCACACGCACGATTCCCATTGCGTACGTACGAGCCCACAATAACCCCAATGCATAGGGGTTTTGGAAAATTTCTAGGGGGCGCCACTGAGCCATTTTGCTCCGCCCACACACAATACCCTTTACATACGTACGAGGTCGTCAGGGTGGACGTGTGTACCAAGTTTCATGACTTTGCGAAGATGATAAGGCTTTCATATCACAAACGCCATCACACGATTTTAACCTCTGGCCACGCCTACACCGTTCAGAGTTTGGAAAAGTTTCTCCATGAATTTTTGCCCCCATGTCTTAAGAGTAACATGGCCAAGTTTGAAGCTTGTAGCATTAAATCTGTAGGAGGAGTTTGAGGTGTGGAAAAAAAAGACTTTTCCAACCACCAGCAGGTGGCGCTGTAGGTGGATGTCACTATTTTATATGTGCGCGTTCAGGCTGGGTCAAGCAATCACCGTATGAAGTTTGGGAAAGATTGGATAATGTATGTGGGAGTTATAAGCGACTTAATTTTTCATGGCGATTCATAAATTTGGGGCATCGCCACGGCCACGCCCTTTGAGGTTTGAAAAAGTTGGCCAATGATTTTTTCCCCCCATGTCTTAAGAGTAACCTGGCCAAGTTTGAAGATTTTAGCATGAAATATGTAGGAGGAGTTTGATCAAATAAGAGGTGTGGAAAAAAATGAAGTTTCCGACCACCATTAGGTGGCGCTGTAGGTGGATGTCACTATGATAATATGTGCGCGTTCAGGCTGGGTCCAGCAATGACCGTTTGAACTTTGGGACAGATTGGATAATGTATGTGGGAGTTATAAGCAACTTAATTTGTTGTGGCGAGTGATGGCGAGTCATCAAACTTTGAGGCGTCGCCACGCCCACGCCCTTTGAGGTTTGAAAAAGTTTCTCCATGAATTTTTCCCCCCATGTCTTAAGAGTAACCTGGCCAAGTTTGAAGTCTGTAGCATTAAATCTGTAGGACAAGTTCGATCTTATACAAAGTGTAGAATCGGTCAAAAATGGCACGAAAACGCACTTTCCATCCAAAATGGCCGACTTCCTGTGGACGTGGGACCATGGCGGCATGAGACTTTTTTGTGCGTCTGGGCATGATGAATGAGTGTACCGAATTTCGTCGTCCCACGCAAAACTAACCCCAATGTGTGGACCATTTTTAAGTACCCTAGGGGGCGCCACTGAGCCACTTTGCTCCTTCCACACACGATACCCTTCACATACGTACGAGGTGTTCAGGATGGACGTGTATGCCAAGTTTCATGACGTTGTGATGATGATAAGGCTTTCAAATCACAAACACCATCACACGATTTTCACCGCCTGACCACGCCCGAATTGTTCAGAGTTTGGAAAAGTTTCTCCATGAATTTTTGCCCCCATGTCTTAAGAGTAACCTGGCTAAGTTTGAAGCTTGTAGCATTAAATCTGTAGGAGGAGTTTTATAAAATGTGAGGTGTGGCAAAAAATGACATTTCCGACCACCAGCAGGTGGCGCTATAGGAGGATGTCACTATGATAATATGTACGCGTTCAGGCTTGGTCCAGCATTCACCGTATGAAGTTTGGGACAGATTGGATAATGTATGTGGGAGTTATAAGCGACTTCATTTTTTGTGGCGAGTGATGGCGAGTCATCGAACTTTGAGGAGTTGCCACGCCCACGCCCTTTAAGTTTTGAAAAAGTTTCTCCATGAATTCCCCCCCCCATGTCTTAAGAGTAACCTGGCCAAGTTTGAAGTCTGTAGCATTAAATCTGTAGGACAAGTTCGATCTTAAGCAAGGCGTGGAATCGGCCAAAAATGGCACGAAAACGCACTTTCCATCCAAAATGGCCGCCTTCCTGTGTACGTGGGACCATGGCGGCAAGAGACTTTTTTGTGCGTCTGGGCATGGTGAATGAGTGTACCGAATTTCATTGTCCTACGCGAAACTAACCCCATTGCGGGCACCATTTTTAAGCACCGTAGGGGGCGCTACAGAGCCAATGAGCAACTCCCAAAGATATAATGTTTAGATTCGTTCATGTCGTCGACTAGCACGTGGCGCTCGCAAAATTTCCTGAGTTTTCGCATACCTTTTGCAAAGAATAAGAAAGAAAGAAAGAAAGAATAATAATAATAATAATAAACCTTACAGATACAATAGGGTCCTTGCAGTTTCACTGCTCGGTCCCTAATAATAAACCTTACAGATACAATAGGGTCCTTGCAGTTTCACTGCTCGGTCCCTAATAAACCTTACAGATACAATAGGGTCCTTGCAGTTTCACTGCTCGGTCCCTAATAATAATAACTAGAAAGCTGCAAGCAGCTGTGAGCGGGACCGAGTGTGCGTACGTTGGGATGTGCGCACGTTGGGCATGCGCTGGACGCCGTAGTCGCGCAGCTCTGCCCACACGCACGATTCCCATTGCGTACGTACGAGCACACAATAACCCCAATGCATAGGGGTTTTTGAAAATTTCTAGGGGGCGCCACTGAGCCATTTTGCTCCGCCCACACACAATACCCTTTACATACGTACGAGGTCGTCAGGGTGGACGTGTGTACCAAGTTTCATGACTTTGCGATGATGATAAGGCTTTCATATTACAAACGCCATCACACGATTTTCACCTCTGGCCACGCCCACACCGTTCAGAGTTTGGAAAAGTTTCTCCATGAAGTTTTGCCCTCATGTCTTAAGAGTAACCTGGCCAAGTTTTAGATTTTAGCATGAAATATGTAGGAGGAGTTTGATCAAATAAGAGGTGTGGAAAAAAATGAAGTTTCCGACCACCATTAGGTGGCGCTGTAGGTGGATATCACTTTTTTATATGTGCACGTTCAGGCTGGGTCCAGCATTCACCGTATGAAGTTTGGGACAGATTGGATAATGTATGTGGGAGTTATAAGCGACTTAATTTTTTATGGCGCGTCATAAATTTGAGGTGTCGCCACGGCCACGCCCTTTAAGTTTTTAAAAAGTTGGCCAATGATTTTTTCGGCCCATGTCTTAAGAGTAACCTGGCCAAGTTTGAAGTCTGTAGCATTAAATCTGTAGGACAAGTTCGATCTTATACAAGGTGTGGAATCGGTCAAAAATGGCACGAAAACGCACTTTCCATCCAAAATGGCCGACTTCCTGTGGACGTGGGACCATGGGGGCCTGAGACTTTTTTGTGCGTCTTGGCATGATGAATGAGTGTACCGAATTTCGTCGTCCCACGCGAAACTAATCCTATTGCGGGGACAATTTTTAAGCATCGTAGGGGGCGCTACAGAGCCAATGAGCGACTCCCAAAAATATAAAGTTTAGATTCTTTTATGTCGTCGACCGGCACATGGCGCTCGCAAAATTTCCTGAGTTTTCGCATACCTTTTGCAAAGAATAAGAAAGAAAGAAAGAAAGAATAATAATAATAAACCTTACAGATACAATAGGGTCCTTGCAGTTTCACTGCTCGGTCCCTAATAACTAGAAAGCTGCAAGCAGCTGTGAGCGGGACCGAGGTGTGCGTACGTTGGGATATGCGCACGTTGGGGCATGCGCTGGACGCTGGAGCCGCAGCTCTGCCCACACACACGATACCCTCTGCGTACGTACGAGGACATAATAACTCCAATGCGGAGGGGTTTTTGAAAATTTCTAGGGGGCGCCACTGAGCCATTTTGCTCAGCCCACACACGATACCCTTCACATACGAACGAGGTCATCAGGGTGGACGTGTGTGCCAAGTTTCATGACATTGTGATGATGATAAGGCTTTCAAATCACAAACACCATCACAAGTTTTTCACCGCCTGACCACGCCCGAATTGTTCAGAGTTTGGAAAAGTTTCTCTATGAATATTTGCCCCCATGTCTTAAGAGTAACCTGGCTAAGTTTGAAGCTTGTAGCATTAAATCTGTAGGAGGAGTTTTATAAAATGTGAGGTGTGGCAAAAAATGACATTTCCGACCACCAGCAGGTGGCGCTATAGGAGGATGTCACTATGATAATATGTACGCGTTCAGGCTGAGTCCAGCATTCACCGTGTGAAGTTTGGGACAGATTGGATAATGAGTGTGGAAGTTATAAGCGACTTAATTCTTCATGGCGAGTCATAAATTTGAGGCGTCGCCACGGCCACGCCCTTTGAGGTTTGAAAAAGTTTCTCCATGACTCTTTCCCCCCATGTCTTAAGAGTAATCTGGCCAAGTTTGAAGCTTGTAGCATTAAATCTGTAGGACGAGTTCGATCAAATGCGAGATGTGGAAAAAAAGAGATGTTTCCGACCACCAGCAGGTGGCGCTATAGGTGGATGTCGTTATGATAATATGTATGCGTTCAGGCTGGGTCCAGCATTCACCGTATGAAGTTTGGGACAGATTGGATAATGTATGTGGGAGTTATAAGCGACTTAATTTGTTGTGGCGAGTGATGGCGAGTCATCGAACTTTGAGGAGTTGCCACGCCCACGCCCTTTAAGTTTTGAAAAAGTTTCTCCATGAATTTCCCCCCCCATGTCTTAAGAGTAACCTGGCCAAGTTTGAAGTCTGTAGCATGAAATCTGTAGGACAAGTTCGATCTTAAGCAAGGCGTGGAATCGGCCAAAAATGGCACGAAAACGCACTTTCCATCCAAAATGGCCGCCTTCCTGTGTACGTGGGACCATGGCGGCCTGAGACTTTTTTGTGCGTCTTGGCATGATGAACGAGTGTACCGAATTTCGTCATCCCACGCGAAACTAATCCTATTGCGGGGACAATTTTTAACCATCGTAGGGGGCGCTACAGAGCCAATGAGCGACTACCAAAAATATAAAGTTTAGATTCTTTCATGTCGTCGACCGGCACGTGGCGCTCGCAAAATTTCCTGAGTTTTCGCATACCTTTTGCAAAGAATAAGAAAGAAAGAAAGAAAGAAAGAATAATAACTAGAAAGCTGCAAGCAGCTGTGAGCGGGACCGAGTGTGCGTACGTTGGGATGTACAAACGTTGGCTATGCGCTGGACGCCGTAGTTGCGCAGCTCTGCCCACACGCATGATTCCCATTGCGTACGTACGAGCACACAATAACCCCAATGCATAGGGGTTTTTGAAAATTTCTAGGGGGCGCCACTGAGCCATTTTGCTCCGCCCACACACAATACCCTTTACATACGTACGAGGTCGTCAGGGTGGACGTGTGTACCAAGTTTCATGACTTTGCGATGATGATAAGGCTTTCATATCACAAAAGCCATCACACGATTTTCACCTCTGGCCACGCCCACACCGTTCAGAGTTTGGAAAAGTTTCTCCATGAATTTTTGCCCCCATGTCTTAAGAGTAACATGGCCAAGTTTGAAGCTTGTAGCATTAAATCTGTAGGAGGAGTTTGAGGTGTGGAAAAAAAAGACTTTTCCAACCACCAGCAGGTGGCGCTGTAGGTGGATGTCAGTATTTTATATGTGCGTGTTCAGGCTGGGTCAAGCAATCACCGTATGAAGTTTGGGAAAGATTGGATAATGTATGTGGGAGTTATAAGCGACTTAATTTTTCATGGCGAGTCATAAATTTGAGGCGTCGCCACGGCCACGCCCTTTGAGGTTTGAAAAAGTTGGCCAATGATTTTTTCATCCCATGTCTTAAGAGTAACCTGGCCAAGTTTGAAGCTTGTAGCATGAAATCTGTAGGAGGAGTTTGATCAAATGTGAGGTGTGAAAACAAAAAGACATTTCCAACCACCAGCAGGTGGCGCTGTAGGTGGATGTCTCTATTTTATATGTACACATTCAGGCTGGGTCCAGCATTCACCGTATGAAGTTTGGGACAGATTGGATAATGTTTGTGGGAGTTATAAGCGACTTAATTTTTTATGGCGAGTCATAAATTTGAGGCGTCGCCACGGCCACGCCCTTTGAGGTTTGAAAAAGTTGGCCAATGATTTTTTCCCCCCATGTCTTAAGAGTAACCTGGCCAAGTTTGAAGCTCGTAGCATGAAATCTGTAGGAGGAGTTTGATCAAATGCGAGGTGTGGAAAAAAAAAGACATTTCCAACCACCAGCAGGTGGCGCTATAGGTGGATGTCACTATTTTATATGTGAGCTTTCAGTCTGGGTCCAGCATTCACCGTATGAAGTTTGGGACAGATTGGATAATATATGTGGGAGTTATAAGCGACTTCATTTTTCGTGGCGAGTGATGGCGAGTCATCAAACTTTGAGGCGTCGCCACGGCCACGCCCTTTAAGTTTTGAAAAAGTTGGCCAATGAATTTTTCCCTCCATGTCTTAAGAGTAACCTGGCCAAGTTTGAAGTCTGTAGCATTAAATCTGTAGGACAAGTTCGATCTTATACAAGGTGTGGAATCGGTCAAAAATGGCACGAAAACGCACTTTCCATCCAAAATGGCCGACTTCCTGTGGACGTGGGACCATGGCGGCCTGAGACTTTTTTGTGCGTCTTGGCATGATGAATGAGTGTACCGAATTTCGTCGTCCCACGCGAAACTAATCCTATTGCGGAGACCATTTTTAAGCATTATAGGGGGCGCTACAGAGCCAATGAGCGACTCCCAAAAATATAAAGTTTAGATTCTTTCATGTCGTCGACTGGCAGGTGGCGCTCGCAAAATTTCCTGAGTTTTCGCATACCTTTTGCAAAGAATAAGAAAGAAAGAATAATAACTAGAAAGCTGCAAGCAGCTGTGAGCGGGACCGAGGTGTGCGTACGTTGGGATGTGCGCACGTTGGGGCATGCGCTGGACGCTGGAGCCGCAGCTCTGCCCACACACACGATACCCTCTGCGTACGTACGAGCACATAATAACTCCAATGCGGAGGGGTTTTTGAAAATTTCTAGGGGGCGCCACTGAGCCATTTTGCTCAGCCCACACACGATACCCTTCACATACGAACGAGGTCATCAGGGTGGACGTGTGTGCCAAGTTTCATTAAGTTGCGATGATGATAAGGCTTTCAAATCACAAACGCCATCACACGATTGTCACCGCCTGGCCACGCCCACACCGTTCAGAGTTTGGAAAAGCTTCTCAAGAGTTTTCTTCCCCCCTAGCTTAAGAGTAACCTGGCCAAGTTTGAAGATTTTAGCATTAAATATGTAGGAGGAGTTTGATCAAATGCGAGGTGTGAAAAAAAAAGATGTTTCCAACCACCAGCAGGTGGCGCTATGGGTGGATGTCACTATGATAATATGTACGCGTTCAGGCTGGGTCCAGCATTCACCATATGAAGTTTGGGACAGATTGGATAATGTATGTGGGAGTTATAAGCAACTTAATTTGTTGTGGCGAGTGATGGCGAGTCATAGAACTTTGAGGCGTCGCCACGCCCACGCCCTTTGAGGTTTGAAAAAGTTTCTCCATGAATTTTTCCCCCCATGTCTTAAGAGTAGCCTGGCCAAGTTTGAAGTCTGTAGCATGAAATCTGTAGGACAAGTTCGATCTTATACAAGGTGTAGAATCGGTCAAAAATGGCACGAAAACGCACTTTCCATCCAAAATGGCCGACTTGCTGTGGACGTGGGACCATGGCGGCATGAGACTTTTTTGTGCGTCTGGGCATGATGAATGAGTGTACCGAATTTCGTCGTCCCACGCAAAACTAACCCCAATGTGTGGACCATTTTTAAGTACCCTAGGGGGCGCCACTGAGCCACTTTGCTCCGCCCACACACGATACCCTTCACATACGTACGAGGTGTTCAGGATGGACGTGTGTGCCAAGTTTCATGACGTTGTGATGATGATAA
Organism: Odontesthes bonariensis; assembly: GCF_027942865.1. Lineage (NCBI taxonomy): Eukaryota > Metazoa > Chordata > Actinopteri > Atheriniformes > Atherinopsidae > Odontesthes > Odontesthes bonariensis. The sequence continues at coordinate 7,157,233 of NC_134524.1, forward strand.
GGCTTTCAAATCACAAACACCATCACACGTTTTTCACCGCCTGACCACGCCCGAATTGTTCAGAGTTTGGAAAAGTTTCTCCATGAATATTTGCCCCCATGTCTTAAGAGTAACCTGGCTAAGTTTGAAGCTTGTAGCATTAAATCTGTAGGAGGAGTTTTATAAAATGTGAGGTGTGGCAAAAAATGACATTTCCGACCACCAGCAGGTGGCGCTATAGGAGGATGTCACTATGATAATATGTACGCGTTCAGGCTGAGTCCAGCATTCACCGTGTGAAGTTTGGGACAGATTGGATAATGAGTGTGGAAGTTATAAGCGACTTAATTCTTCATGGCGAGTCATAACTTTGAGGCGTCGCCACGACCACGCCCTTTGAGGTTTGAAAAAGTTTCTCCATGACTCTTTCCCCCCATGTCTTAAGAGTAATCTGGCCAAGTTTAAAGCTTGTAGCATTAAATCTGTAGGACGAGTTCGATCAAATGCGAGATGTGGAAAAAAAGAGATGTTTCCGACCACCAGCAGGTGGCGCTATAGGTGGATGTCGTTATGATAATATGTATGCGTTCAGGCTAGGTCCAGCATTCACCGTATGAAGTTTGGGACAGATTGGATAATGTATGTGGGAGTTATAAGCGACTTAATTTGTTGTGGCGAGTGATGGCGAGTCATCGAACTTTGAGGAGTTGCCACGCCCACGCCCTTTAAGTTTTGAAAAAGTTTCTCCATGAATTTCCCCCCCCATGTCTTAAGAGTAACCTGGCCAAGTTTGAAGTCTGTAGCATGAAATCTGTAGGACAAGTTCGATCTTAAGCAAGGCGTGGAATCGGCCAAAAATGGCACGAAAACGCACTTTCCATCCAAAATGGCCGCCTTCCTGTGTACGTGGGACCATGGCGGCCTGAGACTTTTTTGTGCGTCTTGGCATGATGAACAAGTGTACCGAATTTCGTCATCCCAAGCGAAACTAATCCTATTGCGGGGACAATTTTTAACCATCGTAGGGGGCGCTACAGAGCCAATGAGCGACTCCCAAAGATATAATGTTTAGATTCTTTCATGTCGTCGACTGGCACGTGGCGCTCGCAAAATTTCCTGAGTTTTCGCATACCTTTTGCAAAGAATAAGAAAGAAAGAAAGAAAGAAAGAAGAAAGAAAGAATAACTAGAAAGCTGCAAGCAGCTGTGAGCGGGACCGAGGTGTGCGTACGTTGGGATGTGCGCACGTTGGGGCATGCGCTGGACGCTGGAGCCGCAGCTCTGCCCACACACACGATACCCTCTGCGTACGTACGAGCACATAATAACTCCAATGAGGAGGGGTTTTTGAAAATTTCTAGGGGGCGCCACTGAGCCATTTTGCTCAGCCCACACACGATACCCTTCACATACGAACGAGGTCATCAGGGTGGACGTGTGTGCCAAGTTTCATTAAGTTGCGATGATGATAAGGCTTTCAAATCACAAACGCCATCACACGATTGTCACCGCCTGGCCACGCCCACACCGTTCAGAGTTTGGAAAAGCTTCTCAAGAGTTTTCTTCCCCCCTAGCTTAAGAGTAACCTGGCCAAGTTTGAAGCGTTTAGCATTAAATATGTAGGAGGAATTTGATCAAATACGAGGTGTGAAGAAAAAAGATGTTTCCAACCACCAGCAGGTGGCGCTATGGGTGGATGTCACTATGATAATATGTACGCGTTCAGGCTGGGTCCAGCATTCACCGTATGAAGTTTGGGACAGATTGGATAATGTATGTGGGAGTTATAAGCAACTTAATTTGTTGTGGCGAGTGATGGCGAGTCATCAAACTTTGAGGCGTCGCCACGCCCACGCCCTTTGAGGTTTGAAAAAGTTTCTCCATGAATTTTTCCCCCCATGTCTTAAGAGTAACCTGGCCAAGTTTGAAGTCTGTAGCATTAAATCTGTAGGACAAGTTCGATCTTATACAAGGTGTAGAATCGGTCAAAAATGGCACGAAAACGCACTTTCCATCCAAAATGGCCGACTTCCTGTGGACGTGGGACCATGGCGGCATGAGACTTTTTTGTGCGTCTGGGCATGATGAATGAGTGTACCGAATTTCGTCGTCCCACGCAAAACTAACCCCAATGTGTGGACCATTTTTAAGTACCCTAGGGGGCGCCACTGAGCCACTTTGCTCCTTCCACACACGATACCCTTCACATACGTACGAGGTGTTCAGGATGGACGTGTGTGCCAAGTTTCATGACGTTGTGATGATGATAAGGCTTTCAAATCACAAACACCATCACACGATTTTCACCGCCTGACCACGCCCGAATTGTTCAGAGTTTGGAAAAGTTTCTCCATGAATTTTTGCCCCCATGTCTTAAGAGTAACCTGGCTAAGTTTGAAGCTTGTAGCATTAAATCTGTAGGAGGAGTTTTATAAAATGTGAGGTGTGGCAAAAAATGACATTTCCGACCACCAGCAGGTGGCGCTATAGGAGGATGTCACTATGATAATATGTACGCGTTCAGGCTTGGTCCAGCATTCACCGTATGAAGTTTGGGACAGATTGGATAATGAGTGTGGAAGTTATAAGCGACTTAATTCTTCATGGCGAGTCATAACTTTGAGGCGTCGCCACGGCCACGCCCTTTGAGGTTTGAAAAAGTTTCTCCATGACTCTTTCCCCCCATGTCTTAAGAGTAATCTGGCCAAGTTTGAAGCTTGTAGCATTAAATCTGTAGGACGAGTTCGATCAAATGCGAGATGTGGAAAAAAAGAGATGTTTCCAACCCCCAGCAGGTGGCGCTATAGGTGGATGTCGTTATGATAATATGTACGCGTTCAGGCTGGGTCCAGCATTCACCGTATGAAGTTTGGGACAGATTGGATAATGTATGTGGGAGTTATAAGCGACTTCATTTTTTGTGGCGAGTGATGGCGAGTCATCGAAATTTGAGGAGTTGCCACGCCCACGCCCTTTAAGTTTTGAAAAAGTTTCTCCATGAATTCCCCCCCCCATGTCTTAAGAGTAACCTGGCCAAGTTTGAAGTCTGTAGCATTAAATCTGTAGGACAAGTTCGATCTTAAGCAAGGCGTGGAATCGGCCAAAAATGGCACGAAAACGCACTTTCCATCCAAAATGGCCGCCTTCCTGTGTACGTGGGACCATGGCGGCAAGAGACTTTTTTGTGCGTCTGGGCATGGTGAATGAGTGTACCGAATTTCATTGTCCTACGCGAAACTAACCCCATTGCGGGCACCATTTTTAAGCATCGTAGGGGGCGCTACAGAGCCAATGAGCAACTCCCAAAGATATAATGTTTAGATTCTTTCATGTCGTCGACTAGCACGTGGCGCTCGCAAAATTTCGTGAGTTTTCGCATACCTTTTGCAAAGAATAAGAAAGAAAGAAAGAAAGAAAGAAAGAACTAGAAAGCTGCAAGCAGCTGTGAGCGGGACCGAGTGTGCGTACGTTGGGATGTGCGCACGTTGGGCATGCGCTGGACGCCGTAGTCGCGCAGCTCTGCCCACACGCACGATTTCCATTGCGTACGTACGAGCACGCAATAACCCCAATGCATAGGGTTTTTTGAAAATTTCTAGGGGGCGCCACTGAGCCATTTTGCTCCGCCCACACACAATACCCTTTACATACGCACAAGGTCGTCAGGGTGGACGTGTGTACCAAGTTTCATGACTTTACGATGATGATAAGGCTTTCATATTACAAACGCCATCACACGATTTTCACCTCTGGCCACGCCCACACCGTTCAGAGTTTGGAAAAGTTTCTCCATGAAGTTTTGCCCTCATGTCTTAAGAGTAACCTGGCCAAGTTTGAAGATTTTAGCATGAAATATGTAGGAGGAGTTTGATCAAATAAGAGGTGTGGAAAAAAATGAAGTTTCCGACCACCAGCAGGTGGCGCTGTAGGTGGATATCACTTTTTTGTATGTGCACGTTCAGGCTGGGTCCAGCATTCACCGTATGAAGTTTGGGACAGATTGGATAATGTATGTGGGAGTTATAAGCGACTTAATTTTTTATGGCGCGTCATAAATTTGAGGTGTCGCCACGGCCACGCCCTTTAAGTTTTGAAAAAGTTGGCCAATGATTTTTTCGGCCCATGTCTTAAGAGCAACCTGGCCATGTTTGAAGGTTTTTGCATTAAATATGTAGGAGGAGTTCGATCAAATGCGAGGTGTGGAAAAAAAAAGACATTTCCAACCACCAGCAGGTGGCGCTATAGGTGGATGTCACTATTTTATATGTGAGCTTTCAGTCTGGGTCCAGCATTCACCGTATGAAGTTTGGGACAGATTGGATAATATATGTGGGAGTTATAAGCGACTTCATTTTTCGTGGCGAGTGATGGCGAGTCATCAAACTTTGAGGCGTCGCCACGGCCACGCCCTTTAAGTTTTGAAAAAGTTGGCCAATGAATTTTTCCCTCCATGTCTTAAGAGTAACCTGGCCAAGTTTGAAGTCTGTAGCATTAAATCTGTAGGACAAGTTCGATCTTAAGCAAGGCGTGGAATCGGTCAAAAATGGCACGAAAACGCACTTTCCATCCAAAATGGCCGACTTCCTGTGGACGTGGGACCATGGCGGCATGAGACTTTTTTGTGCGTCTTGGCATGATGAATGAGTGTACCGAATTTCATCGTCCCACGCGAAACTAATCCTATTGCGGGGACAATTTTTAAGCATCGTAGGGGGCGCTACAGAGCCAATGAGCGACTCCCAAAAATATAAAGTTTAGATTCTTTCATGTCGTCGACTGGCAGGTGGTGCTCGCAAAATTTCCTGAGTTTTCGCATACCTTTTGCAAAGAATAAGAAAGAATAATAATAACTAGAAAGCTGCAAGCAGCTGTGAGCGGGACCGAGGTGTGCGTACGTTGGGATGTGCGCACGTTGGGGCATGCGCTGGACGCTGGAGCCGCAGCTCTGCCCACACACACGATACCCTCTGCGTACGTACGAGCACATAATAACTCCAATGCGGAGGGGTTTTTGAAAATTTCTAGGGGGCGCCACTGAGCCATTTTGCTCAGCCCACACACGATACCCTTCACATACGAACGAGGTCATCAGGGTGGACGTGTGTGCCAAGTTTCATTAAGTTGCGATGATGATAAGGCTTTCAAATCACAAACGCCATCACACGATTGTCACCGCCTGGCCACGCCCACACCGTTCAGAGTTTGGAAAAGCTTCTCAAGAGTTTTCTTCCCCCCTAGCTTAAGAGTAACCTGGCCAAGTTTGAAGATTTTAGCATTAAATATGTAGGAGGAGTTTGATCAAATGCGAGGTGTGAAAAAAAAAGATGTTTCCAACCACCAGCAGGTGGCGCTATGGGTGGATGTCACTATGATAATATGTACGCGTTCAGGCTGGGTCCAGCATTCACCGTATGAAGTTTGGGACAGATTGGATAATGTATGTGGGAGTTATAAGCAACTTAATTTGTTGTGGCGAGTGATGGCGAGTCATAGAACTTTGAGGCGTCGCCACGCCCACGCCCTTTGAGGTTTGAAAAAGTTTCTCCATGAATTTTTCCCCCCATGTCTTAAGAGTAGCCTGGCCAAGTTTGAAGTCTGTAGCATGAAATCTGTAGGACAAGTTCGATCTTATACAAGGTGTAGAATCGGTCAAAAATGGCACGAAAACGCACTTTCCATCCAAAATGGCCGACTTGCTGTGGACGTGGGACCATGGCGGCATGAGACTTTTTTGTGCGTCTGGGCATGATGAATGAGTGTACCGAATTTCGTCGTCCCACGCAAAACTAACCCCAATGTGTGGACCATTTTTAAGTACCCTAGGGGGCGCCACTGAGCCACTTTGCTCCGCCCACACACGATACCCTTCACATACGTACGAGGTGTTCAGGATGGACGTGTGTGCCAAGTTTCATGACGTTGTGATGATGATAAGGCTTTCAAATCACAAACACCATCACACGTTTTTCACCGCCTGACCACGCCCGAATTGTTCAGAGTTTGGAAAAGTTTCTCCATGAATATTTGCCCCCATGTCTTAAGAGTAACCTGGCTAAGTTTGAAGCTTGTAGCATTAAATCTGTAGGAGGAGTTTTATAAAATGTGAGGTGTGGCAAAAAATGACATTTCCGACCACCAGCAGGTGGCGCTATAGGAGGATGTCACTATGATAATATGTACGCGTTCAGGCTGAGTCCAGCATTCACCGTGTGAAGTTTGGGACAGATTGGATAATGAGTGTGGAAGTTATAAGCGACTTAATTCTTCATGGCGAGTCATAACTTTGAGGCGTCGCCACGGCCACGCCCTTTGAGGTTTGAAAAAGTTTCTCCATGACTCTTTCCCCCCATGTCTTAAGAGTAATCTGGCCAAGTTTAAAGCTTGTAGCATTAAATCTGTAGGACGAGTTCGATCAAATGCGAGATGTGGAAAAAAAGAGATGTTTCCGACCACCAGCAGGTGGCGCTATAGGTGGATGTCGTTATGATAATATGTATGCGTTCAGGCTAGGTCCAGCATTCACCGTATGAAGTTTGGGACAGATTGGATAATGTATGTGGGAGTTATAAGCGACTTAATTTGTTGTGGCGAGTGATGGCGAGTCATCGAACTTTGAGGAGTTGCCACGCCCACGCCCTTTAAGTTTTGAAAAAGTTTCTCCATGAATTTCCCCCCCCATGTCTTAAGAGTAACCTGGCCAAGTTTGAAGTCTGTAGCATGAAATCTGTAGGACAAGTTCGATCTTAAGCAAGGCGTGGAATCGGCCAAAAATGGCACGAAAACGCACTTTCCATCCAAAATGGCCGCCTTCCTGTGTACGTGGGACCATGGCGGCCTGAGACTTTTTTGTGCGTCTTGGCATGATGAACAAGTGTACCGAATTTCGTCATCCCAAGCGAAACTAATCCTATTGCGGGGACAATTTTTAACCATCGTAGGGGGCGCTACAGAGCCAATGAGCGACTCCCAAAGATATAATGTTTAGATTCTTTCATGTCGTCGACTGGCACGTGGCGCTCGCAAAATTTCCTGAGTTTTCGCATACCTTTTGCAAAGAATAAGAAAGAAAGAAAGAAAGAAAGAAGAAAGAAAGAATAATAATAAACCTTACAGATACAATAGGGTCCTTGCAGTTTCACTGCTCGGTCCCTAATAATAATAACTAGAAAGCTGCAAGCAGCTGTGAGCGGGACCGAGGTGTGCGTACGTTGGGATGTGCGCACGTTGGGGCATGCGCTGGACGCTGGAGCCGCAGCTCTGCCCACACACACGATACCCTCTGCGTACGTACGAGCACATAATAACTCCAATGCGGAGGGGTTTTTGAAAATTTCTAGGGGGCGCCACTGAGCCATTTTGCTCAGCCCACACACGATACCCTTCACATACGAACGAGGTCATCAGGGTGGACGTGTGTGCCAAGTTTCATTAAGTTGCGATGATGATAAGGCTTTCAAATCACAAACGCCATCACACGATTGTCACCGCCTGGCCACGCCCACACCGTTCAGAGTTTGGAAAAGCTTCTCAAGAGTTTTCTTCCCCCCTAGCTTAAGAGTAACCTGGCCAAGTTTGAAGATTTTAGCATTAAATATGTAGGAGGAGTTTGATCAAATGCGAGGTGTGAAAAAAAAAGATGTTTCCAACCACCAGCAGGTGGCGCTATGGGTGGATGTCACTATGATAATATGTACGCGTTCAGGCTGGGTCCAGCATTCACCGTATGAAGTTTGGGACAGATTGGATAATGTATGTGGGAGTTATAAGCAACTTAATTTGTTGTGGCGAGTGATGGCGAGTCATCAAACTTTGAGGCGTCGCCACGCCCACGCCCTTTGAGGTTTGAAAAAGTTTCTCCATGAATTTTTCCCCCCATGTATTAAGAGTAACCTGGCCAAGTTTGAAGTCTGTAGCATTAAATCTGTAGGACAAGTTCGATCTTATACAAGGTGTAGAATCGGTCAAAAATGGCACGAAAACGCACTTTCCATCCAAAATGGCCGACTTCCTGTGGACGTGGGACCATGGCGGCATGAGACTTTTTTGTGCGTCTGGGCATGATGAATGAGTGTACCGAATTTCGTCGTCCCACGCAAAACTAACCCCAATGTGTGGACCATTTTTAAGTACCCTAGGGGGCGCCACTGAGCCACTTTGCTCCTTCCACACACGATACCCTTCACATACGTACGAGGTGTTCAGGATGGACGTGTGTGCCAAGTTTCATGACGTTGTGATGATGATAAGGCTTTCAAATCACAAACACCATCACACGATTTTCACCGCCTGACCACGCCCGAATTGTTCAGAGTTTGGAAAAGTTTCTCCATGAATTTTTGCCCCCATGTCTTAAGAGTAACCTGGCTAAGTTTGAAGCTTGTAGCATTAAATCTGTAGGAGGAGTTTTATAAAATGTGAGGTGTGGCAAAAAATGACATTTCCGACCACCAGCAGGTGGCGCTATAGGAGGATGTCACTATGATAATATGTACGCGTTCAGGCTTGGTCCAGCATTCACCGTATGAAGTTTGGGACAGATTGGATAATGAGTGTGGAAGTTATAAGCGACTTAATTCTTCATGGCGAGTCATAACTTTGAGGCGTCGCCACGGCCACGCCCTTTGAGGTTTGAAAAAGTTTCTCCATGACTCTTTTCCCCCTTGTCTTAAGAGTAATCTGGCCAAGTTTGAAGCTTGTAGCATTAAATCTGTAGGACGAGTTCGATCAAATGCGAGATGTGGAAAAAAAGAGATGTTTCCAACCCCCAGCAGGTGGCGCTATAGGTGGATGTCGTTATGATAATATGTACGCGTTCAGGCTGGGTCCAGCATTCACCGTATGAAGTTTGGGACAGATTGGATAATGTATGTGGGAGTTATAAGCGACTTCATTTTTTGTGGCGAGTGATGGCGAGTCATCGAACTTTGAGGAGTTGCCACGCCCACGCCCTTTAAGTTTTGAAAAAGTTTCTCCATGAATTCCCCCCCCCATGTCTTAAGAGTAACCTGGCCAAGTTTGAAGTCTGTAGCATTAAATCTGTAGGACAAGTTTGATCTTAAGCAAGGCGTGGAATCGGCCAAAAATGGCACGAAAACGCACTTTCCATCCAAAATGGCCGCCTTCCTGTGTACGTGGGACCATGGCGGCAAGAGACTTTTTTGTGCGTCTGGGCATGGTGAATGACTGTACCGAATTTCATTGTCCTACGCGAAACTAACCCCATTGCGGGCACCATTTTTAAGCATCGTAGGGGGCGCTACAGAGCCAATGAGCAACTCCCAAAGATATAATGTTTAGATTCTTTCATGTCGTCGACTAGCACGTGGCGCTCGCAAAATTTCCTGAGTTTTCGCATACCTTTTGCAAAGAATAAGAATAATAATAATAATAATAAACCTTACAGATACAATAGGGTCCTTGCAGTTTCACTGCTCGGTCCCTAATAATAAACCTTACAGATACAATAGGGTCCTTGCAGTTTCACTGCTCGGTCCCTAATAACTAGAAAGCTGCAAGCAGCTGTGAGCGGGACCGAGGTGTGCGTACGTTGGGATGTGCGTACGTTGGGCATGCGCTGGACGCTGGAGCTGCAGCTCTGCCCACACGCACGATACCCGCTGTGTACTTACGAGCACAGCATAACCCCAATGCGGAGGGGTTTTTGAAAATTTCTAGGGGGCGCCACTGAGCCATTTTTCTCCGCCCACACACGATACCCTTTACATACGTACGAGGTCGTCAGGGTGGACGTGTGTACCAAGTTTCATTACCTTGAGATGATGATAAGGCTTTCAAATCACAAACGCCATCACACGATTTTCACCGCATGGCCACGCCCACACCGTTCAGAGTTTGGAAAAGTTTCTCCATGAATTGTTGCCTCCATGTCTTAAGAGTAACTTGGCTAAGTTTGAAGCTTGTAGCATTAAATCTGTGGGAGGAGTTTGATAAAATGTGAGGTATGGAAAAAAAAGACGTTTCTGACCACCAGCAGGTGGCGCTGTTGGTGGATGTCACTATTTTATCTATGCGCATTCAGGCTGGGTCCAGCTATCACCGTATGAAGTTTGGGACAGATTGGATAATGTATGTGGAAGTTATAAGCGACTTAATTTTTCATGATGAGTCATAACTTTGAGGCGTCGCCACGGCCACGCCCTTTGAGGTTTGAAAAAGTTTCTCCATGACTCTTTCCCCCCATGTCTTAAGAGTAACCTGGCCAAGTTTGAAGCTTGTAGCATTAAATCTGTAGGACGAGTTCGATCAAATGCGAGATGTGGAAAAAAAGAGATGTTTCCGACCACCAGCAGGTGGCGCTATAGGTGGATGTCGTTATGATAATATGTACGCGTTCAGGCTGGGTCCAGCATTCACCGTATGAAGTTTGGGACAGATTGGATAATGTATGTGGGAGTTATAAGCGACTTCATTTGTTGTGGCGAGTGATGGCGAGTCATCGAACTTTGAGGAGTTGCCACGCCCACGCCCTTTAAGTTTTGAAAAAGTTTCTCCATGAATTTCTCCCCCCATGTCTTGAGAGTAACCTGGCCAAGTTTGAAGTCTGTAGCATGAAATCTGTAGGACAAGTTCGATCTTATGCAAGGCGTGGAATCGGCCAAAAATGGCACGAAAACGCACTTTCCATCCAAAATGGCCGCCTTCCTGTGTACGTGGCACCGTGATGGCAAGAGACTTTTTGGTGCGTCTGGGCATGATGAATGAGTGTACCGAATTTCGTCGTCCCAAACGAAACTAATCCTATTAAGGGGACCATTTTTATGCACCGTAGGGGGCGCTACAGAGCCAATGAGCAACTCCCAAAGATATAATGTTTAGATTCTTTCATGTCGTCGACTGGCACGTGGCGCTTGCAAAATTTCCTGAGTTTTCGCATACCTTTTGCAAAGAATAAGAATAATAATAACTAGAAAGCTGCAAGCAGCTGTGAGCGGGACCGAGTGTGCGTACGTTGGGATGTGCGCACGTTGGGCATGCGCTGGACGCCGTAGTCGCGCAGCTCTACCCACACGCACGATTCCCATTGCGTACGTACGAGCACACAATAACCCCAATGCATAGGGGTTTTTGAAAATTTCTAGGGGGCGCCACTGAGCCATTTTGCTCCGCCCACACACAATACCCTTTACATACGTACGAGGTCGTCAGGGTGGACGTGAGTACCAAGTTTCATGACTTTGCGATGATGATAAGGCTTTCATATTGCAAACGCCATCACACGATTTTCACCTCTGGCCACTCCCACACCGTTCAGAGTTTGGAAAAGTTTCTCCATGAATATTTGCCCCCATGTCTTAAGAGTAACCTGGCTAAGTTTGAAGCTTGTAGCATTAAATCTGTAGGAGGAGTTTTATAAAATGTGAGGTGTGGCAAAAAATGACATTTCCGACCACCAGCAGGTGGCGCTATAGGAGGATGTCACTATGATAATATGTACGCGTTCAGGCTGAGTCCAGCATTCACCGTGTGAAGTTTGGGACAGATTGGATAATGAGTGTGGAAGTTATAAGCGACTTAATTCTTCATGGCGAGTCATAACTTTGAGGCGTCGCCACGGCCACGCCCTTTGAGGTTTGAAAAAGTTTCTCCATGACTCTTTCCCCCCATGTCTTAAGAGTAATCTGGCCAAGTTTGAAGCTTTTAGCATTAAATCTGTAGGACGAGTTCGATCAAATGCGAGATGTGGAAAAAAAGAGATGTTTCCGACCACCAGCAGGTGGCGCTATAGGTGGATGTCGTTATGATAATATGTATGCGTTCAGGCTAGGTCCAGCATTCACCGTATGAAGTTTGGGACAGATTGGATAATGTATGTGGGAGTTATAAGCGACTTAATTTGTTGTGGCGAGTGATGGCGAGTCATCGAACTTTGAGGAGTTGCCACGCCCACGCCCTTTAAGTTTTGAAAAAGTTTCTCCATGAATTTCCCCCCCCATGTCTTAAGAGTAACCTGGCCAAGTTTGAAGTCTGTAGCATGAAATCTGTAGGACAAGTTCGATCTTAAGCAAGGCGTGGAATCGGCCAAAAATGGCACGAAAACGCACTTTCCATCCAAAATGGCCGCCTTCCTGTGTACGTGGGACCATGGCGGCCTGAGACTTTTTTGTGCGTCTTGGCATGATGAACGAGTGTACCGAATTTCGTCATCCCACGCGAAACTAATCCTATTGCGGGGACAATTTTTAACCATCGTAGGGGGCGCTACAGAGCCAATGAGCGACTACCAAAAATATAAAGTTTAGATTCTTTCATGTCGTCGACCGGCACGTGGCGCTCGCAAAATTTCCTGAGTTTTCGCATACCTTTTGCAAAGAATAAGAAAGAATAATAATAATAATAACTAGAAAGCTGCAAGCAGCTGTGAGCGGGACCGAGGTGTGCGTACGTTGGGATGTGCGCACGTTGGGGCATGCGCTGGACGCTGGAGCCGCAGCTCTGCCCACACACACGATACCCTCTGCGTACGTACGAGCACATAATAACTCCAATGCGGAGGGGTTTTTGAAAATTTCTAGGGGGCGCCACTGAGCCATTTTGCTCAGCCCACACACGATACCCTTCACATACGAACGAGGTCATCAGGGTGGACGTGTGTGCCAAGTTTCATTAAGTTGCGATGATGATAAGGCTTTCAAATCACAAACGCCATCACACGATTGTCACCGCCTGGCCACGCCCACACCGTTCAGAGTTTGGAAAAGCTTCTCAAGAGTTTTCTTCCCCCCTAGCTTAAGAGTAACCTGGCCAAGTTTGAAGATTTTAGCATTAAATATGTAGGAGGAGTTTGATCAAATGCGAGGTGTGAAAAAAAAAGATGTTTCCAACCACCAGCAGGTGGCGCTATGGGTGGATGTCACTATGATAATATGTACGCGTTCAGGCTGGGTCCAGCATTCACCGTATGAAGTTTGGGACAGATTGGATAATGTATGTGGGAGTTATAAGCAACTTAATTTGTTGTGGCGAGTGATGGCGAGTCATAGAACTTTGAGGCGTCGCCACGCCCACGCCCTTTGAGGTTTGAAAAAGTTTCTCCATGAATTTTTCCCCCCATGTCTTAAGAGTAGCCTGGCCAAGTTTGAAGTCTGTAGCATGAAATCTGTAGGACAAGTTCGATCTTATACAAGGTGTAGAATCGGTCAAAAATGGCACGAAAACGCACTTTCCATCCAAAATGGCCGACTTGCTGTGGACGTGGGACCATGGCGGCATGAGACTTTTTTGTGCGTCTGGGCATGATGAATGAGTGTACCGAATTTTGTCGTCCCACGCAAAACTAACCCCAATGTGTGGACCATTTTTAAGTACCCTAGGGGGCGCCACTGAGCCACTTTGCTCCGCCCACACACGATACCCTTCACATACGTACGAGGTGTTCAGGATGGACGTGTGTGCCAAGTTTCATGACGTTGTGATGATGATAAGGCTTTCAAATCACAAACACCATCACACGTTTTTCACCGCCTGACCACGCCCGAATTGTTCAGAGTTTGGAAAAGTTTCTCCATGAATATTTGCCCCCATGTCTTAAGAGTAACCTGGCTAAGTTTGAAGCTTGTAGCATTAAATCTGTAGGAGGAGTTTTATAAAATGTGAGGTGTGGCAAAAAATGACATTTCCGACCACCAGCAGGTGGCGCTATAGGAGGATGTCACTATGATAATATGTACGCGTTCAGGCTGAGTCCAGCATTCACCGTGTGAAGTTTGGGACAGATTGGATAATGAGTGTGGAAGTTATAAGCGACTTAATTCTTCATGGCGAGTCATAACTTTGAGGCGTCGCCACGACCACGCCCTTTGAGGTTTGAAAAAGTTTCTCCATGACTCTTTCCCCCCATGTCTTAAGAGTAATCTGGCCAAGTTTGAAGCTTGTAGCATTAAATCTGTAGGACGAGTTCGATCAAATGCGAGATGTGGAAAAAAAGAGATGTTTCCGACCACCAGCAGGTGGCGCTATAGGTGGATGTCGTTATGATAATATGTATGCGTTCAGGATAGGTCCAGCATTCACCGTATGAAGTTTGGGACAGATTGGATAATGTATGTGGGAGTTATAAGCGACTTAATTTGTTGTGGCGAGTGATGGCGAGTCATCGAACTTTGAGGAGTTGCCACGCCCACGCCCTTTAAGTTTTGAAAAAGTTTCTCCATGAATTTCCCCCCCCATGTCTTAAGAGTAACCTGGCCAAGTTTGAAGTCTGTAGCATGAAATCTGTAGGACAAGTTCGATCTTAAGCAAGGCGTGGAATCGGCCAAAAATGGCACGAAAACGCACTTTCCATCCAAAATGGCCGCCTTCCTGTGTACGTGGGACCATGGCGGCCTGAGACTTTTTTGTGCGTCTTGGCATGATGAACAAGTGTACCGAATTTCGTCATCCCAAGCGAAACTAATCCTATTGCGGGGACAATTTTTAACCATCGTAGGGGGCGCTACAGAGCCAATGAGCGACTCCCAAAGATATAATGTTTAGATTCTTTCATGTCGTCGACTGGCACGTGGCGCTCGCAAAATTTCCTGAGTTTTCGCATACCTTTTGCAAAGAATAAGAAAGAAAGAAAGAAAGAAAGAAGAAAGAAAGAATAATAATAAACCTTACAGATACAATAGGGTCCTTGCAGTTTCACTGCTCGGTCCCTAATAACTAGAAAGCTGCAAGCAGCTGTGAGCGGGACCGAGGTGTGCGTACGTTGAATGTGCGCGCGTTGGGCATGCGCTGGATGTCGTAGTCGTGCAGCTCTGCCCACACGCATGATACCCTCTGTGTACGTACGAGCACATAATAACCCCAATGCGGAGGGGTTTTTGAAAATTTCTAGGGGGCGCCACTGAGCCATTTTGCTCCACCCACACATGATACCCTTTATATATGTACGAGGTGGTGAGGGTGGACGTGTGTGCCAAGTTTCATGACCTTACGATTATGATAAGGCTTTCAAATCACAAACGCCATCACACGATTTTCACCGACTGGCCACGCCCACACCGTTCAGAGTTTGGAAAAGTTTCTCCATGAATTGTTGCCCCCATGTCTTAAGAGTAACCAGGCCAAGTTTGAAGCTTGTAGCATTAAATCTGTGGGAGGAGTTTGAGGTGTGGCAAAAAAAGACGTTTCCGACCACCAGCAGGTGGCGCTATAGGAGGATGTAACTATGATAATATGTACGCGTTCAAGCTGGGTCCAGCATTCACTGTATGAAGTTTGGGACAGATTGGATAATGAGTGTGGAAGTTATAAGCGACTTAATTCTTCATGGCGAGTCATAACTTTGAGGCGTCGCCACGGCCACGCCCTTTGAGGTTTGAAAAAGTTTCTCCATGACTCTTTCCCCCCATGTCTTAAGAGTAATCTGGCCAAGTTTCAAGCTTGTAGCATTAAATCTGTAGGACGAGTTCGATCAAATGCGAGATGTGGAAAAAAAGAGATGTTACCAACCCCCAGCAGGTGGCGCTATAGGTGGATGTCGTTATGATAATATGTACGCATTCAGGCTGGGTCCAGCATTCACCGTATGAAGTTTGGGACAGATTGGATAATGTATGTGGGAGTTATAAGCGACTTCATTTTTTGTGGCGAGTGATGGCGAGTCATCGAACTTTGAGGAGTTGCCACGCCCACGCCCTTTAAGTTTTGAAAAAGTTTCTCCATGAATTTCCCCCCCCATGTCTTAAGAGTAACCTGGCCAAGTTTGAAGTTTGTAGCATTACATCTGTAGGACAAGTTCGATCTTAAGCAAGGCGTGGAATCGGTCAAAAATGGCACGAAAACGCACTTTCCATCCAAAATGGCCGCCTTCCTGTGTACGTGGGACCATGGCGGCAAGAGACTTTTTTGTGCGTCTGGGCATGGTGAATGAGTGTACCGAATTTCATTGTCCTACGCGAAACTAACCCCATTGCGGGCACCATTTTTAAGCATCGTAGGGGGCGCTACAGAGCCAATGAGCAACTCCCAAAGATATAATGTTTAGATTCTTTCATGTCGTCGACTAGCACGTGGCGCTCGCAAAATTTCCTGAGTTTTCGCATACCTTTTGCAAAGAATAAGAATAATAATAATAACTAGAAAGCTGCAAGCAGCTGTGAGCGGGACCGAGGTGTGCGTACGTTGGGATGTGCGTACGTTGGGGAATGCGCTGGACGCCGTAGTCGCGCATCTCTGCCCACACGAAGGATACCCTCTGCGTTAGTACGAGCACATAATAACCCCAATGCTGAGGGGTTGTTGAAAATTTCTAGGGGGCGACACTGAGCCATTTTGCTCCGCCCACACACGATACCCTTTAAATACGTAGGAGGTCGACAGGGTGGACGTGTGTGCCAAGCTTCATGACTTTGCGATGATGATAAGGCTTTCAAATCAGAAACGCCATTACAAGATTTTCACCGCCTTGCTACGGCCACGCCCTTTGAGATTTGAAAAAATTTCTCCATGAATTTTTGCCCCCATGTCTTAAGAGTAATCTGGCCAAGTTTCAAGTCTGCAGCATTAAATCTGTAGGACGAGTTCGATCAAATGCGAGGTGTGGAAAAAAAGAGATGTTTCCAACCCCCAGCAGGTGGCGCTATAGGTGGATGTCGCTATGATAATATGTACACATTCAGGCTGGTTACAGCATTCACCGAATGAAGTTTGGGACAGATTAAATAATGTATGTGGGAGTTATAAGCGACTTCATTTTTTGTGGCGAGTGATGGCGAGTCATCGAACTTTGAGACGTCGCCACGGCCACGCCCTTTGAGGCTTGAAAAAGTTTCTCCATGAATCTTTCCCCCCATGTCTTAAGAGTAACCTGGCCTAGTTTGAAGTCTGTAGCATGAAATCTGTAGGACAAGTTCGATCTTATGCAAGGCGTGGAATCGGCCAAAAATGGCACGAAAACGCACTTTCCATCCAAAATGGCCGCCTTCCTGTGGACGTGGCACCGTGATGGCATGAGACTATTTGGTGCGTCTGGGCATGATGAATGAGTGTACCGAATTTCGTCGTCCCACGCAAAACTAACCCCAATGTGTGGACCATTTTTAAGTACCCTAGGGGGCGCCACTGAGCCACTTTGCTCCGCCCACACACGATACCCTTCACATACGTACGAGGTTGTCAGGATGGACGTGTGTGCCAAGTTTCATGACGTTGTGATGATGATAAGGCTTTCAAATCACAAACACCATCACACGATTTTCACCGCCTGGCCACGCCCACATTGTTCAGAGTTTGGAAAAGTTTCTCCATGAATTTTTGCCCCCATGTCTTAAGAGTAACCTGGCTAAGTTTGAAGCTTGTAGCATTAAATCTGTAGGAGGAGTTTTATAAAATGTGAGGTGTGGAAAAAAAAAGACGTTTCCGACCACCAGCAGGTGGCGCAATAGGAGGATGTCACTATGATAATATGTACGCGTTCAGGCCGGGTCCAGCATTCACCGTTTGAAGTTTGGGACAGATTGGATAATGAGTGTGGAAGTTATAAGCGACTTAATTCTTCATGGCGAGTCATAACTTTGAGGCGTCGCCACGGCCACGCCCTTTGAGGTTTGAAAAAGTTTCTCCATGACTCTTTCCCCCCATGTCTTAAGAATAATCTGGCCAAGATTGAAGCTTGTAGCATTAAATCTGTAGGATGAGTTCGATCAAATGCGAGATGTGGAAAAAAAGAGATGTTTCCAACCCCCAGCAGGTGGCGCTATAGGTGGATGTCGTTATGATAATATGTACGCGTTCAGCCTGGGTCCAGCATTCACCGTATGAAGTTTGGGACAGATTGGATAATGTATGTGGGAGTTATAAGCGACTTCATTTTTTGTGGCGAGTGATGGCGAGTCATCGAACTTTGAGGAGTTGCCACGGCCACGCCCTTTAAGTTTTGAAAAAGTTTCTCCATGATTTTATCCCCCCATGTCTTAAGAGTAACCTGGCCAAGTTTGAAGTCTGTAGCATGAAATCTGTAGGACAAGTTCGATCTTATGCAAGGCGTGGAATCGGTCAAAAATTGCACGAAAACGCACTTTCCATCCAAAATGGCCGCCTTCCTGTGTACGTGGGACCATGGCGGCAAGAGACTTTTTTGTGCGTCTGGGCATGGTGAATGAGTGTACCGAATTTCATTGTCCTACGCGAAACTAACCCCATTGCGGGCACCATTTTTAAGCATCGTAGGGGGCGCTACAGAGCCAATGAGCAACTCCCAAAGATATAATGTTTAGATTCTTTCATGTTGTCGACTAGCACGTGGCGCTCGCAAAATTTCCTGAGTTTTCGCATACCTTTTGCAAAGAATAAGAATAATAATAATAACTAGAAAGCTGCAAGCAGCTGTGAGCGGGACCGAGTGTGCGTACGTTGGGATGTGCGCACGTTGGGATGTGCGCACGTTGGGAATGCGCTGGACGCCGTAGTCGCGCAGCTCTACCCACACGCACGATTCCCATTGCGTACGTACGAGCTCACAATAACCCCAATGCATAGGGGTTTTTGAAAATTTTTAGGGGGCGCCACTGAGCCATTTTGCTCTGCCCACACACAATACCCTTTACATACGTACGAGGTTGTCAGGGTGGACGTGAGTACCAAGTTTCATGACTTTGCGATGATGATAAGGCTTTCATATTGCAAATGCCATCACAAGATTTTCACCTCTGGCCACGCCCACACCGTTCAGGGTTTGGAAAAGCTTCTTAAGAGTTTTCTTCCCCCCTAGCTTAAGAGTAGCCTGGCCAAGTTTGAAGATTTTAGCATGAAATATGTAGGAGGAGTTTGATCAAATGCGAGGTGTGAAAAAAAAGATGTTTCCAACCACCATCAGGTGGCGCTATGGGTGGATGTCACTATTTTATATGTGCGCGTTCAGGCTGGGTCCAGCATTCACCGTATGAAGTTTGGGACAGATTGGATAATGTATGTGGGAGTTATAAGCGACTTAATTTTTTATGGCGAGTCATAAATTTTAGGTGTCGCCACGGCCACGCCCTTTAAGTTTTGAAAAAGTTGGCCCATGATTTTTTCGGCCCATGTCTTAAGAGCAACCTGGCCAAGTTTGAAGGTTTTTGCATTAAATATGTAGGAGGAGTTCGATCAAATGCGAGGTGTGGAAAAAAAAAAGACATTTCCAACCACCAGCAGGAGGCGCTATAGGTGGATGTCACTATTTTACATGTGCGCGTTCAGGCTGGGTCCAGCAATCACCGTATGAAGTTTGGGACAGATTGGATAATGTATGTGGGAGTTATAAGCGACCTAATTTTTCGTGGCGAGTGATGGCGAGTCATCAAACTTTGAGAAGTCGCCACGGCCACGCCCTTTAAGTTTTGAAAAAGTTGGCCAATGAATTTTTCCCTCCATGTCTTAAGAGTAACCTGGCCAAGTTTCAAGTCTGTAGCATTAAATCTGTAGGACAAGTTCGATCTTAAGCAAGGCGTGAAATCGGTCAAAAATGGCACGAAAACGCACTTTCCATCCAAAATGGCCGCCTTCCTGTGCACGTGGGACCATGGATGCAAGAGACCTTTTTGTGCGTCTGAGCATGATGAATGAGTGTACCAAATTTCGTCGTCCCACGCAAAACTAATCCTATTGCGAGGACCATTTTTAAGCATCATAGGGGGCGCTACAGAGTCAATGAGCGACTCCCAAAAATATAAAGTTTAGATTCTTTCATGTCGTCGACTGGCAAGTGGCGCTCGCAAAATTTCCTGAGTTTTCGCATACCTTTTGCAAAGAATAAGAAAGAAAGAAAGAATAATAATAATAACTAGAAAGCTGCAAGCAGCTGTGAGCGGGACCGAGGTGTGCGTACGTTGGGATGTGCGCACGTTGGGGCACGCGTTGGACGCTGGAGCTGCAGCTCTGCCCACACACACGATACCCTCTGCGTACGTACGAGCACATAATAACCCCAATGCGGAGGGGTTTTTGAAAAATTCTAGGGGGCGCCACTGAGCCATTTATCTCCGCCCACACACGATACCCTTTACATATGTACGAGGTTGAGAGGGTGGACGTGTGTGTCAAGTTTCATGACTTTGCGACGATGATAAGGTTTTCAAATCACAAACGCCATCACGCGATTTTCACCGCATGGCCACACCCAAACTGTTCAGAGTTTTGAAAAGTTTTTCAATATATTTTTCCCCCCATGTCTTAAGAGTAACCTGGCCAAGTTTGAAGGTTGTAGCATTAAATCTGTAGGAGAAGTTTGATAAAATGCGAGGTGTGGGGAAAAAAAGACGTTTCCAAAAACCAGCAGGTGGCGCTATAGGTGGATGTCACTATTTTATATGTGCGCGTTCAGGCTGGGTCCAGCATTCACCGTATGACGTTTGGGACAGATTGGATAATGTGTGTGGAAGTTATAAGCGACTTAATTCTTCATGACGAGTCATAACTTTGAGGCGTCGCCACGGCCACGCCCTTTGAGGTTTGAAAAAGTTTCTCCATGATTGTTTCCCCCCATGTCTTAAGAGTAAGCTGGCCAAGTTTGAAGTCTATAGCATTAAATCTGTAGGACGAGTTCGATCAAATGCGAGGTGTGGATAGAAAAAGACATTTCCAACCACCAGCAGGTGGCGCTATAGGTGGATGTCACTATGATAATATGTGTGCTTTCAGGCTGTGTCCAGCAATCACCGTATGGAGTCTGGGACAGATTGGATAATGTATGTCGGAGTTATAAGCGACTTAATTTTTTGAGGCCAGTGATGGCGAGTCATCAAACTTTGAGGCATCGCCACGGCCACGCCCTTTATGTTTTGAAAAAGTTTCCCCATGAATTTTTCCCCTCATGTCTTAAGAGTAACCTGGCCAAGTTTGAAGTCTGTAGCATGAAATCTGTAGGACAAGTTCGATCTTAAGTAAGGCGTGGAATCGGTCAAAAATGGCACGAAAACGCACTTTCCATCCAAAATGGCTGACTTCCTGTGGACGTGGGACCATGGCGGCATGAGACTTTTTTGTGCGTCTTGGCATGATGAATGAGTGTACCGAATTTCGTCGTCCCACGCAAAACTAATCCTATTGCGGGGACAATTTTTAACCATCGTAGGGGGCGCTACAGAGCCAATGAGCGACTTCCAAAAATATAAAGTTTAGATTCTTTCATGTCGTCGACCGGCACGTGGCGCTCGCAAAATTTCCTGAGTTTTCGCATACCTTTTGCAAAGAATAAGAAAGAAAGAAAGAAAGAAAGAATAATAATAATAATAAACCTTACAGATACAATAGGGTCCTTGCAGTTTCACTGCTCGGTCCCTAATAATAAACCTTACAGATACAATAGGGTCCTTGCAGTTTCACTGCTCGGTCCCTAATAAACCTTACAGATACAATAGGGTCCTTGCAGTTTCACTGCTCGGTCCCTAATAATAAACCTTACAGATACAATAGGGTCCTTGCAGTTTCACTGCTCGGTCCCTAATAAACCTTACAGATACAATAGGGTCCTTGCAGTTTCACTGCTCGGTCCCTAATGACTTCTGCAAAGAAGTGAAGGTCATTAATAACTAGGGGTGGGCGATATGTATCGTTTGCGAAATTATCGTGAATGTTGTTTTGACGATGAATAATTTTGCAACATCGATATATAGGCTGTATATATATATATATATATATATATATATATATATATATATATATATATATATATTTTTTTTTTCCCCAATCGCCAAAAATCAATAAAGTGCGGCGCCAGTGGTCCTCTGCCCTTACCACGGCGCCACGCCCTGCTTTGAACACTCTCATTTTTTCAAAGTAAACGCTTCGGACCCCGCAGGACACTCAGCTAAGAGCATCGAGGGGGCGCCGAGAGGCAGGGGCTGGGACAGATGGTAGCTCGCCTCGCGGCGGACCGTCGGCTCGATCCCGAGATCCAACTACGAGCTTTTTAACTGCAGCAACTTTAAGATGCGCTATTGGAGCTGGAATTACCCCGGCTGCTGGCACCAGACTTGCCCTTCAATTAATCCCTGTTAAAGGATTTAAAGAGTCCTGTATTGTTATTTTTCGTCACTACCTCCCCGGGTCGGGAGTGGGTAATTTGCGCGCCTGCTGCCTTCCTTGGATGTGGTGGTAGGCTCGATGTTATCTAGAGTCACCAAAGCGGCCGGGGCACCCCGAGAGGCACCCGCATGGGTTTTGGGTCTGACAAATGCACGCATCCCCGAAGGTCAGTTTGCATGTATTAGCTCTAGAATTGCCACAGTTATCCAAGTAACGGTAGAGCGATCAAAGGAACCATAACTGATTTAATGAGCCAGTCGCAGTTTCACTGTACCGGCCGTGTGTGCTTAGACTTGCATGCTTGTGTTCATTTTATTGTGATCTTAAAGCAAGTTTTAATTTTTTTTTATTAAATATCGTCAAAATATCTTTATCGTGAAAATCCTAAAAAATATCGAGATATTTTTTTTGCTCATATCGCCCACCCCTATTAATAACAGTAAAATGCCACTGCCCGCTAGTATTAAGCTCAGAACAGATTGCACAACTCTGGAGCAGACATTATGAAGATATTTTTAACTGTGTTAAGAGTGAAGAGTTTAATGTAGGTAATGTACCTTTTAATGAAAATGTGATTATTAGATCTGATGAGGTGCAATATGCCATTGAGAAACTGTCAATGAACAAAGCCTGTGGGCTTGATCAGGTAACAGCTGAGCATCTAAAACATGCCTGTCGGAGGCTACCAATCCTGCTTTCAATGTGTTTTACTGGTCTTTTAATGCACGGAATACTTCCTGAAACGATGATGTCAGTTTTGCTAGTGCCAGTGATTAAAGACAAAACAGGCAATATTTCCAGCATAGATAATTGCAGGCCAATATTGCTCTGGCTAGCATTATTTCTAAGGTGGTAGAGATGATTATTTTAGATAGGCTCAGTGATTATGTTGAAACCACAGACAACCAGTTTGGCTTTAAGAGCAAACTTGGAACTGACCAGTGTATCTATGCTCTCAAAGAAATCATAAACAAGTACAGAAGACATAATTCTACTGTTTTTATGTGCTTTCTAGATGCTTCTAAGGCCTTTGACAGAATAAACCATGGGAAATTATATCGCAAACTTCAACACCATCCTACCTGATTAGGATCCTGCAATTCTGGTATATCAATCAAACCATGCAAATAAGATGGGGTGGTAGTATATCTACACCCTTCTATGTAACTAATGGGGTGAGACAGGGTGGTATTCTATCCCCGGTTTTATTCAATGTATATATGGATGATCTATCCAAAAATCTTAAGCAGTGTAAAACTGAGTGTATGGTGGGTGACAGGATAATTAATCATCTCATTTATGCTGATGACCTGGTTATTATGTCCCCATATAGTGCTGGGCTACAGCAATTGCTTAATGTGTGCTCCAGATATGGACTTTTATTTGACATCAAGTTCAATCATAAAAAAATTGTAATTGTTATTGTAAGAACTAAGGAGGACCAAAAACAAAACTTTCCCTTGTTTTCTTTATCAAACGGCTCCCTTGATGTAGTGAGTAAAGTGCGGTATCTGGGTCACATCATCACTGATGACCTGTGTGATGATGAAGATATCCAGCGTCAGTGTCGTAAATTGTATGCACAAGCTAATATGTTGGCACGCAGGTTCCATATGTGCACAGATGTAGTTAAGGTCAATCTCTTCAGAGCCTACTGCACTCCTTTTTATACAGCAAACCTATGGTGTAAATACCATGCAGGTAAGCTGAAGAAGCTGCAGGTGGCATATAATGATGCCTTTAGGATTTTTCTGAAGCTACCAAGATGGACAAGTGCTAGCACTTTATTTGTAAATTTTAACGTCCCCACTTTTCATGTTTTGCTGAGGAACTTTATGTATGCATTTATGGGTAGACTTGTTGGGTCCAGCAATGCCATTTTATCTTTACTTTGTGATACCAGGCAGAGTGATACGAGATACTTCTCTGAAATGTGGAAGCACTGGTATAGATGTTTGTATGTGTTTGTGTCCTAATTACCTGGTGTTTGTGTTGTACAGTCTGTTTTATGTGTTGTATGTGTTTTTTATGGAACATTGAGTCCGCAATAAAAGTTTTCATTCATCTTAGTTTATTTTTACATTATTTATTTGTAGATTCACATCATCTTTAAATAAATATGTTATGAATGTAAATTACTCTTAATTTTTCTTTATATTCATAATTAATTTAACAGAATCATTTATCTCCTAATTGCTCCTTATCCCATTAGCTGGTCGGTTTCTTCTTCATGAACTTCACGGTTGGGCGAGATTACGCCATCTTTCGTTTATTTGGACCTCAGCTGCGCATCAGAGCCTGTTGGTAAGGGCGTATTCATACCTACCTCGTTTGGTCCGGACCAAACGACCAAAAGGACCAGATTTTCGTTGGTTCGGACCTTTTGGGATGGTCTGAATACAAACCACCGAACTCTGGTCCGGACCAAACAAGCGGACCGAGACCGAGCTGAAAGGTCGGACTCGGTCCGGATCAAACGAACCCTGGTGCGGATCTTTTGGAGGTGTGAAAGCAGACCGGACCTAATCCCAGACTTTTTGCTTTTTTGTACCTCGGGAGCATCCGTCGTTTGTCTGCTGCTAGGTAACAGAACAGAGTGTTGTTCTTCTAATTACTAGACCGGCTGTGGTAAAGCTAACGAAAAACCGAAAATAATATTTCTAGACCGAAAATGAGTAGGGGACAAACGTGGGCCGAAGAGGAGACCCGTGCTCTTGTGGACGTTTGGGCAGATGCCCACATATCATTTATTTTACTTGTGCAGCAGCATAGTAATTACACAGTTGTGAAAATAGCAAAACGTTGAAAAAACATATAGTTTTGATTATATTAAAAGCAATAACGGCACGGAAAGCGTCCATGACTACATTCACTTTTTAACTTAGCACTTTGTGTTGCGCGTGTCGATTCTGACCAATAGCCGAACGACTTCAGGGCGCGTGGCTTTGTTGACATATTTTGGTCCGTTTACTGAAATGTACAGTCTGAAAGCGAACCGCACCAAAATGGAAAAAAAAAAAAAGGTTCGGACCAAAGCAAGTGAACTATCGGACTTTCCTGGTCTGAATACGCCCTGAGACTCACCCTGAGAATCATCCAATCAGCGTTCAGATTCAGAATCCTTCTTCTCTCTCAGCTGATTCAGCCGCTGATTCCAAGAAGCCCTAAAGTCATTGTACATGAATGTAGCAGCAGAAATGGTATGCTACTTTTACGGGTCCCAAGGATGGGGACCGCGATGGCAAATATGTTACCTGTAAAAGCAGGTGAAGAGCGGAGTAATGAAGACACAATGCTTCTCTGTTTTCCTCAAGAATGTGTCTGAGGCGCGGCAAAACTATTTTTACAACTTCAAAACTTTGTTACACATGCACAAAATGTTTTTACATAGACACAAAATATTTTTACAACTTCAAAACTTTATTACACATGTGAACATCATTGTACAAGTACAAAATCTTTCTGACCCTTATTTGGTCCCATAACGTAAAACGTTTGCGTTAACTCACGTAATACACATAAGTACGAACGTCCCTGGGTGGGCTTGAACCACCAACCTTTCAGTTAACAGCCGAACGCACTAACTAATTGCGCCACAGAGACTCTGCCTGGCCTTTCTTGGCAGTGGGCGTGGCTTCGAGCTTGACTGCCCCCTCATGGTGGTAGATGCAAGCGTTCTGTATTTTTGCATGATGAGACTTGAGTGAACTGCTGCTGATCTATGTCAAACTTGAACCGAAAAGTAGGAGGTGCTATACAGCAAGATTACCAGTTACAATACAATTGTAATATCTCTCATCAAACAGCTCAGCATGCTTTGGCACCTTAACTCTTGTTAACCAAATAACTTAAAAGATATCTTGTGGGTTCAGGGGGACAAGTTACCCAGTACAGCTATCGCTTTGCTTCCAAATCGAAAACTGGTTGTTGACCGGTGGATTTGTTGGTACACACACTCGTCCCTGAGTGGGCTCGAACCACCAACCTTTCAGTTAACAGCCGAACGCGCTGGCCGATTGCGCCACAGAGACTTGCTGTAGCTGTCTGTGGGCGTGGTACAATTGTAATATCTCTCATCAAACAGCTCAGCATGCTTTGGCACCTTAACTCTTGTCAACCAAATGACTTATAGGCGGTGGTTTAGTCCAGGGTATACGGGGGTATACGGCGTATACCTACTTATTTGTCAGTCAGCATTACGTATACCCACTTCTAAATCCCCCTGATGCGGCAAATAGTACTCGCTGCGAGCCGTTATCCCGTCGATTTATTTGTTTGAATTGCGAGAAGAAATTTAAGTTATTTGTTATGAAGCTTCAGGAACACCGCCACTAGTTGGCTTGATGAGTGAATCTGGCCTGTTACCTGCCAGCATCCCGCCTCTTATCCGTTCACTTCACTTTGTTACCTGACCAAGGAAGCATCTCGCGTTTTGGGTTCGCATTTGTGCAGTTGTTTAGCCAAACTTTCAAAGTCCATTGAAAAGAAACACCCTGAAAAAATGCAACTGGTCGTGCGGCTGCGCTATATACTGACACAGAAACCTTCTGAAAGGCAGGATAAACCTAACCTCCTTGGACAGGTTTTTATTAAAACGTGCTGCAGATGAAAGTTTCCTCCGATAACGAGGCATAAAAAAAAACTCCGGCAAAAGTGGAGATTTTTTAAAAACTCCGTTTAGCGTTTGTGTATAAACTGGTTGAAAGAGACAAAAACAGAGTTTTGGGCAATATCCGCGGTAAAAGACCGACGTCCATTGTTTATCTGGCAAGCATGGAGGTACTAGCAGCATTTCTGTTTTTAAGACCTATACTCGCTTGTGTGCTTTTGAAAATTAAAGTCATACAGTGTATTGACCAACAAAGACGCATTAGGGCTCGGAGGGCAGCAATTGCGGAGCTTCTTTTGGCAGACAGAGCCCGGCCATACCACCGCCAGCGACGGCGATTCTGGGTTAGACCCGGACGGACTGCGTATTTATGTTGATCAATGTAGACGTGTTTTTTTTAAAAACGGGGCTGTGTGCACCTAGTTATTTTTGCAAACGAAGGTTAG
Source organism: Odontesthes bonariensis (assembly GCF_027942865.1). Classification (NCBI taxonomy): domain Eukaryota; kingdom Metazoa; phylum Chordata; class Actinopteri; order Atheriniformes; family Atherinopsidae; genus Odontesthes; species Odontesthes bonariensis. The sequence continues at coordinate 7,184,274 of NC_134524.1, forward strand.
AAAATATGCGTTTATCAAAATACCCGGGTATGTGTAAACAGCACCTTAGATGAAACTGATCTAATCTTTGGGCATTTGTTATGAAGCTTCTTTGTCATTATAAAGGTCTAAAAGTATAACTTTAGCCAAGGTACTTAAACTGACTAACCTACACGATCTAGTTTAATTTTATAGCAGCTCGGCTTGTTATTGATTTTAAAGTAAGTTAAAGCACAAGAATGGAGACAAATGGTTTAAGATTTAACACAATATTGAGGTTTAACCAGGCTGTCTTATTTTGTGTGGGGACAGATAACAGTGAAAAGGCTTCTTTGTAAAGAAGCACAAGTCAGACCCAGTTCAGGCTGAGACAGACCCCAGCCATGAAACCAGCAGCCCAGGCAAATCAGTGTGGGCAGATACAAGGAGCCAGTCTACCACCACCAGGTCAGAGTATTCAAAGGCAGCTAAATGCATCTCCAGTTTATAGAAGTGGAGCCTCACTTTGCCCAGATTGTTAATGTAAAGAGGTTCTGCCGGTGAATATTATGATCACAATAGTGTGAGTGGGTATGTGAGTGTGTGAGAGAGGTATGCATCATTTTTGTTGTTTTTTCTGTAGACAGCAATAGTGACTGGCCAGACCTGTGCACTGCCAAACAAAAAGAAGAATTTAAATCCAAATTTTGTTGAATGATTTAAAATAAAATGTTCAAAACGAAGCATTCGTCCAAAAAAATATATATTCAATATTTGCAGTGATATTTATATTCAAAACGATAGTAAAAACGTCCAACTTGGTAGTGAAGGACGAGGTAGCAGCCCGTAGAAAGAAATATATAGTATGTACACGCAGTCTGCTACTTCTATCACAAGGTCATGGCCATGTGCAGTGTCTCTGTGGCGCAATTGGTTAGCGCGTTCGGCTGTTAACCGAAAGGTTGGTGGTTCAAGCCCACCCAGGGACGTTGAAATTTTTTGGATCCATCGACTAAATGGTGAGCTTAAAGGATAAGACCGGTTTTTTGACATTGGGCCCTTGATTTCACATTATAGCATGATGTTCTACTCACCCCTGCTTGTTGTTGGTCATTTGGAGCTGTTCCGAAGATATTCGCGAGGCGTCTGCCTGCTCTCTTGAGATATTCGGCCATGAAACGGTTTCCTATGGGCAAGCTCATACAGGCACAAACTATGCTGTTTATAATTTATTAATTACTCTACACTAGCACTGATAACGTGGAGGTGCGTCGCTTACTTAAAAAAATCCGGGTTATTGTAATTTTGATTTTTTTGTCGTAAAGTGGGTGTTACTGACGTCATCGTCGTGCTACTGCCACAGGCAGCCCACAGACCTGCTGCCTGTTTATTCATTCGGCTAAAATTCAAAATTAGTAACCCGGATTTTTTTAAGTAAGCGACGCACCTCCACGTTATCAGTGCTGGTGTAGAGTAATTAATAAATTATGAACAGCATAGTTTGTGCCTGTATGAGCTTGCCCATAGGAAACCGTTTCATGGCCGAATATCTCAAGAGAGCAGGCAGACGCCTCGCGAATATCTTCGGAACAGCTCCAAATGACAAACAACAAGCAGGGGTGAGTAGAACATCATGTTATAATGTGAAATCAAGGGCCCAATGTCAAAAAACCGGTCTTATCCTTTAATTGCACCAATGCTGATATGAGACAAGATGAAGAAATTCATTGTATTCAATAAAATTTATTTAATTTTATAATAATATATTTTATAATAATTATATATTAGGGCTGGGCCACGATTAAAATGTCTAATCTAATCAATCACATGATTTCCCTGATTAATCACAATTAATCGCATTTGTACACAAAATCCAAAAATGAACTCAAAAGTAGTGTATAGCTTTTAGCATTTAGTTTTGTTTTAAATGTGCTGCCATATGAATGAAAGTGCCATACCATTTGTTGTGCAAACACACTTTTAACATCAGCATATGGGTTAAAACATTGTGTCGCCCAACGTGGGGCTCGAACCCACGACCCTGAGATTAAGAGTCTCATGCTCTACCGACTGAGCTAGCCGGGCGGTGCGGCAAATGTCCCGCAAATGTGCCGTGACAGGGTGTTCCAGGGGGGCACATGAGCGCCACATCAAGCCCATAGACACGGCGCTGAAGTTGGCATCCGATTCGCGAATTAAATGGATGGGCATAAAGGGCCATTTCACTGGATTTTTGCATTTTGATCCCTCTAAACTGGGTCCTGTATGGAAACTACAATAGTTACTCTGCTAAAATCTGGATGGAATTATTCTAAAGAGGCTATAGATTCATTTAAACCTTGTTTGGGATTTGTGAAACCTTTTTCTGATTTGTGAAAATGCAGAACAGGGTCATTTTACTGCTTTTTTTTGTATTCTCATCACCCTAAACTGGGTCCTGTATGGAAACTACAATAGTTCAAATCTGGATGGAATTATTCTAAAGAGGGTACAGGGTCTTTAAAACGCATTGTACATTGGTGCATTACCAGGGTGGGCAAACCGTTAACATAATACATTCATGGGGCAAACTGGTTTACCTTTGGAAAATGTGGGGGGGTAAAATCATCTTGCTGAAAAAGTGAGGGTGTCGAAACACTCCCATCCCCCACGGGTGCAACGCCCATGCTGCAAGTCAAGTCACTCAAGAACGGTCCTCCGGAAGATATAGTTGTCTGAAGCCTCCGATAAGACAAATATGTCATCAGATATGCGCGGTATGATTTCAATAATGCTTCCAATGGTGAACCATGTCTCTGTGGCGCAATCGGTTAGCGCGTTCGGCTGTTAACCGAAAGGTTGGTGGTTCAAGCCCACCCAGGGACGTAGAAATGTTTTGGATCCATTGGCTAAATGGTGAGCTTAATTGCACCAATGCTGATATGAGACAAGATGAAGAAATTCATTGTATTCAATAACATTTTAATTATATATTAGGGCTGGGCAATGGTTACAATTTTTAATCTAATTAATCACATGATTTCCCTGATTAATCACGATTAATTGCATTTGTACGCAAAATCCAAAAATAATTTCAAAAGTAGTGTATAGCTTTTAGCATTTAGTTTTATTTTAAATGTGCTGCCATATGAATGAAAGTGCCATAACATTTGTTGTGCAAACACACTTTTAACATCAGCATCTTTCTGTAGTTTTTATGTAGAAGCCTCGCTCCACTGTCTGTTTCCTTGAATGACTTGCTGCTATCAGTTGTGTGTTTTGCCTTTAAGTGATATTTTAGACTGGAACTACTACGCTGAGAAGACAATTCAACTTGGCAGTGTTTACAGATGACTTTGGTTCTGTCGACTCCGCCGTCTGGAAGAACTTTAAAATAAAAATGGCCGAGTAAAAGTTCCGTACCCTTCTCCAGGTTTGGTGGATCCGCCGATTACTTTCTTTTCCGGTTCCGCAGCAGACAGCAACAGACTTTTACAAAATAAAATAAATAATAAAACCTGTGCTAATGCGCGATAAAATATTTGTCGGCGTTAAATAATTAATGAGTTAACTAGTTAACTCGCCCAGCCCGATTATCTATACAACATGCAGACATGTTGCCGCCTCTATGGCTGTGGCTCAGTGGTTAGAGTCAGTTGGGGCGGTTTGATTCCCACTCGCGCCACTCAAAAAGATTGGTGAAACTGACAGCTGAAGGGGTATCAGTCCACCTCTTTGTCACGGCTGAGGTGCCCTTGAGCAAGGCACCCTACCCCGATGCTCCCCGGGCGCTGTGAATAACTGCCCACCGCTCCAGGTCCACAACCTGGATGGGTTAAAAACGGGGGACAAATTTGATGTGTATGCATGACAATAAATTTGATCTTAAGATAGCTCCTGTTGAGATGTAACAGTGAAAAAATAATATGTGGGTCACACACTCACGATAATATAGTCACAAAGTATGATGATGCGTGTCGATTATTGGGTTTTTAATAAAGTGAGCACTGAGCAGGGCCAGTATATGTGTGCAGTACATCTCATACAGAGACAATTCAGCATGCTTTATGTGAACAAATTATAACACAAAGAGGAGAGTATAAATACATGAGGACAGTAAAATGAATGTCAATGGTATGAAACTTTCATAACTTACGCATTTAGTCTGTCTGCAGTTGTTAGCCATGCCGTTTCTTCGCTTTATTGATCACAGCTGTATTACCATTTCTGGTGATGACACTTTTAAAATCGTCATACAGCTCCATCAGCATTATTTGTTCAGCTGCCGAAAAAATAACAGCGCTTGTCTCGCTCTCATTTTCACACAGATCTCCGTTTTTCCACCATCCACTCGTCAGGGCTTCTTACGTTCCTCGTGCACTCGCACATAGCTAGGCTATGTAAGCCTCGCTTGGATTAGTCTCACCGAGATGCAGCTAAAATATCTTCGAGGAACGACTTGAGGCTTAATTGGGAGATGGCGCTAGTTCAAGCGACGCTTACCGGCTGTAGCCTGGCTTACTTTAGCTACTTTCTAGGAAAACCCCCCTGGTCTCTCCTGTAGAGGTTCCATGCGTTGATGACTGCCACTGTGACAGTGTGCCACCAAATGTACATGTACCATCTTCGGGATCTGAAGCTGAACTTGTAAAGTGCAGATAGCATATCAAGATGGTCAACTCCTCCCATGAACTTTCCAGTGATACTCCTTCCTTTTCACTTTGCCTGCTGACTGCTTTGTTGTTGTGCCCTGTGTTGTTGTTGTGCCCTGTGTTGTTGTTGTGCCCTGCTTTGTTGTTGTGCCCTGTGTTGTTGTTGTGCCCTGTGTTGTTGTTGTGCCCTGTGTTGTTGTTGTGCCCTTTGTTGTTGTTGTGCCCTTTGTTGTTGTTGTGCCCTGTGTTGTTGTTGTGCCCTGTGTTGTTGTTGAGTCCTGTGTTGTTGATCGGTCCTCAACATCTGCACTTGTCTGGTCCATACTTTCCTCTTCTATATCTTCCTCACTACTGTCTTCATCAGTGCAAATTGCAGTAGGAGTCCAATTCTCATCCTCCACATCATCACCGTCATCTTCCCCTAACTGCTCCATGTCGCTTGAATTGCCATCCACGCCATCCATGATCATTTTCAGGACATCTTCAACATTATGTCTTTTTTCCATCTAAGATATACACCAAAAAACCCCAACACATTGGGCCTCATGCAAGAACCGTTCGTACGCACAGATTTGTTCTTAAATCGTCCGTACGAGTGATTTAAGAGAATTTGCGCATTCACCAATCTTTTCGTATTTTACGTTTTCTTTCAGGTACGAAGAGAATTTACGAGTGATCCAGACCTGTCGTAGGAGTTTCGTAAAATAGTCCGCTGTTATTCAAATCAAGTTTGCTTGACTAATGGATTGTATATTTAATTACTTTGAAGAAAACATAAATAAATATATACATTATACCCAACAATGATCCTGACATTATTCTGTTTTACTTAAAATATGCACTAATCGAAGGTTAATTAATTTGAATCTGTATATAACGGGAAGCATAACCAGCGGCTGACTTGAGCGTGTGGAGACAGACGAATGGCTGAGATCGCGATTTAGATTGCCAAGGACTGTGCTGCTACAAATATGCAGCTTAATTGCTAGAGCCACATCTCCAGAGAGAAACACGCCGATCAAACCCAATTCCACCACACGTCCAGGTCCTCACCACCCTTGGATTTTTGGCCACTGGAACCTTTCAGAGGGAGACTGGAGACAGATCGGGGGTGTTCCAGTCCTCTGTGAGTCGTGCGCTCCCCTTGGTCATCAAAGCTCTCAGTTTATCACCCATGGTACATCAGATTCCCACACACCGCTGTCCAACAAGTACAAATTAAGAGGGACTTTCATGCCGTGGCTGGACTGCCAATCATAATTGGAGCACGAGACACATATACGCATCAAAACACCCGTGCCGATGTGGAGCGCACTGCTGAAGGCCAGGTGGGTGTGTCTCGATACAGCTGGGGACAAAATAGCCCAGAGAAGGCATGCCAGATTTGCGCAATATTGCCATGAACGAGGGTCTCCTACTACCTGAACAGACCAGAAGGTGTGGTGCCAGAAGACCCTCATGGACCCCCCATCAAAGTGCCATCATGATGAGGCAACAACTGATTGCACGGCTTTAGTTGCAGTCATCGAGCGCCTGCCCATGGCGAGACGTTTTTTTTAAGCTATTTTCATATCAAATTTTTTTTTTTTTTATTTCGCTGACATGGTATTAACAGCACTCGTAATTGCTTCCCATTTCTTCACTTTAGCAGGTCCCGTCCACTGCTTACACTGCTAAAAATGACAGATTTTCCTTTTTGGATCTCTGAAAGCAGAACTTTAATCTCAGAGCCCGTATTCTCAGCACTCAACACTTCCTGGCACAGCAGCGAGGAAGCACAGCCTTATATGTTATCATTTAGGGCGTGCAGTATGCAAATCTACTATCCTCGTGCACGTGAACTTAAGATACGCACAGGTGTGATTCATCATTTACGCAGGTCGTTTACACACTTTTTCCGAAGTTAAGAGCGCTTGTTGAATCTGACGTGGCGTGTTCGTACGAGACCTTCTTACGAAAAAAGTGAGAGAAATTTAGAATAAAAATACGAAAATGTTCTTGCATGAGGCCCATTTATTGTGTATTTATATTTATTGTATATAACCCTAACCTAATTCAACTAGTCATCAATCACCATGATACAGCAGATTGCATCTATAAAAATACAATATAGATTATGAATTTCTACTCTAAATAAACCTAATTATGTCATTTAAACCTTTAAATAATTTTCTTAAATAATAAATAGACTGTATGTTGCTTTATGGAATGCATAATGTATGAAATGCAATAAAAAATGACGATTGACAGATTTTCAAATAAATTACTTTATCTATTTTGATACACACATTTTCAACACGGTTTTACTATAAAATAAGTAATGAAATATGAGGTTGTTTTAGATTGCATCAATGCTGTAACTGTTCCTTTTGAAGGTTCAGTAAAAAAAAATTTAGGTTTTTCTTACCTTAACTTTTTAAAAATTTCCAAAATGTTCATGTGAAAATTGATGTGGGTGACTGACTTACAGGCTGTAAGTCACAGCTGCCATTTTGGATGTCCCAAGTGAAGAACCTCTGGTGCATGTATAACTGTACCCTGGTGGATGATCTGATCATTGCATGTATCTGATTGAATACATTAGGTTTTTCAGGTGGAAAAAAATCACAGTGAGGATGTAGAGGTCTCAAAAACCCATGTATCAAATATGATACAAATGGCGATATAGGGTTAAGACCGCACAAGAGCTAAAAGAATGTGTCGCCCAACGTGGGGCTCGAACCCACGACCCTGAGATTAAGAGTCTCATGCTCTACCGACTCCGCTAAAGCTGGGGAACAATAGTCTGTTTGGGGGGGGGAAGAAGAAGGAAAGAGGGGGAAGAAGGGGGAAGAAGGGAGAAGGAAAAAAATGAAGGAAAAGAGAGGAAATTTTGAGAAAATGAGAAAAAATGAAAGGAACTTGTAGTTATTTGTGTCTCTGCTGTCCATCACAAGTAAAAGAACACATATTCTGGTCTATTCATTTGAGAAAACTAACCAAACATGACACTTTACTGTACAATAGCATAGGAGGCTCTTGATCCAAAGGTCGCTGGTTCGATTCCACCATTGGAACATGACGCCTGTAACACAAACTACTACCAAGTGTGATCAAATGTAACTAAATGTACTTTTAAAGTGATTTCTGAATTAAGTACTGCAACAATCGTCTTCTATGAATGAGTTTGCAGAAAAAACTGAAGACACTCACTGAAATGTAACAAATTTATTACTAATTTCACACACACAAACACTCACAAACAAGTGTGTGAAATTAAACCAGAAAACCTGAAGCAATAAAAACAGGAATAAATTAAACAATTAAAAGTAGAAAAAAAAGATAAATAACCTAAATAAAATAAAAGCAATATATAAAATGTTTAAATTTAGGAAATATTAGAACAATAGTAACAACTTGAAATAGAATAAATAAATGATAAATACCAAAATAAAATAAATACAATAAATAAACAAAAATGGAAAATATTTAAACTTAGAAAATTTAGAACAAGAAACAATTTAAAATAGAATAAAAAAAGATAAATAACCAAAACAAAATAAGTAAAATAAATACAATAAATTAACAGAAGAAGAAAATAAATTTTAAAAAAAATTAGAACAGATTTTTTAGATACACCGATCAGCCTGGCCACTGACAGGTGAAGTAATTAACAGATTGCCTCATAAAAGGTGCATATATTAGGCCGCCAGTGAACCTCAAAGTTGACGTGTTTGACGCAGAAAAAATATAGGCAAGCACCAGGATGCACCCCCAGCAGAGGCAGTGGGATGCAGCAGGATAATACGCCCTGCCATGAATGATTCAAGAACAGTTTGAGGAACACAACAAGTTAAAGGTGTTGACATGGCCTCCAAATTACATCCAACCAGCCATTTTGGAGCTGGAGCCTGTCCCAGCTGACTTAAGGCGAGTGGCTGGTTACACTCTGGACAAGACAGCTCATCACAGGGTACACTGAGACAAACAACTATTCACATGAACATTTTAGTCATCTATTAAGTGCATGTCTTTAGACTGTGGGAGGAAGCCCCTGCAGACATGCAAAGAATAAACAGCCCCCACATAGAAAGGCCCCAAATTTCCTAGATCTCAATCCAATCGTGGGATGTGTTGGACAAACAAGTCCGATCCAAAGAGTAAGTATAAGTAAAATAAATACAATATATTAACAAAAGAAGAAAATAAAAGAAGTTAGAAAAATTAGAACAGGAGTAAATGAAGACATTTCTTTTCTTTTGAAACTATTTACATTATATTATATACATATTGACAAAGAATGTCACACCATTTTTTTTTCTTCCCTCTTTCTCCTCATCTCCTCCATCCATTCTTCCAGTGGCATTCTGTTATTTTTGGGACAGTATATACTCCCATAATACTGCCCATGACCATTTTCCTTTATGCGCGGCAGGTGGCACTGACGGCATTTGTTTTTTTCAACCGTTCGGGTGTAAGCTCTCCGGGTCGGCGGTGGTGAGGGCAGGGGGCCAGACGGCACAATCTGTTTGTTTCCAGCAACAAACGCAACTGGCACAAAGAATGGGCTGGCGTTTGAAAGAACAGGAGCTGGAGGTGGTGGCTGAATGAATAACTGCCTTTGAGCTGCTGACCTCCGCTTATCCACTGCCTGTCCAACTGTACTGCGGGGCAAGTGGTACTGATGGTGGGGACCAGGCCGTGGAGGTACAGCAGGAGGGCGCACTTGCGCAAGTGGCAGAGGCCTCGCAGCAATGGGGACAGAGTCAGGCAGGTTGACCCCTTGCAGCAGAATGCCACTGTCCTGCCTCTTCAGTCTCTTATTGTGCCACTGAGTCAGTGTTGTTTGATTAATATCAAACAACTGCAGAGTAGTGCTCTGCATCACTGTGGCATTCCCCAGAACCAGCTGCCTGATCTTGCTGTAGTCAGTCAAAATCAAAGTCCATCTTGTCAGGCTGGAAGTGCCCTGTTTTTTGGGGCTCTTGTGAATGTTACACAGCTTGACACATATGGACTCTACAAGGCGACTACAGTCTGGCCACTGGGCAGGAGATCCTGAGGATGCTAAAACGCAGCGTGTTGTGCTCTCCACACCAGGTGTAAATTCAGGTCTCTTTTTAGAGCACCTGAAACGTCCTGTGGTAAGGCGCACCTGATGACGTGCAGCATATGCCACCCGTTGCTGGTCGTACGGCAGAAGGTTCTGCCACAGTGCTACTATTGTACTGGCCTGCTGATTGCTCATTGTTTGACCAGTTTCTGTCCTCAGACCCACCAAATATTCTGCCAGGCTATCCACTCTGTCCATCCCTGGGATGCCACGCTCATCAACAGCCTGGAAAAGAGGTAGGAGTATACATCAAAATTAAAACACAATAACACAACTAGAAAAGTACAGCTGTCACAGTCCAACAGTCACAAAACACTTACCAACTACTGTAGGATGTTCTTCTAATCAGACATATGGATATGGATCAGTGTTTTTGTGTTACCTTGACATGTTTTGACTGCATCTGATGTCTTCCTCAGAAGAGTCACCTGATGTTGCTGTGATGTGTCTTCTCAGCTGATTTTCTGTGTAACATCAGCTGGTGTGACACATCACAGCAACATCAGGTGACTCTTCTGAGGAAGACATCAGATGCAGTCAAAACATGTCAAGGTAACACAAAAACACTGATCCATATCCATATGTCTGATTAGAAGAACATTGGTGATTATTAAATTAAGTCTTAATGAACTTCACTGAACTAAGACTTACCGCCTGTTCCACAGGTGCTGCTGGAGCCAAGGTATGTGCCCCAGAGGGACCAACAGTTGCTGTGGGGAGAGTGGCTGGTTGGATGTTAAGGGGGGGGGCAGAGGCTGTTCTGGAGGTGACAGCTGTTGGTCCAGAGGACAGGATGTGCTCAATCTGTTAAATGTAATAAGACAATTATTAATATCAGTGATATATAATACATTGACAAGCAGGACATTAAGACCACTGACACCTTTTTGATGCAAAAAGACTAACCAGTTGTTTCTCAGGGGCTGCTGGGGTGGCGGTGGCCATTTTTGACCCAGCTGTAGCTGCAGCTGCAGCAGCAGAGGTAGTCATTCTGAAGGCGGTGGAGAGAGGAAGGGCAGAGGCTGCACTGGTGATAGTGGCTGACTGGCCAGAGGACAGCTGAAAAAAAAAATAGAAATAAAAAATAAGAAAAAACATATTACATCATATTACAAGTGCAACAAATGATATGTCACATAATAAGAACACTTACCAGCTGTGACAGTTCGGCAGGCGTACTTGCTGGGAGGCTGGTGGAAGTGTGGAGAGCAGGAGCAGAGCAGGTAGCTGATGGATCAGAGAGTGTGGACTCATGCACAGGCTGTAAAATGTAATACAAAAAGGTGATTATAAAAATGCATTCAATTGGACTTCATCTTTTTGCATAATTACTTTATTAGTATGTATTTATTTACTATAATTATAATTCTATAATTATTACCAGTTGTTGCTCAGGTGCTGTCAAGGTGGAAACAGCCGGACTAGGGGAGGGCTGGAGAGAGGTGGGAGTTGGAGTCGAGCTGGTGGTGACAGGGGCTGGATCAGACAGGTCCAGCAGCTCTACGGTGGGGTCTAACCCACTTTCTTCAAACCCCTCATCTTCCAGCTCCTCCTCAGTGCCTACATCTTCCAGCAGGGCCTCAGTTTCCTCTGAGTCAGGATGTACATCCTGCAAGGCCTTTCCGGTCTGGCTGTACAGGTAGTCCATGCCAAGAAGCTCACCTGGGACAGGTGAGAGAACAATAGAGGGTGGAAAATTCACTTTCAGAAAATGCATTAAAAAGATGAATATATAGTAAATATAGCAAATAGCTTCATCAGGATGAAAAGCTTAAACTTACCAGTGTAAACAGCAGGTGGCTGAAAGGACGGGACAAGGTGCCTTCCAAAGACCTTGACACTGAGGGTGTTGACGCAGTGAACAAGGTCTCCAGAATAACTCAGCAGGGGGGCAGGCTTGACTGCTAGAGATGCAGCTTCTCGGTCCTGGTTCCACCTGTTCAGTCCTTCCAGGAGGTACAGCTGGAAATTTAAACTGTTGGCACTCGTTCCTTAAGATAGTAGAAAGGTAAACACGATGATACATTTATTTGTTGTGTTTGGTCATCTGAAAATTATTAATTGTGCCACTGTTTCCAGGGTAATGGTAATGACAAACAACAGAATTGCGATGTTAAAGAATCTTACTGATGAATAATGATTCATACTGACCTGGAATGAACCTGTTCACATGGAGGTGAAAGGATTCCAACGATGTGGACCCTCTGGCACACCTGTAGTTTGGCAGGACAATGCCTGCCTTGGTGGTGGTACCAGTCTTGGTGTAAAGCAGCACACCTGGTTCGTCCTGTATGCACTTCACGTGCCTCTGTTGGACTTGCCAGATGTGCTGCATCCTTTCGTGGTCCAAAAGAGGGACACCAAGAAAATCCCTGCCCTTTGCCCCCATCAGTTCATTGAGGAGCTGCTCAATCATCCCCAATGTCTGCCGCTCTCCTCTTGTCTGCCTCCTGCAGTGCAGTGCCAGCTCGTCTTTGCTGATGCGCTGATCGACGAGAGTGTCAGTGATGCCAGGGATGCCTTCCTGTCTCAGCTGCTCCCGCTTGGCCTGACGCAGCAAGGCAACATCTCCTCTGTCCCACTCGAAGATGCAGCTCGACAGCTTCGCCATGAAGACAGGGTACAAAGGATGAGCATCCTTTGTACACCCTGATGCCAGTCGGCGCATAAAATGGTAAATGTCCAGCTTGATTATGAGGTCTGGCCACCCACCAAATCTCTCCTTCAGTTTGGTCTGTCCTCTGCCCTCCCGACAACAGTCACAATCGACGTACAGCAGCTGAGGTGGAGCCACTCCGGCATTACTGTACCTGGAGATGAGGCCAGTTGCCATTCTGTCCAGGGCAGGACCCTCCTGAGCAGACAGGACACTGATCAGGATTTGCCCTCTCTCATTGCTTACAGAAGTAAGCCACAAGGCTGTCCCCTTAGCAGTGCCTGAGAGCTTCTTGGTGATCTGCAATAGCACAGAAAACACAGTGAATGCCTAAATAAATTGTTGAATTTGTATCTGAACATCAGGGTTATAATTATGTATTTATTTTACATGTATTTACTGAATTTCACAGCATTAGCAGTTAAAATACTTACCTTCTTTGTGGAGTCCATTTTTAGGATACTGCCAAAGGTGGACGTTATGCTGGCTTTGATGTGGTCCAGCCTGCACAAAATGTCCCGCCCATACACAGCCAGCATCCATCGGTGCGATGGAACATCCACAGGCTCAGGGGGATCCTGGAATGTTACGGGAAAAAGGCTTGGCCTGGCAGCAAAGTCAGAGCAAGCTCCAAGGTAACGGCAGAGGCGCTTAAGCCATTCCTCGCTGTGGTTCTCCCTCAGCTGTCTGACCAAGCGGGTGGGACTGTTTCCAAGGGCCCTCTCCCTCAGGAAACGGATCACCCGCACATCACAAGCGAATCTGTATAAAACAAAGGAAACGAGAGACCGAATGAGACAAACATCAAAACCTTCTAATTTCTTGATAACAAACTAAGGCAAAATTATCTACGTATACTTACTTTCGAGTCAGAATCAATCTGAACTCCAGCCTGTGAGCCAAGTCCAGCTGGTCCAAGACTGTCTTGCTGGAGGAAAGATATGTTGTCTTGCAACCAGCTGAACTGCACCAGAGAGTCTCGGTGATCATCAGGTAATACCTGTCCACATCCAGAATGTGTCGGGCTCTCTTGTGAGCTCCATAGCTTGTGAGCTGTGTGCCACAAGCAGGACAGGACAGCCTGACCTTCCACAGATGGTATGGCATCCACAAGAGAAGCCGGTGATGGAAAAAGCGCTCTGGAGTGGGGACTTGATGATAAATAAGGGACGGCTCTGGTGGATCATACCACAGTTTTAGGTCTGTGCGCAGACGCTGGTTCTTCCACAGGGCTGCTGAAATCCACTTCTGGTCTTGCGGTGGTATTGTCTTCAGCAGCTTTGTGGGCAGCCAGGCAGCATCTGAAACGTGTGGAATCTCCATATTTTCAGGAAATGGCGAGGTGAGAGGAGCAGAGGGGGTTCCAGAGGATACACAGGAGGAGGTGGCAGATGACACTTCCTATTTTATGAAAAATAAAATAAAATAAAATAAGGTAAATACATAGATATGATAACAATCTACTTAAGAGCAGTTCCTGTTTCAAGTGTAGTAGAATATCTTCTTACAACTGTAGCAGTGGAGGGCAGAATGGAAGGAGCTGGTGATACAGGAACAGGAGAGGGAGGAAGAGACAGAGGAGAGACAGTTTGCAGGAACAACTTGGAACTGCGGCCAGGCGGTGACAATGTTCTTTTGGGTGGGCTGATGATGAGGCTGGATATGTCAGAGGTCTGAGGGAATAAAGGCACAGTTCACAATATAGGATAACCTTAGATGATAACGAATGAATGAATGAATCTATCCATTATTGGTATAGCAGTCAATAAAACCAGATCATTTCAACATGAAACGGATGCATGAAAGTCCCACTATAGTTACTGCTACATGAAAACAATAACAGTGTATGTTTTTTAAAATCAAAGTCAGTCTATGTATCATTCTCTTTACATTACCTTAGATGAACGCTTCCCAGCCGAACTTAGGTTTGGCTTCAACATGGCACCATGAGAGCCACCAAACCGTGGCTTTGTAAACTGACAAAAAGAAAAAAATGACCTTCACTGGGGCTTTGTACATTTTTTATAGTTGAGTATATTAATAACATCAAGATAAATATCAGCATAAGTAAATCCTCATTACTTACTGATGCCAAAGTCAAAAGGGGCCTTCTAGGTTCACCAGCAGGTGAGGGTCCTGACTGTACGGTCCCAGCAGATGACAGCCCTGGCTGCTGTGCCACCGTACATGAAGGTCCAGCAGATGAAGGCCCTGGCTGCTGTGCCACCGTACATGAAGGTCCAGCAGATGAAGGCCCTGGCTGCTGTGCCACCGTGCATGAAGGTCCAGCAGATGAAGGCCCTGGCTGCTGTGCCACTGTACATGAGGGTCCTGAGTCAGGGAGCGAACTGGAAGGCTACAGGTTCACAGAGAAGATGAAAAAATTGTAATACTACAGAATTCAACACCAGCACGTCATAATTATATGAGAAACTTCTGATACCTTCTTTGCATGGAAACCACAGTTACAGCTCTGTGCACCTCCAAACAGTGACATTTGTCCCCTCGTCTGCATTGGGCATTTCTCAATCTGTATTAATGTTTGACAGCGAATAAGAAGGTGTTCCGTTTAAATATGTCATAGCTTTACATTTAATATGATACACATATCACTCTGTCCAGGTTTACCTTCAGATACAGATCATGCCACTTTTTCTGCCGAGGTGCTGGTCTGTTTCCTGCCTCAGAGGGCCAAACGCCTGAGGCAGCAAATCTACGAAGGCGGCGTATCCACTCCTCCTCTCCCATGGCCCTGTGCTTTTTTTGTTTGCAAGCCATCTGCCATTAACAGGGAAAGAATATTTATACCAAAACGGCTAATATTTATTCATAAATATGAACAATGTGCAATATTTTTAACTTACTAATATACATATATTTATGCACACACACAAGTTCTTACAGTCACACAAGCACACAGCTAATTATTAACAAAGAGCAGTAGTCTACATATTATATATTTATTACAACAGAAGTGAATACTACACAGATTTCATTCATCATACCGTAGCTTATTATCAACTAGTACTAATAGAAGCAGTGCATATTGAAGACTTTGGTGAAGTGAATACTACCAGTAGACAGATTTAATTCGTACTGTAGCTTATTATCAACTGGTAGCAGTGCATAGTCAAGACTTTTGTGACAATAGAAATGAATACTATACAGGTTTAACATACTGCTATACGTTACGAATACGTTCGTTATACGTTATACCGATGCCGGTAACCGGGGAGGGGGCCAGCATTACCGTTAGTCGTTGCTCTTGGAGGAAACTCGCACATAGAAAAAGTCCAAAAGTGGTCAAAATAAGTTTCACAACGGTGACTGCAACAGTATGTGACGATGATGGAGACGATACTGAAAAGCCAAAACAAAATGGCTCTAAAAGTCACGTTTGGACACGTCGACGGCGATGCGACGTCAACGTCGTTTCTTTTTAACCGTAATTTCTCTTTTTAATATATCATTAATATTTGCCTAGCTAACTTAATACAATATTATAACGAGTGTCTGAGTATTATAACGAGTGTGTTTCCTTTTGGCGGCGAATGAAAAATCAATTTAATGTTAACGTCTGGGGAGGCAACGGCAGTCGTTTCTGTTATCGTATTTTTTTATTTATTTTTTTCTCTCTATAATACATATTTCACACCGACCAAGTTAGATAGTTGACAGAATACAATGATATTAGCGATATATTTACCTTTTTCCACAGCTTTCGGTAAAGACATTTGAAGTTCGGCGGGATGAATTTTTGGAGAAGCGGCATCGTGATTGGCTGTCAGAAAGATGGAACTTCTGGGCTGCGATTGGTCCGTCCCAGCAATGTTGGAGAAGGACTACTGTGATTGGCTGACGGCAAAGATGGAGAAAGATGGAAATGGGCCAACGTGATTGGAGGAGATTATACAGACGCTCGGTCCCCCGCTACCGCTAGCCGGGCGGTGCGGCACACTACCCATCTAACTTTTACGAATTTGCACTCCTCTGTGTTATGGAACAAGACTGATTTCTGATTTAGTTCTATTTTTGGAATCCGCTGCTGTGTCTCTTTATGTGAACAGCAACGGAGGAAAAATGTACATTGGATTTCAGGTACTGCAATTCAAGTCACTCAAGAACGCTCCTCTGGAAGATATAGCTGTCTGAAACCTCCGATAAGACAAATATGTCATAATAACGCGCCGTATGACATCAATAATGCTTCCAATGGTGTACCACGTCTCTGTGGCGCAATTGGTTAGCGCGTTCGGCTGTTAACCGAAAGGTTGGTGGTTCGAGCCCACCCAGGGACGACTTATTTTTTCCGCAATTATCATGGTCAGATATATTTTATTTATATATATTTTATATACTTATATATATAATAAAATAAAAGTCGTCTCCGCGGCCTAATGAGAAGATGCAAGTGGGAAGGAAATGGATAAGATTCTGCTTACAGTCCATGTTTACTGTACATGTACAGATAGCCTAATAACGGTAAAATACCCGTTATGACTACTTTCTTGCTAGATGATGTCCTTATATCGGTGAAGACAGTCGAAAATAGAGCAACATATACCTTACGGAACCATATTAAGCTAATGCCTAACAATTAAAAAAAAAAAGTGTAGCTCGCCCAACGTGGGGCTCGAACCCACGACCCTGAGATTAAGAGTCTCATGCTCTACCGACTGAGCTAGCCGGGCGATATGTGCATGACCGAAAAGTGGCTTTAAGAAACGACCAGGATTACGGTGAATGTCGGATATTTTGAGACGGATTGATGTTGTAGATTATTCATGTGACATGGGAACAGTTTTCCATGTTGTGCAAACAAAAAAATCCCACTTTCCACTGCAAATTCGTAGCATTGCGGGTTTGGATTAATTTGCCCTTTACCATGGGAAGCTACGAAATATCTAGCATATGCTGCACGATATTGTTCAACATATATATTTCTTTTAATAATAAAAACAATTATCTTGTGATAACAAGGAGAGAGAGCCACCAAATCCAACCATTCATTACACTTAGAAACGATGAAGTACAATAAAAAACTGTACTTTTGGACGAAAATAATTAGTTATAAATCTTATTAAGCTGATCCAAAATGCTGGAGCCAAAGTTATGATGAGAACTAGCAGGAGAAATCATATTTCAGGAAGCAGACCCTCTCTCTACCTTTAATATTAGGCTTAAAACTTTCCTTTTTTATAAGTCTTATAGTTAGTTATGGCTCAGGTGACCCTGAAACATCCCATAGTTATGCTGCCATAGGCCTACACTGCTGGGGGAGCTCCCATGATGCACCTTTCTTTACTCTCCATGTTCATATGAGATTATTGCTGTAATTCACTTGTGTTTCTCTTACTCTGCAGGTATCCCTGGCCTGGTGTTAGGGTGCGTGTTGCCCCCTCCTTTCTGTCGTCTCAAACCCCAGCCGGTCACCCTTTCTGGTTCTGGTTCTGATGGAGGTTTCTTCCTGTTAAAGGTGAGTTTGTTTTCCTTCCTCTGTCACCTCATGAATGCTCAGATGTGGGGTTGAAACACAGAGAAGTCCTGTTCTACTAGGCAGCATTTTATGTATTGGATTTCTCTGGATTTTAAGGAATTTGCCTCCCTTGGATCACGATGATTAGATTATAATTTGCTTGAAATGGACTGTGTGTTTGAAGGGCTTTGAGATGGCATTTGTTGTAAGATATGAACAGAAAAGGAACTATTACATGATGTAACTGTGTTATTCACCCCTTTTAACTTGTTTCAATTTTAAGGCCATGGCCTGTTTTATTTCTTGCTTGAAAATAAAGCACAAACCACAGTGTTTTAACCTTATTAGGGCGCTTTTGTGCACACAAAGCACCGCCAGATGGCGCTATCTCCTTATAATAAGTTTAAATATTATGTTGAATGTGGAGGGAACCGCGAGCTGCAGCCTTACACCGAACTTTAGCCTTTACCCCTAAGCAGCGTGGGCAGAAGAGAAAGATTTAGGTCCCGAGCAGCCGGTCATTTTACTTAAAAATGATTGCGTGAGGCAAAACGCGAGGGGGCGCGGCTACACCACGTGACCGAATGCGGAAGTGATCCCAAAGAGCGGAGGGAGAAGGGGAGCGGAGACTTTGAGCGGGCGCTGCAGAGGCTGTCCTGCTTTTACTGAACAAAGCTGCCGCAGACACACGTCTTTACCTTTGTTTTCTGTTCACACACGCAGATATAAAGCCAGGACGGAGTAAACTAAGGTAAGTTAAACTAGGAGGGAAAAGAAAGCGAAGGGAGACGTAGGTTTTGGGCAAATGGTATAAACGCCGCAACTTTTTTTTTAAATTTTTTAACGCCACAATTTTGCAGATAATAATGGATTTATTCCTCTGCGCAGTTAGAGTGTTTTTCTTTTTCTGTAAAACCCTGTGTGTCTGGCTGCTGATCCTCACCCTGCTGCAGACTGCCCACTATATTATTTCAACATGCGCGCTAAGTTTAGATTTCAGGCAGCACACTGTGTTGTATCGTGTTGTTTTGAGCCACACTCAGTTCATTTCAGCTCATTTTCTAAGCAAATGTGTAACAAAAAGTGGAAATACGGTGCAGTGTTTGGTGGTTTGAATGATCGACGCTGGCTGTTACGCGTTAATATTGTTAAACCTCGTTTGGAAACAGCTCGTAAAGCCCAAGAAGACCCAAAGAAGATGGAGACATTTAAAGTGATACTCCGGAGTAGATTCAACCTGGGGTCATTTGAACCGTGATATCCAGCCAAGTAGCCCACCCGCAGTTTTTTCAATATTGGCTGAACATCAGCTGAGTTACTGAGTTATCCCGAATAGCTTCGTACAAGGGTTAATGGATCCTGGTCCGTATCTCCAAAATTACCACACTAAAATCACATGCCATGACACCAAACTTCTACAGTAGTACAAATATGGTCTGTACTCACAAAACGATGCATTTGGAAGTTTGAAAATAGTCCAGGAGTTTATTATTATCAACACAAGCCTGATAGCTTCTCTGCTGCTAAAGCTGCGTCGACGTCACTTCCTTGATCTGGGAGCTTCAAAGTAAGATGAGGGTTGATCTACTACTGTAGACAACAAAGCAAGGCTGCTCAATTTCTCCATTGATCAAATAATTTCACAACTCTACAACATAAAAAATTCATTAAAAAAACATGTAGAATATAGCATTTACTTTGTTGTCTACAGTAGTAGATCTGAAGTAACGTCGACGCAGCTTTAGCAGCAGAAAAGCTATCAGGCTTGTGTTGATAATAATAAACTCTTGGACTATTTTCAAACTTCCAAATGCATCGTTTGGTGAGTACAGACCATATTTGTACTACTGTAGAAGTTTGGTGTCATGGCATGTGATTTTAGTGTGGTAATTTTGGAGATACGGACCAGGATCCATTAACCCTTGTACGAAGCTATTCGGGATAACTCAGTAACTCGGCTGATGTTCGGCCAAGATCGAAAAAACTGCGGGTGGGCTACTTGGCTGGCTATCACGGTTCAAATGACCCTAAGGTGAATCTACTCCGGAGTATCGCTTTAATGTTTTCAGCATTTTAAATGGCAGATTATTCATTTATTAACTGAGCAGAGCTGGTTCAACAAACATTTCCCAGCGGGACCCTTTGTAATATTCTGTGCAGAAAGATTATTTTACCTGAATAATTTAGTGTTCTCCATCACCCCTGCGGCGGTTCTGTTTAACAAGGCACGCTGCAAACTGTTTTCTCTCACATCAACAAATTCAAAGCAGGAAATGAGTACCTGTTGCTGCTCTCTGTGTGGTCATTTATCAGCGTTGGCGCAGAGCTGAGGGGGTGGGCTGACATTTGCAAGGCATGGCTGGGCTTCTGCATTTAAATGTGTTGGTCGTGCATGTGCATCAGTCTCGTATTTCTGTGTGAATGCACAGATTTCTCTCACCAGTTATGTAAACGTGGAGCTGTGGTTTGATGAAGATTACAACCTCAGTTTTATAAGTTTAAACGTTACAGGTGTTTTAGTCATACCAAAGTATCGTGGGGCGTAACAATAAGGTCAGGAAGTGCAACAAACCACTGTTTTGGTCAGATGATTGGACACGTTGTAACTGAACCAACCGCTTGGTCAGATAATCTCAAACTTAACACACCAGGATGTCTGCAGTAATTCCCTCTTAGGCAGAAAATGGTGCATTGTTTACGAGTGCAGCGGCTCAAACTGGAACAAAGAAATTGATTGTAAACCTTCCCATTCACCCTTATCCTCCTCGACACAAGTTTTACGAGCTGCCTGTGCGTTTGACATCTTAATTAATCTAATTTACAGTTAATTACATTGACAGGTGTTAACCCTGGCTAAGCTGCCCACAGGAGACACTCCGAGGCGTTCATTTAAACAGCTGTAAACTTTTTACTTTTCTTTTTGTCCCGTCTTTCGTACTTTTCGTGTCTCTCCGCTGCTTTCAGAGCTGGAGACGTGCACATTCGAATCCCATCAGTGGTATTCTAATAATAGTGACACATTTAGGTGCCTAAAACGGCACTGATATTTAGTACTGTTTAAAGTGGATCACCGTCTGAATCCGCAGTACTCTCAGTGGGTGTGACACTGTTAGTTTCCTGCTCCACGGCGTTATTCTTCCCTCATGTCCTCGCTCGCTGTGGCTTTTATCTCCAACTACTGAGGCTGAACTGAAAGACGGACGCGCACGGGAGTCACTCAGTGGGGTCACATGGCACTGAAAGGATCGGATTATTGGCTAAATTACAATAAGAATGAGTTGAGCAAGGGTAATTATCCTTGGATATATGGCAGTGAATCAATCGGATCAGAGGCACAAAGCGTGTCATACCCCGATACGATAGGTGGCGCTGTACCTATTCCAACTGTTGCTAATAGAGCCACTTCCTGTTGACCTCTTCACCACCAACAACAATAACAAACTCAGGCATTGGAGAAAGATGGAGAACGCAGAGCAAGATGAAGCTACGTCCCTCTACATTTGGTCTGTGATGAGCTGCTTGTTGCACAAACTCGATGCCCAACGGAGCATTCTCCATCGCGTTGTTTGTTTCTTTCTGACGGCGACAACAACAGGAATATCGTCTCCTTTGACTTCCGGGTCACGACCCCGGGAAAACATCTGGAGCATGCGCAGAACGCAAAGTCTAATTCACCACGAGCTTCAGCGTCTACAAGCAGGTTTAGTTTGACTTTCAACCGAGTTATCTCGGGGTCTTAATCCGATCGCGAGTAACTCGATCCGATTCAATTTCTTGTCCAATTAAGGTGTCTAAATGCACTTAATAACTCATTCTTATTGTAATTTAGCCAATAATCCGATCCTTTCAGTGCCTTGTGACCCCACTGAGTGATTTCACAGACATCAGTTGTTCCAGGTTGAAAATATGTAAAAGCAACCACTGATTTCTTAGAAATTTCTTAGAATATTCATGCAGCGTGTCGGAGGCCGATTAGATTTTAAGAGGAAAACGATGCTCAAAAGACACCATGGCACATATACACATGCTTATTGAGAGAAATCATACAGGGTTTTTTTTAGATTAGATTATACTTTATTCATCCCACAACGGGGAAATTCACTTGCCACAGCAGCAACACGGCAAGAAACGCAACAACAGACATGAACAAGAAATGGGAAAAAAAAGATAAATTTTTAAAAAAAAAGAGAAAACGCCAGTACTAAAAAGTAAAGAGACCTAGTATAAATATAATTGCACATTATGAAGTTGAAATGGACAAAATATAAATAAAAACAGATAAAGAAAAATCTCTATGTGAGTGGTGTCATGGAAAGGCAACAACATGAAGTGTGTGTTGAAAAGTGGGATGAAGGACCTGCGGAACTTCTCCTTCCTGCACCGTGGGTGTAAATAAACAAAGTTTAAATAAAGTTTTATTAAACTTTTTGTTTTGTGCGGTTTGTTGCATCATCATATATTACATTCAATATTTTTAGGATATTTCAGAGCCTTTTAACATCAAGCACAGCACATGCGGCTCATGAAAAGTAAAAAGATAAAGATATGTGTCAAGAAAACAAACAAAAGAACAACACGTGTATTCATATTAACTTTGGGCTTTAAAAGTTTGGGTTTTTATTAAACTAAATATTAGTTTTATGTGTGGGATGCCCTGTTCATAACCTGCCATGTCAGACATCCCTTCAGTCCAGGGCTCGGCTGCGTGACACCAGCTTCAGTGGAGGTTTTGGACGTAGTTCTTAAACACTCGTCCTGGTTCTGTCTTGAAATACGAGATCTAAAGTGGGAAAAAAACGTGGTTTGACTGCAGGGAAGAGATCCTCTTTACTCTCTCTTGGAGGGCTTAAAAAAACCCCAATTGTGTAGTTGCAATAAAAGCTCATGAAAACGTTGGTTTAAGCCGTGTCGTTTGAACTCGGGACTCACGAGCCTTTCACAAAGCACCATTTGGCTTGCTTTTGGACTAATGGCATCAAGTTGCTGCCCCGACTCCTGTTGAAGCTGCGCAGGGATTTAGCATGCTTTGCTTTTTAAAAGATTGTGTTTCTTTATTTTTAAACTTCTGAAACAGTTGTGTTGTCACGTTTGTTCTGTTGTGAAGTGATCACCTGGTTATTAATTATTTGGGAAAAGCCGTCAAACTGAACGTCTTTCTGCTTTTGTTGAATGAGGTTAAACAAATCTTTTTTTGTTCTTTATTTTAGCTCTATTTTTATTTTTCTACCCGCCGTCTCTAATATTTGCATTTGCAATATTTACATTATATATACATAGTTTTTGTTGGGTCCATGTTGAGAATAAGAGAAATGATCTACATTTTCCATCTGTGCGAAACTGCACCAACAGCAGCTTCGGCCCTGAGCTAATCCTCTTAGACTGTTATGTTGTTTTCCTTTAATTGACGTCTCTGTCGGGAGTCTGTGGCGCTCCTGGCTCGGCTCGTCCAGCACAGCTGTGCTCTCAGCTGAAATACATGTGAGAACGGGGGTTGTGGATTTAAAAAGAGAAAACAAAATAAAAAACCTGCAAAGCTTACCGTGTCAAACCGTTATAACCTCTGTTTTTCTTCTCGTGCACGAGCTCTACCGCCCCTCCTTATCCTCTGACGCTTTTGGCTTGATCTGATAACGTCCTCTTGCTTCCCGTTTCACTCTGTGTTGCTTCGTGCGTTTCTCTCATTGTTTTTTAACTTGTTTTGCAGGGTTGTTCTGAGGTCAGACTGCTGAGATGATAAGGCTGTGACAGTCGAAGCGTCTCTGCTCTGGACCAGTTCGTGCGACATGGCCGCTGCTAAGAAGAGTGAGTTTTTATTGTTTTGTTCACTGTGTGTTTGAAGGAAATTCGTAAACATTTGATATTCAGAGGGTTCGGTTTGGCTGGTGTTTATTTACAGCTGAAATATTGATTCATATTCAAGATTTAGGCAGCCCGAGCTAATGCGGGATCAAAGTCTCTGGGTCATATTTTATGCATTCTGGTGAATAAATCAATCGTGCTGCTTAAATAATTGCATGCATTTATTCAAAAGGAGGTGAAAGAGATGTTAGAAATGACTAGAACTCAGGTGCACAAAGTACAAGGAAAGCAACATTACTCCATGTGAATCTAAGCTATCATACTCAGCTGTTGAAGTGATCACAGGTCTACTTTCATGTGTGGTGGGTTAATTGGTCTCAGTCTTTGACCCATATTCAGTGTTTTATAAAATGGCTTTACAGGAATGGAACAGAGAAGCGATGCGAGGGAGAGTTATAATGTGGACATTTGCACCAAGTCTCAAACAGTAACACGGAGTGGGTCCATGAACTAGGGCTGCAACGATTTGTCGACAAAAATCGATAATAGAATAAGTCGACAATGAATTCTATTGTCGTCAGACGTGTTTTTCCAACAGAGTGAGGCATCTCACTTAATTACAATCTCTGCCGAGAGTCGCACATGCACTATATCGAGCGGTAACTAACATAGAAATGTTACATTAGCTACGCGTACCAAAACTTCTAAAGTTTGGGAGCATTTTAACCTGGATACGGCGAATTAAAAGATTACTTGCAAGGTTTGCAAAGCAGTGATGCACGAACATTTAAAGAGAACGCACATCTGGCAGTTGAACGAAACGGAGTCCGACTCGCCTCGGTAAGATTCTAGCCAATACGTTTTGTTTTTTATGTACATTGTACATTTTATCATGGACAGAAGTTTATTTATTTATGGATTTATGTCTATACTGACCGAGCACTGTGCCTAATTGGTTTTAGATTTAGGACATTTTTATTTTGTTTTTGTATGAATCCGCAGCAAAGTTGAATAAAAGATGCATTTTTCCATTGAAGTACCCATCTTTCCTGTGTTTATTATCATTTGCCACATAATTAAAGCAACTTCATGCTAAATTTAAGAAAAAATGAATAATTATCCGATTAGTCGACTAGTCGTTTCAGTAGTCGGTGACTAGTCGACTATTAGAATAGTCGTTAGTTGCAGGATGTTCGTGCAACTGACGAAATACAGGATGTTCGTGCCGTTGTGACAGTAGTTGTCAAAATGTCTTCAATGGATCATTGAGTTCATTCATGCATAAAGAAATCACACCCTCTGTCAGTTCTCAGGTTTACGTTTATGCATTCGGCTGGACGCTTTGATCCAAAGTGACTTACAAACCAGCAGGTTCAACAGGTTCTGTTGGATTTTGGTGGTTTTTCAGCCCTCGGTGCCTTACTGTCTGCTCAGACCAAGACACTCATTGCATTTGAAAGCTGCTTCTACGTACTCGTTTGCATGCAGGCACGCAGGATTCCCCCAGAAATTAACATGTAAGCTGGCACAAAGAGAAGCCCCTCCAGCTTGCTGGCAACATCCATCTGTGAGAGCTATCCCTCATCCATATCTACAACATCCTGCGGTCCACGACAGTGCCCAGCTATCCTTGAATACGCATCCTCAGACACCAAGCCCCAATGAAGCTGCACCCTTCCGGTGCTTTTAAATTAAATTAAATTTAAGAAAAAATGAATAATTATCCGATTAGTCGACTAGTCGTTTCAGTAGTCATGACTAGTCGACTATTAGAATAGTCGTTAGTTGCAGCCCTACCATTAGGGATGGGAATCGAAAACCAGTTCTTGTTGAGAACCAGTTCCCAGTGTTTCAATTCCTTGGAATCGTTTGGCGATTTTTGCAAACGATTCCCTTATCGATTCCAGTGGGCGCGAATGACGTCACCAGGCAACGTTGCGTGGTGAGTTCAGTGCAGCCAGCAGTCAACAGTAAACATGGCGCCCAAGCGGTACAAACGCTCGAAAGTTTGATTACACATCCCTAAAAAAGACGACAACAGGGCAACTTGCAAAGTGAATATTTCACCAAAGGGAGGAAATACTACCAACATGCAGTAACTATGAATGACTGTCGCGTTTTCGATCCGCTCCGGAATCATATGTGTGTGTGTGTGTGTATATATATATATATATATATATATATATATATATATAAAAAGATGTCCCTTAAATTGTGATAATCTAATCAAAGACCCCCAGTTAACCTTTTCACCAGCCTGTGGCATTCTGGGAAGGTTGAGCAACACGAACCACTGATCAGGTTTGTATTACAGCCCTGATTAAGGCTGGTCTTGCGCCCAGTGGTGGAAGTATTGACTTGTCTTTATTCTCTTTGATAAGGTCACAGCTGGTGCAACGTCAGCCTCTCTGTTGAGGTCCTGTAGATATTATTTTAGTGTTTGTAAGGCGGCTGACTCAGATTGCTGTGAAATTCATTTTTTTATTATTTTGGTTACGAACAGAAGAATCTGAGTATTTTTGGAGAGAACGCTACACTTCCTTTCTGTTTCTCTTTCTTTATTGATTGGTTTGAACTTAATTTAAGGGTTTTGTGTAGCCTTTAAAGAGCAGAGATGAACTGTTACGTCTTTGTTGTGTGTCACAGTTCAGTTTGGATGGTATGTAGGCGGATTGTGAGGAGTGAGTTGATGCTCCTCTGTCTGAGCCTCGGAGCCAAATTGATGTTTTTGTGTAAAAAGGCCTAAAAATGAATGTGCGCCGTCTCTGATCTGTACTTTAAACATTGTGCGTGACATCACCGGGCTTGTCTTTTAAAGCTGGAGCTAATTATCCAAACCTGGAAAGAACACAAAAGAAATGTTGGTTTTGTTCAGGATGATCGTTCATGATGCAGGTTTGATGTGCGGTGCTGATCAAAACCAGACGTGATGTGTGTTTCTGACTCTGAACCTGTCGACTGACTCATTCAGCAGAGCAGAAACAGATCCACTGACAGGGGGCTGATTACAATGACAGAGGAAGACTAGATTAGTCTGACATATGGCAGCCGAGCATTCGTGCATGTTCATTTGTGTGTCCATTAAGCCTGAACACTATATTAACACGAGCAATATCAGTATCACAAAACACTGTTTGGGCTTCAGTTAAAGGGAGACTTTGGGCCTTTTTCAGAGCAGACATTTCGACTTTTAAAAGGGACAAGTGTGTTAAAGGGATAGTTCGCCTCTTTTGACATGAAGCTATATGACATCCCATATTAGCAATATCATTTATGAACATCTTCTTACCCCCTGCTGCGTCCTGTGAGCAGAGTTCCAGCCTCGTTTTGGTGTTGATGAAGGTAGTCCGGCTAGTTGGCTGGGGTTTAAAAAAATAAAGCGTTTTGCTTCTCAAAACAATATGCGTTCAAAAGAGTAATACATTTGCATCACAAAATGGTTCTCCAGGAAAAAGTCAGACCTCACAATCGCCTGTTACGTTGTTTACTGCTCGGTCTGCACGGTCTAAAACGTGATACGGGTGCGTTTTGAGAAGCAAAGCGCTTTATTTTTTAAACCCCAGCCAACTAGCCGGACTACCTTCGTCAACGCCAAAACGAGGCTGGAACTCGGCTCACAGGACTTAGCAGGGGGTAAGTCAATATTCATGCACGATATTGCTAGTATGGGATGTCATACAGCTTAATAGAATAGAAATGGAATAGAAAAATACTTTATTCATCCCCCAATGGGGGAAATTCAAATTGGTCAAGTAGCTCAAAAAAATTACTAATATTTACAATTATTGTAAATTAACAACAACAATAATAACACCAATTCTAATAAAAACACTACTACTAACTAAAAATAATGATAATAATAATAAATGACTAAATAAATTTAAAAAAATCAATCAATCAATTTGAGAAGAACTCAGCAGTCACTGTTTAAAAGCCTTATGGCTGTGGGAACAAAGGACCTTCTGAACCTCTCAGTCCTGCAGTGCTGATGTCAAAAGAGGCGAACTATCCCTTTAATGAGGGCTGCATTCCAATTAGGAGAAGCTCTGCTTTTGTGCATGTTCTACAGCTAGAAGAAGTGGAATCGAGCCCTCATCAGTACACCTGAGCTTGACACCATGTATGAGGTATTTGTTTATACAAAGTAGATCATTTTACATGTTTCCTGGACAATACAAGTGTGCATCTGTGTGGTTATCGGTCTGCTACTCTGTGTGTGTCCCTGCTCTCACCTGAGCTCCTCTTCATACCTGAAGAGTATGATGAAGCACGACAAAAAAAACAACTAATCGGCCCGTTACAGTCGGCTGCGTTAAAAGCCTAACTGCTCCGGTAAGGAATCTTTAGGGTAAATCAATCATTAGATTGTTTTAGGAAGAAAGTAAACTGACATATGTGTAATAAAACAGTCTGCCTGGGCTTTATTGTGTTTGAATTATTGGGGAAAAAGGACACATGCTTTATTGTGTGAAGGTATCTTCAGGGAGAATGGGCTGACCAGCTGTGCCTGTCAGCATCATGGCTGCTCAGCACAGTTTATTTGGCTCTTTATGGTTTCTCCTGTAAACACAAAGCTAACATCGTCGTCTTGTCAGTCTGTGAGGCATTTCTCCTCTGAAGAAATCACAATGAATTAGCACAACTGAGCAGCTTTTTGAAATGCAGGATGTTCGTGCCGTTGTGACAGTAGTTGTCAAAATGTCTTCAATGGATCATTGAGTTCATTCATGCATAAAGAAATCACACCCTCCGTCAGTTCTCAGGTTTACGTTTATGCATTCGGCTGGACGCTTTTATCCAAAGTGACTTACAAACCAGCAGGTTCAACAGGTTCTGTTGGATTTTGGTGGTTTTTCAGCCCTCGGTGCCTTACTGTCTGCTCAGACCAAGACACTCATTGCATTTGAAAGCTGCTTCTACGTACTCGTTTGCATGCAGACACGCAGGATTCCCCCAGAAATTAACATGTAAGCTGGCACAAAGAGAAGCCCCTCCAGCTTGCTGGCAACATCCATCTGTGAGAGCTATCCCTCATCCATATCTACAACATCCTGCGGTCCGCGACAGTGCCCAGCTATCCTTGAATACGCATCCTCAGACACCAAGCCCCAATGAAGCTGCACCCTTCCGGTGCTTTGTTTGAGACTCGTGGGACCATTATGCTTTGACACATTCGGTTTTTGTCATTGACTCCTTCAGATTCTTTCATCGGAAAGAAGAACCAATAATAAGATTTCTTTTACAGCTCATTGAAGAACCAGTCAAAGGTTTCAGTTCTAAGGTCTGAACAATAAAAACAGTTTTCTCATCCTCACCTGGTCCTGAAATTAGGTACTTGCATGTGAAACCGATCTTATCTACTTCCCCAAAGGTCTGAAAATCAGCCACTGTCTCTTTTTCTCTGCCTTGGAAAAAAAATAACAACATTCTTTTAGTTTGGTTTAGTTAGTTTAGTAGTTTGGACATTAATGCTCTAAACTTTTCATTAACTTTTTTATATTTGAGAGCACTACCTCATATGCAGTTAAAACAAGTTTGTATTGCTTAATGTTCAGTGTTTTTTCAAAAAAATAACATTGGGACATTGAAGATGTATGAAATCAGACTGACCTTATAACACCTGACAGTGTCAGTTATAATAAATAAATAAATCGGAATCTGCTTTTTAAAGATCGGTGATCGGCCAGAAAACTGCACTGGCTGCACCCCTACTGAGTCCACCCCATGATTCTTCAGCTGGACCGTTGCAACACCTTGATTCTTTCCTTTTTCAGACATTCTGCTGTAGATCTGCTGCTGTGTTTGGGATCATTGTCTACTCTTCGTACCTCTACTTTTTCCACCTGCCTCACTCATTCATACACACACGTACTCGCTTAGCTTCTGTTACGAATAACATAAGCTAGTCTTTGTTGTTGTTGTTTATTGCCTTGTGAATTACATGGTCAAACCAGTTAAACTGTAAACAAATAAATTTACAATATTTAGCACTTTATAGCATTCAAATAAACACAAATTTTAATTTTAAACCATACATTTTAAAGCTTCACAGTAAAACATATGATCATATCACAGCCAAAGTTAAGCTGGCTTTAACTCACATTTTACAACATCATAAGCCACATATAATTTCCCTTTGAACACATCATCCTCAATCTGTTTGGTGCACTAAACAAGTGCTAGCATTTCGCTAACTAGCCGCTAACGTACAGAACCCTTAGAAACAGCTAGTATATTTCAATAGTTTAATGCTAATCTGCCAAACAACCCATGCAGAAAAAAACCATTTTCCGATTGTTTACAACGTTCAAAATGAAATTACCACGTTGGGCAGTGTATCAGAATGTAAGTCAAAGTATTCTTGAGTTTCATGCCGCTGGTATGTTTCTTTTAATGACGGCAAAGAAGTTCCCGTTCTATCCCGTTTTTATTTTCTTAAAACCCAAATCGATGCGATCTAAACAAAATATACAAAACATCCCTGGAGGAGTGGAAGGAGTGAACACAACAGCTTCTACTGACTTTCACTCCTCTTTCCTCCACCTCTCCAGTCTCTTCCAACCCTAACCCTCACTTGGTTTGAATTTTGGATATCTTGACTCAGGATGGACCCTTTTTTATTAATACTGCAGCACGTGTTGAATTTCAATGAAGGCGCAGAGTCGGATAAGAAAACTCATTTACAAATATTGACCTACTCTGACTCTTTATTATCCTTATCTGGATTTAGTGGAGACTTAGGAGATTGCTCTGTCTAGGATCTGAGGAATAATAAATCATGTTTCAGGTTAGTTTACATTTTGATTATCTTGTAATAAAACTGCCCAAAAGGGATATTATTCATTTAATAAAAGGCTCCTTCTTTTTTATTGTTGTACGAGGAGCTTTTGGGTATTTCTCTTTCACGTTTCATTTCTACACGGAGATATTGGACATATGAAACATGATGTAACATCCAAACTCATTATTGTGACCCAGATCTCTTAAGAGCAAGGATTTCTAATCTCTAATGTGTGTCTGTGCCCTCATAGGACAGGAGTGTCCGCTTTATGTAATGCATGTGCAGAAGCCGCTACATACCTTATGTTTATGGATTACTGTAGATTAAAAACCACAATGTGTTTGGAAACTAAAGACATAGTGTAAAGGATGCTGGTCTTAATGAGAAATGCATCCCTCTACAAACTAATAATGAATTCACAAAAGGTACCAGTTAAAACTAACATTTACTGACCAAATGAATGCTCAAAAACACGGTTTTGTCTTAGAATTAGAATATCGTGCCTTTTCTGGATTATGTTGCTATTACCAAACTTGTCTGTATCTTTACAATAGTTACACATGTTAATTATGGTCTGTCATCGAGCATCTCAAACCTCAATAACCTTTCACAGCGCTGCACAATAAACTAGGGGTGGGAGAAATGTCCGATTCTTAGATGCATCGCTATTCGGACGATTCTGAATCGATTCACAAACGTCCAAATTTCGATTATTTAAATAAAATAATACAGACGGTTCTAAAATGCGGAACTAAGAAGTGCGGTACGTGTCATCTATAGGGACACTATGGGGGGCGCACCAGGAGCGGACACGCCGCATGGACAATTTTGTTCCGACCAATTCGGCGCTACTAAAGCTAGCTGTGGTGAGCAACGCACTTCCAGTTATTTTCACAAAATAAAATACACGTTGCCTTTTATCATAGGGTAAGCCATTACGATACAATTGGTGCTTTTGTTTTGAAAACAGGAAGTGAACCTACCCTTGTTGTAGCTAGCTTGAAACTGCCGTTTAGACAGGAAATGACGATCGGCGATGTCACGTTACGTTGCATCTTGGGTAGTTTGAGTATGAGTAGTAACCTCATGATGCATACCCAACATTTCGGAGAATCTAGTATGCATCCGGGAACTTCTCGCTTACTAACTCAAAAAGTTAGTATGAGTAGTAGGAGAAAACAGACGTTGTCTGTTATTTTTTATATCTGGAAGTAGTCATTGGATATAATTGAAACGTATCGGCTCCGCTGCTTGCTGGAGGGCAACAACTACGCATCTGGTGGAATTTAGGTGCTAACTCGACTCCACCCGACGTAACTTTCCAGTTTGAATGCATTTCCATTAGTTTAATAAAATAGAATGGAAATTAATTCAACTGTTGTTTCTTATTACAAATGCACTGTTTTTCAAAATTGCAATATTATATATTTAAAATAAATTGAAGACTCATCAGTAATCGTTTTATTTATTTTTTGGGGGGGCTTTTTATGCCTTTAATGGACAGGATGGTTGAAGAGACAGACAGGAAGTAGGGGGCAGAGAGAAGGGGAATGACATGCAGTAAAGGGCCGTCCGATGCGAGACTCGAACCGGGGCCGACTGCAGCGAGGACTGTAGCCGCTGTACATGGGGCGCCTGAACAATCCACTACGCCACCGACTACCCCTCAATAATCGTTTTATAATCGAGTCATGGGCCCTGAATCGTAATCGAATCGTGAGGTGCCCAAAGATTCCCACCCCTTCAATAAACACACATACAGATATAAGTATATACACATACTTTCCTGAGCTGCTGCCCGTCTCCACCACGACACAGAGCTTTACTTCCTGGGTTAAATAAGGGCTAAATTAGATATATATGACCTCACACTTTCATTCCCTCAGAGCTTCAGCTTCAGGCTTTGCTGAATGGGAGGAATTGATAACAGTTGGGGCCAAACATTGTCCTCCACCACACGGTTTTTGCTTTGCGGGATTCTGGATGGTTCAGTACCCCAACAAGAACCCTTTGTGGCATATAATCTGTGATATCTGTGACGAGACAGCATTTAATCCAGTCATAACTCTGTAAATGAGAAGATCTGAAGGTGTTCCGTGGCTCAGTTCGGATGTTTACGTCTGATTGTGGGAACACTTCAGTAAGCTTTCATGGCAAGTGGATAAAAACAAGAAAAAAAGGTCCATCTGTGGCATGTTTGCTGTAAATGAGCCTTGAAACGCTGTTTTACCCCGTTTATACTCTTTAAACGTGGACCCCAGAGCAAAAGAAGTAGCTTCTACAAACCTTGTCCCGTTGTCATGTTGTGTTTTATCATTTCAAAGCTGATTCGTGGTTTAAAATCACAGCTGGAGACACATTTCTATCCACTGTTTTCTACACGGTATCTGACGGCGTTAATGATCAGCGTCAGTGGCGACTAAAACAAAGCTCATTGTACAGATGTGGAATAAATCAAGAATGGCTGAATAAGTGGTGATTATGTTGCCCAGACAGTGTGTGTTTGTCAAACTTTTTAGGCTCAAACACACTCTGCAACAGCTGCTTTCCACAGAATTTATGTCGGAAAATAATATTCAAGTTCCGGTTCTTCCTAAAAGGCAACGTGCTATTAATAGGCTGTTTGATAAACAGCTGATAGGTTGTTCAGACGTATTCTTTGTACTGTTTATCTGTGTCTTTTTGTGTGGCCACTGCACATGAGCTGATATCAGCCTTAAAGCCCTCGGAGCAGAAATGAGGACGAATCATTTGTTGAACGAGTTCCTGGGCAGGAGAGCAGCGATTATCAGCGTCCCGGTGGAGAAGGGCAGCGCTTGAAAATATGTTTAACCCTTTTTCTTCTGACTCTGAGGTCCCACCGAGGCTGACGTATAGGAGTCCGTAAAGTGATCGACTCCATGACGGTTCTGACTGATAAGAATCCAAACGTCTAACCTTTAAATGGCCTTATTATTCAGTCGTCTTCATTAAACCGCTCAAAGGCGACAAAGGGCTGTTTAATCTGTCCTTTCTCTCTGTAAAGACACTCGGTGTGACTTGTTTGTGTATCTGCCAGACCTCCAGCAGCTAATCCCTCTTTCCCCTTTTGCAGGCTGTGCGAAGGTGGGAGGGGTGCGCTTCTCAGAGGAACCTCCCAGCGCCGGAGCGCCGTCACATGTTCATTTTGAAGATAAACTACACGACTCTGTCGTCATGGTAACTCTGGAGGATGATGGGAACTTCATGGTGAAGGTGTGTAGTCTGAAACTTGATGGTACCCGTTTAACTCTCGAGTTTTCTGATTTATGTCATAAAGGTTCTGTTTGAAAGTGAGCTCCGGGGACAGGAGGCGACTCTATGCGCAGCCCAAAGGTTCTGGCTCACTTTACTCTGCACATCTCCAGATAAAAGTGGTGGAATCGCCTCTCTTGGAGGACGTTCATTCGGCTGTTTTCTTTGTTTTGTGGAAAAATCAACAAAAAGAATCCACACGTCTTCTGGCTTTCACAACAGCCTGAGTTATTTGAGGATTTCACCAGTAAATTCAGCATTTCTCGTAATATTTTTTTGGGTTCCAGCCTGCTTTTATAACTAGGGATGTCCCGATCCGATCACGTGGTTTCTGACTCGATTTGAATCAGACTTTATATGTAGCCCATCCATATATGTATTTTTATTTTCATTTTTTTTTTTTTTTATCAGAACTATAATATTTCTAAACAAATGGGAAAAGTCCGACCGTCAGAGTCAGACTGTCTCAACCATAGACATAATATACGTAGACGCTGCCTATTGGAGCTGACGTATCAGCGCGGCCGCCATCTTGGATGGGTCTCCAATGCCTCCACATTACATTTATTTCGGCTGATGAAGGTGCATATCCCCAGCTACAATAATCATAACTCTCCAAATATTTATATCTATGGTCTCAACTCTACACAGAATCAACGCATGCGACATGACGTCACTTTGCTGCCGTAACAGCAGAACACGGCAGCTTACTTATTGTAAGTCGCTTTGGATAAAAGCGTCTGCAAAATGAGCGTAATATAATGTAATGTAATGGCAGCAGCTTGAAGCTGGGGGCCGAATGTCCGCGGTGTGGAGGTATTTTAAAGTGGATGACAAAAACGTTGCGATCGCAAACTGTGAGATATGCAAACTTGGGATTTTAAGAGGTGGTAAGGACATCGCTAACATCCTTGATGAGAACAAGAACAGGCTCAAACCTGACAAGGTAGAGATGTTGGTTTTCATAAAGAAAAACGTACGTTTCCTTCTGTGAAGCCAGAGGAGAGTTAGAATTACTGGCCTTAATTTATAACACTGTGGCACTTTTATTTGCTTATTTGTTTACATGCCTGCAGGTATTTCAAGTTGAGCTGCTGCTCGTTTTGATATCAGAAATTGTTGCACTAAACTCCAATGTGAAGAATTACTTGATTACTTTTTTTGTTCAAGCTACCTCACAGAAGTGCTCTGTTTATAAGTGTTAAATGATAAAATAAGGTGAATAAAATAAAAAATTAGGGACATCCTGGATCTGTTTCTTCGCCGTTCTTCGTTTTTTTAATGTAGTGTAGAAGTATCGGATCAGGACATCCCTATTTAAACCGTTGACAGATCAGCTTTGCAGGTTTGAGCCTCGTCATCGACTCGTTTCTTCACCAGTTTCCACCATAAATCAGTTTGCTGGTTATGTCGTGGAGATGATTTGACTCTTTACGCTGTCCCAAAATGCATCATCGTCCCGACTGATGACATAATCACCAAAGCTTTTGGTGGATGGAACGAGAAAAAGGTCCTAAATTTCAGTTTCCAGCTGCACGTTTACTGCAGCGGTAATGACTGCCTGTATCTCCCCCGGTCCTTCACCTTTACTCAGGCACCCATCTTTATACGATTCATTGGATCTGCACCAAATTAAAGTTCCAGCATCGTCTCCTCGTCCGCTGCAGGTTGGTGGTTCATCTCTGATGAATCCACAGTCCACGGCTGCCTCTCTCCAGCCCATCTTTCTTCTCTTTAGCTGTCCGTCATGGTTTACATTTGGCTTTTCTGGATGGAAATCCCATTTTCCTTCTTCTGGTTTCTTTCAGTTCACTCACAAACATTGACTCCTGTTTCCTGCTCATTTGCTTTTCATTTTCCACCTGCGTGTTTTCCCTTTACAGCAATCCCATTTCGTTGGTACTTGTCCGCATTTTCGACTCAGCTGACTGGAAACAACCAGCATCATTTATCTCTGAGCTGAATCACCTTGAAGGAGCTTTCTCACCCTAATGTTTCCACCAACAGCTCTCTTGTTCTGCTCTCTTTTAACCACAGACTCATTTGCAGATCTAGACTTGTGCAGGTATTTGTTTTAGAAATGCAAATTACAAGGTGACTCCATCCTTTATTCCCGTACTCGATCTGGAAAACAAAGAATTACAGCAAAAAGCCACACTGTTCAGCTGTTCAGTTCAATAGTTTTTTTTGGTTTCTGCTAAATAAAACAACAAGTGAACGTCCTTCAAGAGCTGTGATTTCCTCATTTTTGCCGGATGTTGTGCATGAACCATAGAACAACACGGATGGACTGATATTTACTGTAAAGAATGATCTTTGTTTGGGTTAAATCTGCTGAATTAGCCTCATTCACCAGGGCTGTGCACACAGTCAGCAAAATGGTGTTATTTCCTGTAACCGCTGTCTTTTACAGTCTCATAGCTGCTCTACTTTGCTTGTGATGCCTCAGGTTCAGACTTTGAGGCTGAAATCTGAAATTAGTAGCGATGCTTCTGTTGCACGAGGGTTCTGTGCATGAGTTGAACGTTAATGCCTAAAAAACACTATGTTGGATTAACGTAATAATCTAGCATTATCTGTTTAGTTTCAAGGAGTTTTACTCACATCCTGGAATAACCTACAAGCCACTTATTATTTTGATAAGGATCATTCTTCTTCTCTGACCTCAGATATCTGGCTCTACGCCACTTTGAAGTTATTTGTTGGAAGGTGCAGGTTTAACTCAGCAGAAGTTTCAGCAAAGGTTGAAAAAAAGGATGAATCGGGTCAAATTGACACTAAAAAAAAAAACAGATTCACTGGACTACAAATCAAATGAAACATGTCATACAGTATATTCATTGCATTTCCACCCTCTGAATGCCATGTTTTCAGAGGATGGATGGTTAATCCGTCATGCCCCGTCCCCTTAGTTTCTGTGACGATAGATATGTGTTATCTGTGCAACATCCCGGAGAAGATTTAGGTCT
This sequence comes from Odontesthes bonariensis, assembly GCF_027942865.1. Classification (NCBI taxonomy): domain Eukaryota; kingdom Metazoa; phylum Chordata; class Actinopteri; order Atheriniformes; family Atherinopsidae; genus Odontesthes; species Odontesthes bonariensis. The sequence continues at coordinate 7,220,909 of NC_134524.1, forward strand.
CATCCCAATTAATCTCCTCTGTCGGCTATAAAGGCTCAGAACAACGATATCCGACTTCTCATCTGTTCTTAAACCCTCCGGATGCTCGGTGGAGGAGCCAAACAAAGACAAAGGACAAAGTTATGTACTGATAACCTGCCAGCCATGATCTGCTGGGTGTGTGTGGATCAAAGCTAAACTGATGACTGGTTGCAAAGATGAAGCATTCTTCTTCTGCTGCAACGACAGCGAGCACTTTCTTTCTCTATAAAAGCCTGTTTTAACGTTTATTCCTGCACCAAACACACAATATTATTTCCCATAAGTCTGGTTTTACTTGGCCAGTCAACAGAATTTAAAAACTGGTTTTAGTTTGAGGTTCGCACCTTCATCTAAAGCTGAAACGGAGACTTTCGGTAGGCGTCCACTATTCCGGCACATCAACGTAACTCGCCGGATTGGATGCCTAGTTGTCGCCGTGTTGCTACTACAGTGGGTGTGTACAGAGGGGCGTGTAGAATTGCTCCGGGGGAAAGTAAATAACTTGTGATTTTAACCAACCGAAGTTTCTCCCTCTAAAAATTTGAGTTTTGGAGGGAAATTAATGTGTATAAATCGTCAGCAATGGAACATTATTTCATATTTTACCATGGATCCGGATCTGCGAGCGAGGAGAGCTGCTATTGAGCTGCTGCTGCTGCGACACAGGAGAACACATGAACTACTGTCATTGGATAACGCACTCCGTCTGCCGTGGCAAATTTGCATAAAGTTCGGCCGAGCCCATCTTTTTGACGTGCCGGAATAGTGGACGCCTACCGTCAGCCGAGCTGCGTCTGGCTGCTACGTCGTCTTAAGTCGGTCATGTGATTTGGACGCTGGCGAGTCCGGAGGGTTAATGTCACCCTGACATTTGTTACTGCAGCTGCACAAGGAGAGATTTTAAATTAGTGAATCTCCTTAGATTTACTTGTGGTGTTGAAACTGTGAATTTCTCCCCCACTATAGATTGGATTGCAGTAAAAATCCTGTTGAAATATTCCTGACCCCTTTGAAATGAGTCCTTTAGTGAAGCCCTGTCTTCTTTTACCAGCTCTATGATGTAGACCTTTGTGGTTTAGAGTACTAACATGTATCTGATTATGTAGATTCTCAGTCATCCAGGTCATCGTGATCTGAAGAGCTTGAATAAAGGGCAACTGGACTTCTTCTTGGATCTTGAAGACGTTTCACCTCAGTCACACGTGTCACTGAACCCTCTGACCTGAGTCATTATCACCTCTGAATTGTTTACCTGCCTGCAAGGGTGAGTTTCGGTCACAGGATCCCAGATGTGAGAGGTTGTGAAACTGCCTCGGGAGGAGACACAATGCTGCACTGTAGGGGCTGGGAAGGTGATAGCTGAGAGATGGTTTTTCCTGTTTAACATGGACGGTTTCTCTCATTCTGTCCAGAATGTGGACATTTCTGTCCTCAGAGTGTCCCTTTTCCTTTAAATGCCAAAGAGCTGGCTCTCCCATGTCGTGCCATGTGCTCGTGGAGCATTTCGACGCCTTTCCAGCAGATTGGCATAAATTTTACAGCATTTCAGGAGGTTTATTTTTGTGGTTTTAAGTGACGGATCTCATGTTGGCTGTGGGATGAGGCCTGTAAAGTTCCTGAGCTCATGTTGTTTAATATGGGTAGAGTTACAGCGAATGTGTTAGATTGCTGAGCTTAAATCAACACTGCGCCTCAGAGAGCTGCCAGCTCTTTGTCTTCGGAGCTTCGGGCTACGAACACTGTCCACAGAAAGAAAGCAGTTCAAAGGCAGTGAGCCAAAGTGTTTGAGAAAAAACATGCAAACAGGCCACTTGATTTTGTATAACAAGTCATGCGTTTGTTTCAAATGGCTGGCAAAGAAAATGAAGCTCGTCTCCAGTAGTGACATAATTCAGAGTTGATTTTGAAAAGATTTCCTGTCTGTCGGTGCAGTTTGTTCTCATTTTATCAACTCTGTTTACGTCTCTAAACGATTTTTCTTGCCTTTTTTTTGATAGATTTATCAAACTCTTTGTTTGTATCTTGTATTTCTTTTTCATTTTGGGCAGATGCGTTTTAGGAATCACTTTGTCAGCTTTAGAAAAGTCAATCTCGGATGTTAATCCTCTTCAGCTGTCTCAAATAGACCCAAATTGCAAAGGAAAGAAAGCTCTGCTCACAGTAACTCTGCGAGCGTTGAAGCTAATTCACAGCCGGATACGTCTGCTTGTTGTTCTGTGTGAAGATGGACTACAAACCCTCACAGTTACAGACTGTCCCGTTTCTCAAAGCTCTTTGCATGATTGTGAGTGGGCAGACGGTACCGTCAGCCCGGCATCGTGGCTCTTCACAGAACTGGGGAGGGTTGTTGTTATGGAAACAGTCGAGAGGGGGGTTGCCGCCGATCCAGACAGACCAAAGAAGTGGTGGGAGTATGTGGGATGGAAATGCTTTGCTCACAACAGCTGTATTATTGTCAGCTTTGATGAAGAAGATTTAAATTGTACAATTTCTGTATGTCCTTGCGTTGTGTTGGATCTGGCAGCAACAACAAGTATATTCACTGTTTGTGAGGCGAGGAGATGGAAACAAGCAGCTGTCAGGGCTGCAGAGGCATTGGGGCAGAAGCTACTCATTTTTAAATTAAAATCATTTGTGTGGACATATGGTAGAGAGCTGCTTCATCAACTCTTAGAAGGTTTAGACGCTGATAAAGTGTAATTACTGTGAGAGAACATGTTAAGAGGGGATAAATGATGTAGGAACACTAACGTAAAACATGTTGGGGAAGACTAGAAAAGTCCATCCATCCGTTATCTTCCACTTATCTGAGGAAGGGTCGCAGAGGCAACAGGTTCAGGAGGGAAACCCAGACTTTCCTCTCCCCAGCGACACTCTCCAGCTCGTCCTGGGGGATCCTGCCCAAAAAAACTCCGAAGTGAGGCGACCAGTAGGCATCCGAACCAGATGGACCACCTCAGCTGAGTCCTTTAGATGTGGAGGAGCAGCGGCTCTACTTTACAGCTGGATTTACAGTTGACGCGTCGCTCACGGCGGTGGCGGCCCGTGACATCAAAATGACGTTTCAGGCATGGCGCTTGCCTTGAAAAGACAGCGCAGCGCGTTGTCGTGCACCGGTCGATTTTTGTAACTGGGCTGCACCGAGAACGACAAACCGGATGGACCAATGTGAGACCGGCTCAGTGAGGAGGTGCGTTTGTACGAAACTGCAGTGAAACAGCACAGGGACCAACATAAACTCCCAAAACTGGTGGACAGAGATTGGCAGAACTTTGGGGAAAGAGGGAGAGTTCTGTAAGAATGTGTGGAAGAAGCTACGGGACAGATACGTGAAGTAGGGCTGGGCGATATATCGATATTTAAGATATATCGATAGATTTTTAAATAAGATATGGAATTAGACCATATCGCATATATCGATATTGTTCATATTTGCGCTGTAATACTTGCTTCAGGCAAGCCGTTGATCAGAGCTCTCTGCACTGCTTCCCTCGCTCCGGCTCCGCCCCTCCTCTCTCATGCACAGAGGGGGGAGGGGGAGGAACACTCCGGCACTCTTAAGCAAACATGGAGAAGGCAACAACACCTGCGGAGCATACGGAGGAGAGCCCCTTGGTTGGTAAAAGAAAAAGCAGTGGCTCAATCATTTGGAGATGGTTCGGATACAAATTGTCAGACGAGCAACAAAACCAAGCTATATGTAGGGAGTGCCATAAGCACATTGCAGCCAGTGGTGGAAGCACTACGAATCTTTTTTATCACTTAAAAACGTGGCACAAAGTGCAATATGAAGAGGTGTGAAACTGCGCGCTGCAGCAGCCACAGGCACAAGCCGTCCCCAACCTGACAAAGCTCCAGCCCCAAAACAAAGCTCACTGCAAGCCTCATTTTCCCGCTGTGTGCCGTATGAGAAGAAAAGCGACAACTGTCGTTTCACATTGCCAAAGACATGGTCCCTGTTGCAACAGTGGAAAGAGGTTCAAAGAGCTAATTAAAAAGCTGGACCCGAGATACGAGCTTCCCAGTCGCAACTATTTTGCACGAGAAGTATTGCCGCAAATGTATAGTGAAGTCAGGCAGAACGTTGCGGGCCGGCTCGCTAACGTCACCCATTTTGCGTTGACCAGCGATATGTGGTCAAGCAGAACCTGTGCGAACCTTATATGAGCGTGACAGTTCACTTCATGCAAGACTGGGAGATGAAAACGGCTTGGCAACTGGTTGAGACTGTTCAGATAAACTATTAAGTTAACAAAAAGAAACAGGTAATCAAGCTGATGTTTAAAAACGTTTTTCTTAAACTGAACACTTTATTTTGTTATCTCTTTATATATAAATGCTGCCCTCAGAAAAAGATTTACCTATTTTATTTTATAGGCTAATTTTATTTAAGATATTTTTTTTATTTAAATGTGCACCTTACGGAGCTTTGTTATACAGTGTTTATGTTTACATTTTATAGTGAGTTTTCAATAAAACTACTCGTATTTGGCTTTGACTTTGACTGAGCATTTCATATCACAGCTCTGAGCTCTCACTTTGCGGAAAAAAATATCGGGATATATATCGTATATCGATATTCAACCTAAATATATCGAGATATGACTTTTGATCCATATCGCCCAGCCCTAACGTGAAGGCAAAGAAGAGGGCAGAGACTCAAAGTGGTGATGCCGGGGGCTTCAGACCTTCAGCTCTTTTGACTGAATTGTCTTGGCTCACAAACTTCGTGAAACAAACGAAGCATTTCATCTCCCAGATACTCAAGTCAAGTCAAGTCTTTTATTGTCAGATAAACAGAACAACAGAGTCGAACTGGGCACTGAAATTCTTAGGACAGGACACCGTACAGCAGCGACCATAACAAGACATAACATGCCGTAACATGTCATAACATAAGTACTCTAACAAAAACAGTAACAATAAATAGGCAATGTGGATACTACAATATACATTTTACGCTAATTACAAGAGCTATACTGAACACATAATACACATAACAGCCTATGCTAATCTAAGACCTATACTAACCTAGAACATAAGATAAAATAATAAATACAATATTGTGCAATATTGCAAGTTGCAGTGCAAACAGCAGTGGAGGTAGGCATGTGTAAAGTATAAAGTGTCGAGTGTGTATGTGATGAGAGTGCATTATAGTCCATTTAGAAGCCTGATGGCCTTAGGATAGAAACTGTTCTCCATGGCCATCAGGCTTCTAAATGGACTTTACATACTGCAGCAGCATCATTGATGACAGTGCTCCTGCTCTTCATTGTTTTCTTCTCCGCTTTCGTGGTTGTAGAGTAGCGGGAACCTTCACGTAGTAGTGACACCTCTGTGACAGAGAGAATTGCAACTACTGGCGCATTGACTTGCACCACCATATGTAGCCGGCATGAAATCGTGACGTCATCAACACCGCTCGCACAACCATGCTAGAGTCTGTACCTCCCCCCTATCTCTAAGGAAACCCATTTCAGCTGCTGGTGTCCACGACCTCGTCTTTGGGTCTCTACCCGGATCTGTGACCAGAGGTGAGGTTTGGAACAAAGATGCAGCAGGAAAGCTTCTCCATCACATGTAAGCGAGTCAACGTTGGCAGTTCAGCTTCATCTGACTGCCTGCTGTTCGGCACAGTCGGCTACATCAGACACTTGGAAAGATACACAGGGGCACAACAACTAAACTGGATGCTAATTTCTAATTAGTTTGAACATGATTTTAGGAGAACATGACATCTCCAGTGGACTGTTGGACTTAAATTCAGTTTATCTAACGATTGAACATCTTGTTCTATAACTGTGTTGTGTGCTTTGAGTGACTTCAGTTTGCTGAAGCTGGATGTCAGCAAGGAATAAAGACTTTATGCACCAGAATTAATTTAATAAGTGTTATATAAGTGTTGCCAGAAGCTGTAAACAAACCCCGAACCTCACCAGGTTGCAGGAGCTCGCAAATAAGTCTGTGATGAAGCGTTAGAATTAAGACTCTCCAGGTTTTCCAGTCATCAGTCAGTGTTGTGTGTTTATAAGTAACATCCAAGTATTCCCCTTAAACCAGAGAGGTTTTCACTGAGAAACACTCAGTGATCTCAGACATTTCACTTCCTTTTTCCAGCGTTAAACTCAGATTATCTCAGTACTTCGGGGGCAGTTGGAAGCGTTGGACTTGTGTGGAGCTACGCTCACAGAATGGTGGTTTTTCTCTGCTCTGTGCTCTCTTAATGCTGTGTGAAGCCTCTGCTCAGCCTGTTGCTGTAACCGGGGGTTGTAGGGGCCGAAGCTGCCGCTGAAGCCAGAGGCGCTTTACTCGTTATCTCTCATTGCCTTCACTTCCCCGCTGTCTCCCTCCGTCTCTCTTTGTATCCTGTGAGGATTTCCTCAATTCAATTCGGTTTTATTTATGTTGCGCCAAATCACAACAAATGTCATCTCAAGGCTCTTCAGCGGTCCGGTTCAAGCCAATTATATTCCAATTAATTCTAACTCCAGCATAATCCAATCAAATGACATGAATTAAAATCCAAGTTAGTTCATTCATATGATTCCAGTTAATCTTTAGCCTCATGAAGGAAACCTCTCTCTTCAATCCAATCCCCCGTCCTGAGCGTGCACGAGGCGACTGGAAAGAAAACCGGGGGCTTATGGGAAGCTTTCTACACACTCGTCTACTGGGATGACGTCATCGCTGCTGCAGCACAGCTCATTCACTCCGTGCTCTGTGACGGTCGGCTAACTTCACACAGAGTTTGCTGCTGCTAGTTTTGTGCAACATGGCAGGATATTTATCACATTTTGACGACGTGGACGACGACTTTGAGTACGATGGAGTGAATGAGCTGTGCTGCACCGGCGCGGGTTGATGACGTCATCCCAGTAGACGAGTGTGTAGAGGCTGTATTATTTCTGCCCTGTAGACTAAACAAGGTGAGGCTGCGTTTCAGTTTGATGCTCCTAACATCTGGAACAGTCTTCCAGAAGATGTGAGACAGGCCTCAACTCTGACAATGTTTAAATCCAGGCAGTTCTATTTAGCTGTGCATATGACACCTGAAAGTATTTTATTTGCACTCTTCACTTTTAAATTAATGAATTAATGATTTTTTTTTTTTTTTTTTTTTTAAATTTTAAATGATTTTATTGCCTTCCTGTGATTTTACGTAGCTGTAAAGCACTTTGAATTACCGCGTGTACGAATTGTGCTCTATAAATAAAACTGCCTTGCCTTGCCCTGTTCTCTCCCGTTATATGGATATACGGCGATCTCTAGTGATATAAATAGCGTCCGAAGGACGCCGACTTTCACCAAACTGTTATTGGTGAGTAGATGAACGTATTTTATGCCAGAAATAAGGTTTAAAAAAAACGACCTTCCCCTTTAAAGGTAGAGAGTGTGTCTGCTTCCTGAAGCCAAACAGGCAGCTGGTTCCACAGAGAGAGGCCTGATAACTAAAGGCTCTGCCTCCCAAACTGGCAGCTGGTTCCACAGAGGGGCCTGATAACTGAAGGCTCTGCCTCCCAAACAGGCAGCTGGTTCCACAGAGAGGGGCCTGATAACTGAAGGCTCTGCCTCCCAAACTGGCAGCTGGTTCCACAGGAGAGGGGCCTGATAACTGAAGGCTCTGCCTCCCAAACTGGCAGCTGGTTCCACAGAGAGGGGCCTGATAACTGAAGGCTCTGCCTCCCAAACTGGCAGCTGGTTCCACAGAGAGGGGCCTGATAACTGAAGGCTCTGCCTCCCAAACTGGCAGCTGGTTCCACAGAGAGGGGCCTGATAACTGAAGGCTCTGCCTCCCAAACTGGCAGCTGGTTCCACAGGAGAGGGGCCTGATAACTGAAGGCTCTGCCTCCCAAACTGGGAGCTGGTTCCACAGAGAGGGGCCTGATAACTGAAGGCTCTGCCTCCCAAACTGGCAGCTGGTTCCACAGAGAGGGGCCTGATAACTGAAGGCTCTGCCTCCCAAACTGGCAGCTGGTTCCACAGGAGAGGGGCCTGATAACTGAAGGCTCTGCCTCCCAAACTGGGAGCTGGTTCCACAGAGAGGGGCCTGATAACTGAAGGCTCTGCCTCCCAAACTGGCAGCTGGTTCCACAGAGAGGGGCCTGATAACTGAAGGCTCTGCCTCCCAAACTGGCAGCTGGTTCCACAGAGAGGGGCCTGATAACTGAAGGCTCTGCCTCCCAAACTGGCAGCTGGTTCCACAGAGGGGCCTGATAACTGAAGGCTCTGCCTCCCAAACTGGCTGCTGGTTCCACAGAGAGGGGCCTGATAACTGAAGGCTCTGCCTCCCAAACTGGCAGCTGGTTCCACAGGAGAGGGGCCTGATAACTGAAGGCTCTGCCTCCCAAACTGGCAGCTGGTTCCACAGAGAGGGGCCTGATAACTGAAGGCTCTGCCTCCCAAACTGGCAGCTGGTTCCACAGAGAGGGGCCTGATAACTGAAGGCTCTGCCTCCCAAACTGGCAGCTGGTTCCACAGAGAGGGGCCTGATAACTGAAGGCTCTGCCTCCCGAACTGGCAGCTGGTTCCACAGGAGAGGGGCCTGATAACTGAAGGCTCTGCCTCCCAAACTGGGAGCTGGTTCCACAGAGAGGGGCCTGATAACTGAAGGCTCTGCCTCCCAAACTGGCTGCTGGTTCCACAGAGAGGGGCCTGATAACTGAAGGCTCTGCCTCCCAAACTGGCTGCTGGTTCCACAGAGAGGGGCCTGATAACTGAAGGCTCTGCCTCCCAAACTGGCAGCTGGTTCCACAGGAGAGGGGCCTGATAACTGAAGGCTCTGCCTCCCAAACTGGCAGCTGGTTCCACAGAGAGGGGCCTGATAACTGAAGGCTCTGCCTCTCATTCTGCTTTTAGAAACTCTGGGAACCTCAAGTAAACCTGCAGTCTGAGAGCAAAGTGCTCTGTTGGGAAAATATCCAACGATGAGATCTTTAAGGTATGATGGAGCTCGGTCATTAAGAGCTTTATATGCTCTGGTTCCTTGCTGTAATACTGGAAGCCGAGGAAACTATATCCAGAGTAACTATATCGCTCACTCCTCGCTGGGATGAATTCTTCTCTTTGCTAAACATTAGACTGTAACTTCTCCATCATTCCTCACCGCACCATCGGTCCAAATCACAAAGATATTCACTGTATAAGGAAACGAACTAGGGCTGAACGATATATTGCATTTGCGATAATATCGCGATATGACCAAGTGCAATTTTCTAATCGCAAAGGCTGCGATTATGAAAAAAAAAAAAAAAAAAAAAAAAAAAGGCTGCGATTATACTCTGTTCACGTGACATGCGCGAGTAAAACATGTGATATGATCAAACGAGATTGTCTAACCACAGAGGCCGCACTCAGGTCACGTGACACGGGGAGCAAAGTAATGAAACAGTCTACCGGAGAGGACTCGCAAGCAAAGCTGTAACCTACACAATGGCCTCAGGCTCAACAGAACCAGACCCTGCGGGGATGCTAGTTTCAAAGAGGAACTGCACATCAGTCGTGTGGGACTATTTTGGTTTTAAAGTGATGGTTCGGAGTAGATTCACCGGGTCATTTGAACCGTGACATCCAGCCAAGTAGCCCACCCGAAGTTTTTCCGACCTTGGCCAAACATCAGCCGAGTTAGCTTAGCCGAGTTAGCTTATCCCGAATAGCTTAGTAGGCTACAAGCGCTAACGGACCCTGGTAGTATCTCCAAAATTACCACATTTAAAATCACATGCCATGACACCAAACTTCTACAGTAGTACAAATATGGTCTGTACTCACAAAACGATGCATTTGGAAGTTTGTACATAGTCCAGGAGTTTATTATTATCAACACAAGCCTGATAGCTTTTCTGCTGCTAAAGCTGCGTCGACGTCACTTCTGGGAACTTCAAAGTAAGATATGGGTTGATCTACTACTGTAGACAACAAAGCAAGGCTGCTCAATTTCTCCATTGATAAAATAAATTCACAACTCTACAACATAAAAATTCATGTAGAATATAGCATATACTTTGTTGTCTACAGTAGTAGATCAACCCTCATCTTACATTGAAGATCAAGGAAGTGACGTCGACGCAGCTTTAGCAGCAGAGAAGCTATCAGGCTTGTGTTGATAATAATAATCTCCTGGACTATGTACAAACTTCCAAATGCATCATTTTGTGAGTACAGACCATATTTGTACTACTGTAGAAGTTTGGTTCATGGCATGTGTTTCCTTGTTCCTTGTCAACACTTAATGCTCAAATGTTTGTAAGCTCAAAATATACTATTGTGTATGTTCAAATATACTGTTTTGTTAAATAAAAATGTCAGTCATCAATTCATGCATCACCTCATGTCATCATAACAGAGGTCTGTCTGCCAGGAAAGAACAGTTTAAAATTAATGTAATATAGTTTTAGCCATACTGTATGATGTATTGCTTGTCTTTGTTTAATAATACAGAAGACAAAGACCTTAAAAAATAATCGCATCGCAATCGCAATATTGGCGCGAAAAATCGCAATTAGATTATTTTCCATAATCGTTCAGCCCTAAAACGAACCGCTGGAAATACGAGGATTCTCTGCTTTGTGAAGCGTAAATCACTGAATATGTTACTAAGTTTGCATGACAAAGAGGTTTCAGAGTGTTCCTTTATTATCTTTTAGCTTTCACCCCTGCGTTGTTAAACTTTAGCAAACATCTGCTCAAACAGATGCAGAAGTTTGATTCGCCAGCTGTTTATTTACTTCTTCCTTGCTTCCTCCGAGAGTTCTTTTGCTCGAGCTGTTTGGGAGTCAAATTAAAACAGGTAATGTGGGGAAACCTGCTCATGTTTGTCTTTTCTGCTGGAGAAACATTCTGGTCTGACAACGACTGGTCTGACAACGACCAGTCAGACCAGTCGCTCGCAGCAGGTCGGCTGATGAGGAAAAGCTCGAAGACTACAGTTAAGAGTCTGTCTGAGTAGGGATGTGCATTTCAAATGAAATTACTGGTTGAAATCACAAGAATTATTCAAGCATTTTTCAACTTTTAAGGAGTTTTCTACATTTTTCTGTCACGTTCTGCAGCAAAAACATTATATTATTAGTAGTGGGGCAGAATGGGTCACAAATTGTTTGATTTATTGGTGAAAAATGAAGAAAAAATGGGGGCCTTAAACAGCAGCGTATAGTCGTGGTAAACTTAAGACGTGCTGGCTTTACCTGGAAGAGGTTGTACTGGACGACCTTTTCCTTTGTTTTCTGAAGTGTTTGACGGCTGTTGGTATTTTCTCTGCGTTTCGGAGAGAGTTTAATCAGCTTAAAGCAGTGCAGCTCTGTGCATTACCACCCTGTGGTGGTAGTGATGAATTACTGCCAGTTAAAGGTCTCATAATATGGAAAATATACTTTTTTCTGCTCCTTGGAGCGTATATTTGTGTGTCTGAAGTCGCCATCAAGTGTAAAACTCCCCGAAAACACAACCCTGGCACTTTTTTTTTGTTTGAAAGTTCCTTGTATGACGAGACGATCTGCTTTTCCTTTCAAAAGTACGTATTTCCTTAAATTCACTCCACCTCCTCTGCAATGCCACTGGCGGCGCACTTGCTAAAGCTCCAGCCTGAAGATAGACTGTTGAGGGCCAGAGCCACTGTGCTTAAACCGGCGGGTATTTGGACCAAAGTCTGTCTCATACATGTTAATACGACCTAAGAAAAGGGCATAATGGGGCACCTTTACATCAGAATACTAAGCTGCTCATCCAGGCAGCCTTCACAGAGATCACAACCCGCAAGGACGCCCCCAGATGTTCTTTTTGTGGCTTAATATGACACCTTATTACAGCAGCAGTTTGAAACAGAATATTTCTGCTAAGGCTATGATTGGACATTTGGCCAAAGAGATAATTAAGAGATGATTAAACTCACCAAAGAAGCAACAAATCATTTCAATTAGAGGATTAATTCAAGAATGAAACGCTTTAGTTATGCACCCGTAACAGATTTACTGTGTAAAATGGGACCAAACCAAACCCGATTCCCTCCATTAAAGATCAGCCTCTCGTTTATTCCATTCCACCCTCCTGATGGTGGAAAACTGTGACGTGGGAGGGTGAAAAACAGCATTATGTTCTCCCTTACTAACCGAATCTAACTGTCTGAACATTTCTGCTTCCCTCAGGTCGGCTTTTTAAAGACGCAACACCGCTACGAAATAGTGTTCACCCTGCCGGAGGTCCCGGGTCTGGGTAAAGATGTGTGTCCGGCACCAGTTCCCAGTCCACACCTCCGGATCACCGACATCACACCGGCACCAGAAGGTGAGTTTAGAGTTGGAGAGAAGAACTAAAACAAGTCTTCAGCATCTCCACTCGTCAGGAAAACGATCGCTAAAACAGATCATCAGTTCGGGAGGAAATGCTTCTGCTTAAATAATTATTTGGATTGTTAATGATGGTGTCTTTATATCCACCAACTTCCCTGCTGCTGATTAAGGTTTTAATACGGGGAGAAAACTCACCCCCGACTTGCTTTGAGTCACAGCCTGACACTGAGCAGTTAACCGCGCGCCGCGGGCGGCGACGTGTGTCAAGCCCGTTCGAGGTCACTCGCTGTTTAACCAGATGTGGCTGATTTAAGAATAAACATGTTAATGAATGCAGGTGAGCTGCGGTCGCCAAGCATGCTGAAAACGAGGCTGCAGTTACGAGAACGTAGGTCGAAACTGTGGCTGAAATATAAATTAGGGCTGGGAAACTATTACAATTTTTAATCTAATTTAGGGCTGGGTAAAAAAATCGATTAAATCGATTTTGGATCGATTTCATTTAAAATTTGCATAATCGATTTGTAGGGCATGAGATCGATTTTTTTTTAAATTTTTTTTAAAAAATTTTTAAATTTTTTTTTTTTTTTTGTCATGAATGATTTTTTTCATGAAGTTACTGGTTCCAATCCACACGGCTACGGTAAGAACCATGTGTTCCCCAGTCCAAGCAGTCATCAACCCACTAATTCTGGGCACCTGTAATTATACCTAGAACTAAGTTAGCTACCATAAAAGAAGTGCTCCCCCAAGTGGCTAAATCTAAAACTACACTAAAACCTACCTATAGGTGAGACTAAAATGGCTCCTACAAATGTATTTAATTAAGTAGGCTGTCACGTTGAATATAGTGTAAAATCTTGCTAATACTTCTTTCCACTGGGTGGCTTCAGGTGTTACTAATATAATGTAACAATCTGTTAACACTGTCAAGCCACAGCCCTTTGAAATATTGATGTCAAAATGGAACATTTTGAGGTTAAATCCTGGCGCCAAGAGAAGCAGATGGAACCGATTCGGATCGAATCGAATCGAATCGTGATTAATCGATTTAAAGCCCTAAGAATCGAAATCGAATCGATCCAGGAACTTGGCGGTGATACCCAGCCCTAATCTAATTAATCGCATAATTTCCCTGATTAATCACGATTAATCGCATTTGTACGTAAAATCCAAAAATGAATTCAAAAGTAGCATTTAGTTTCATTTTAAATGTGCTGCCATATGAATGAAAGTGCCATAACATTTGTTGTGCAAACACACTTTTAACATCAGCATCTTTCTGTAGTTTTTATGTAGAAGCCTCGCTCCACTGTCTGTTTCCTTGAATGACTTGCTGCTATCAGTTGTGTGTTTTGCCTTTAAGTGATATTTTAGACTGGAACTACTACGCTGAGAAGACAATTCAACTTGGCTGTGTTTACAGATGACTTTGGTTCTGTCGACTCCGCCGTCTGGAAGAACTTTAAAATGAAAACGGCCGAGTAAAAGTTCCGTACCCTTCTCCATGTTTGGTGGATCCGCCGATTACTTTCTTTTCCTGTTCCGCAGCAGACAGTAACAGACTTTTACAAAATAAAAGCCTGTGAGCAACAGACTTTTACAAAATAAAAGCTTGTGAGCAACAGAATTTTACTATAATAAAATAAATAATAAAACTCGCGCTAAAGCGGGATAAAATATTTGTCGGCGTTAAATAATTAACGAGTTAACTCGTTATTATCGCGTTAACTCGCCCAGCCCTAATATAAAGAGTTAAATCTATGAATCAGCAGCAAAGGCTTCAGAGGTTGCAGCGCCGTCTTTTCGTGTACTTCCTCCCACCAACGTGCCCGTTCAATTAGTTTTAATCTTAAATGGATGGACGAGTTTCCAGCCTGGGGCACGAAATTGTCAGAATCAGATTTTTCCGTGTAGAAAAAAAAATATTTACTGGATTTTAAGAAGTTCTGCGTGAAGATGATGCTCAGGAAAACGTCGGTTTTCACTTGCAGGGGCTGCAGGCAACAGTTAAAACTCAGGGACACGCTCACCATCTACAGTAAGATCATCAAACGGGTTCAGGTTTCTGAATCAGACATCATGGATTAGTCCATCGATTAATGCTGTAAGAAATACTTCTGCAAGAATAACTGTTTAAAAGAGCAAAGACGGACGTCCTAACATGAAACATTGGCTGTGTTCGAAACCGCATACTACATACTGCATACTCATCGATCAGACAGTATGCAGAGTGTTTACCCACAATGCATTTTGCTCCTGCCCGAGCCGAAATCAGCCGGCCTGAAGCTGATTTCGCTTAAACTCTAAACTCTGTAAACTTTAGCAACATTTGAAACATTTTCAGACGAGAAAGTAGTCGTTTAGATCCCCAACGTGTTGAAAATCTGACAAAATACCGGCTGTTTACAATTTTGTTACCACGAATTTGGCGCTACTAAAGCTAGCCGCAGTGAGCAACGCACTTCAGGTTATTTTCACAAAATAAAATACCCGTTGCCTTTTATCATAGGGAAAGCCATTACGATACAATTGGTGCTTTTGTTTTGAAAACAGAAAGTGAACCTACCCTCGTTGTAGCTAGCTTGAAACTGCCGTTTTGACAGGAAATGACGATCGGCGACGTCAAGTTACGTTGCATCTTGGGTAGTTTGAGTATGAGTAGTAACCAGCATACCCAACATTTCGGCGAATCTAGTATGCATCCGGGAACTTCTCGAGTACTAAAACTCGCTAACCCTAACGCCTACTACTCATACTAACTCAAAAAGTTAGTACGAGTAGTAGGAGAAGTATGCGGTTTCGAACACAGCCATTCACCTCACTTCTTTTGTCAGCCAACAAGCCGACTGATTCAAACGTTAACGTGAAGCGTTCCCTTGTGACTCGACATGTGTTGCTGCTGCTTTAATTCGCTTCCACACACTCTTCTCCTAAACTTTGAACGTGTTTAGTCTCTTTCTCCGGTTTCCTCCATCAAATCAAGCTGCTACCAACGCCGTGCGACAGTGAAAACCGTCCGTGTGAAACGTCCCTCAGTTGGAGTCACTTTTCGGCCGCTTGTAGGTGGTAACCCTGAACATCTGGCACCTCTTTCTAACTGTGTGTGTTCACTACTAAAGCTGGGCTAAAGGTGATCGTTTAATGTCTCTGGGAGTCGTGCCCACTACATGCCTGTAACTGAAGAAGGTTACTGACCAGCCGTGCGTGTGCCTTAGCTGATGTTAACAGGTGTTTGATAAAGTCGTGACAGTTGACTTACGAGGCAGCCGTGCGGACATTTTGTTCACTTGGCCTTCGTCCTCGTTGTTTGTCTGCAATTTTTTTCAGACCCGCGTTAAAAAGCAACAACGGATGGAAACCAAATCTCTCTTCTTCTTTGTCTTTTTCTCTGCGTGTTTCCAGGAGGCCTGAAGATAAAGTGCGAGTACATGGCCCTGCAGGAGGGGGTCCTGTGTGAGGAGGCGCTGCTGCTGAGCGAGACCAACGAAGACGTCTCCGTCAGGGTCAAAGTTCAGGCCAGGGTCATGGGTGAGCTTGTTTGATAATGACCCACACCATCGCATGAATATGGCCTCTTATGATGGATTATAACACAGTTTTATGATTAAATTTACAGGTTAAAAAGACGTTAAATATTTGAGAATCACTTTTAAATGACGGGAGATTCTCATCATATGGTTTCAGGAATTTAGTTTAAATTAAAAAAATTTACCCTGTGGAAAATGAGCACAGGTGCATTGTTTGGTCCATAAAATTATTTTAAAAAGGACATATTTCCAGCTGCAAACCTTATATAATGTTTTTGAATAATTTCTTTGTAACTTAAAAACCCAAAGACATTTAATTCACCAACGCATAAGACCAAGAAAATGGCAAATTTGTTGTAGAAAAATGATGAGTCGATCAAAAAAGTTCACTTGTTTCATGATTATTACGCAATTTATTAATCTCATAGTCATCAAAGTCCCATTTAGTAGTATTTTGGTAGACTTAATGCAGTATTGTAGTGTTTTTGGGGGTTAAATAAACATAGTTTTTGTTTTCTTTGAGTTTTTTTTTCCAACCAAGGTGAAAACTGCGCTCTAAGACTTGTTATTTTAACATGTGGAAATCTCATGTTTCTGCTGGTTTTGTTTTTCCTGGTTAGTTTTATGTATTTTTTAAAAAAAATTGCAGATTTTAAGCTTACAGATGAACCCAAACCCTAACCTGCCTCATTCTAACCGGTGCGCTGCTGCCCCCTGCTGGTGACTTTCACCTACAGGACATTTTTTATTAAATTCAGTCCCTGCAGATTCTCAAAACATTTAAATTTCTCCTCAAATACTTTAATAATGGAACAATAAAAGTATGAGAAATCACCAGAGTTTTTATGGCTCCTAAAATACAAAGTAAACCATCCCACAGATGTTAGAATCAAACACACTCTGGTGTGTCTCCTAATGTGTGGAGGCTGTAATAAATTTGCATTTTCACCACTTATCTCAATGTCAGAGGGACTAAATTAGATTCTCGGCATCTGTGTCAGCAGATGGAGAATTAGGTAAAGCAAGTGTGTGTGTGTGTGTGTGTGTCTATATGTTTTCCATCTGTGCTTGTGTTAATAATATAGATGTCGTGTGTATTTCTGTGTGCGTGCGTACAGGATGAACAGTTACCGAGGGTTTTATTTTCACTGTCAGAGCGTGGCCTGAACATCTGTCCAGATGTATGTGCAGCTGAGGCCTGGATGAAAACCAGATTAGTGGATTAAGCTGCATCTCCGCTACTGGAGAACAGTCTGAATAAGGGAAAATTATAACAATACGCAGCAAATTCAGCCTTCAGTTTACTTTAAAGTCAACGTTTTCTTTCAAACTCAACCAGAGATAAGTTATATGATGTACATTTAGATGTTTTAATGCTAATCTGTGGTTTTGTTGTACCCTATCAAAATGTATGAACAAATAGGAGGGGAGGGGAGAAAAGAGTGATGCATTGGCCGGGAATCGAACCCGGGCCTCCCGCGTGGCAGGCGAGAATTCTACCACTGAACCACCAATGCACAGATACACGCCATTGGCGCCCTGCACGGCCACGTTCTCTCGGTTCTCTGCGTGGAGACGAAGGGAAAAGAAGTTTCACAGCCGTTTGTTCTGTTAGTTATTCTGTATTTGTTTATTTATTTATATTTTAGTCATGCAGGATTCACTAAAACAGACGTGTTTAAAGGTCACCGTGAAGGGTCATCGGTTTGTTTTAAGGCAGCGGGAATAGTGAACAGTCTTCAGTTCGGTTGGTTTTGGGACATGATTAATGATTATGGCTTTGCTGCGTTTGGGGCTGCAGGCCTCCAGGCGGCGGGGGGGGGGTTCCTTCTGGGCGGGTCTTTAACTGCCTGTAAGCCGACACCTCCGGGACGAAAGGGGGCAGGAGCCTCTCAGTCAGTTCTACCCCTGGAGCTCCAGACCAAAACTCTCTTTTAATTTGGAAACTCAACAGCAGATTATTTCCTGAGCAAGAAGAGTGTCAGGAAATTTAAACATGAAACATTCATTGGTTTATTTTTAAGAAAATGCAACAAATTAAAGTGTTGTGCATGATGTGGACGGTATTTTCCCTTCTCAAAGATGTCCGATTAACTGTCCGAGTGAAACAGGGCGACCACTGAGCGTTGTTTCAGCCCTTCTGTTAAACCCTCACAGATCTTTTTGTGTCATTTTCACTACAATCGAGCTCTTCTCCAGCTTCTTTGAAAGTAAGAGATATCCCATCGATCGTCTCCTTTCTCTGCTTTCCTTTTCATGCGTTTCTAAAAGCTGCTCACACTGTTTTATAGTCCATGCACCAGAACGCTGGATCAGATCTACCTTTTTTTTTTTTTTAATGGCTGAATAGTTTTACTGTCGCATGTTTTCAAGCTCGGAGCTCCTTTTTCCACTCATTTCTGGGAATATTTATAGAATCATGTTTTCTTTTTTGGTACATTTGTCCTCCAGGGAGAAATGTCGGACAACGTAATCCTCCACATTTTAATGACCGTTTGCTCTCTTTGAGCGACTTTTCACGGCGTTTGGAACAAATACAAGCGCTTGATTTCCCACACGGTCAGAAAACAGCAAATTATCCAGGCTCGACCATTTTGAGCACAATCGAATGTAAATGTGTTTTATTTATACAGCCCTTTACAGACAATCCTTACGGTGTAACAAAGTGCGTTACAGCAGGTAATAAATAAAGAGAAGAATAAGTAAAAACAATAAAAGAATAGTGAAAGCAATAAAATACAACAAAATCTAATAAGATAAAATAAGATAAAAGTGTCATCATACTACTGGGTATTAAAGCAATCCTAAATAAGTAGTTTTTTAGCCTAGATCTGAAGAGGCCCAGGTCAGAAATAAGATGCAGCTGGATGGGGGGCTTAGTCCAGAGCCTGGGGGCAGCTTTGGGAAAAGGCTCGCTCACCCCAGGGTTTGTATTCTGACCTGGGCACTTCCAGCAGAAACTGATCTGTTGACCTCAGAGCTCTACCAGGACTGTTAAAAGCTCAGATAAATACGACGGGGCGAGGCCGTTAAGAGCTTTAAAAACAAACATTAAAAATTTAAAATCAGTTCTATAAAGGACAGGAAGCGTATGGAGGGAGTTAAGAACAGGAGTGATGTGCACACGTCTGTTGGTGTTGGTTAGAAGACGGGCAGCAGCGTTCTGCACCAGCTGAAGGTCGTAGATTCAGTGATAACATGCTGAAGTGTGTGTGTGTGTTAACTCCTAGTGCTGACCGGACCACTTTTCACCTGTTTTTAGTTCTAAGGAGGTCCAAACCAGCATCTGATTAACTTAGAAAGCACATTTAAAACGACCACGGTTGACCAAAGTGTTGCAGAGAACGAAATATATGATGTATAAGCAGATTAAAAGTAAAAAAGACAACACCAGGTAACATCACACAGAAAAAAACCCTCCTTTAGAAGAGTGTTAAAAATACCATAAATGCTAAATGCAGTCAAAGGAGAATAGAAATGTCTTAGGGCATCAGTTCTGGAGTCGTTGATAAAGTGAAGAAGAAGGTTAAGGAGGAGCCCTGGAAATCTTTTGTGAGGTCCCTAATCTTATTTCTAAAGTCCCCGACTTTAAATCTGTTGGAGAAGGAGAAAATTAGCAGAAAATTGTCCTACTTTAAGGCTGAGTTATACTTCTTTTAACTGCCCTTGCGCTTGCGTCTTGCGCGTATGTTAATGGCTCGAGACGTTTATACTTCATTTTGCTTTGTCGGCGCTTGCGTGTGCTGCGTGGCGATTCACCGCAGGACAGTAGGTGGAGGAGCGGGTTTTTTCAATGACAAGCCTACTACGATGAAAGGAAATTCACCGCCAGGACCTCTTCGAGTGGATTCATGCTTCTTCTTCTTCTTGTAAATAGCCGGTATTTTGTCAGATTTTCAACACCTTGGGGGTCTAAACGACTACTTTCTCGCCTGAAAATGTTTCAAATGTTGCTAAAGTTATATATTTACAGAGTTTATAGCTTAAGGGAAATCAGCTTTTCAGGCCGGCTGATTTCGGCTCGGACAGGAGTGAAGTGCACTGTGTGTAAACGCTCTGCATACTGTCAGATCGATGAGTATGCCGTTTTCAAGTAGTAGGCGGTTTCGAACACAGCCAGTGGCTTGTGCTTGCGTCTTGCGTAAAGTTTAGAAAATTGAGGTGACACACGCAAGGACGCAAGGACGCAAGGGGGGGCTTGCAACCGCGCAAGGGCTTGCGTTGCGTCTTGCGTTGCGTCTTGCGTTACCGACTATAAACCAGGCTTTATGAGTCAGACATCCTCGGAAAATTCACATGAATCAACATTCATGGATCTCAACCTCATGAGGTTGAGATCTTAGCCTTGATCTGCAAAAATGAAGCAGAGCCTTCAGCAGGAGCTGCAGATATTCTGCCTTTCTGGACTCATGAGGGCAAGTTTAACCCCTTTAATGTTTGGAAAATGGAAAAAAAATTTCTTTGCTTCATTAAAAATCTCCTTCAGGCAAGAATGAAATGAATCGGTGTCGCTTCACTTCGAGCGATGGCGCAGGTTTACTGTCCAGAAGATTCCATAGAGTCACTGAAAAATGTGCTCAAACAAACAGCAGAGCAGACATTAAAGGGTTAATGTGTCTGATACACAGCGGTGGGTAGAGTAGCCACAAATCCTACTCAAGTAAAAGTACTGGTACTTCAGAATAATATGACTCCAGTAAAAGTAAAAAGTAGTCATCCAAATAATTACTTGAGTAAGAGTAAAAAAGTGCTCGGTGAAAAAACTACTCAAGTACTGAGTAAATGTTGAGTAACGTCTGATTTATTTGTTAACACAAGCATTCAATCAGACAGACAAACATACTAAATAATCATCTTTAGGCCAATTAGAGTTCATCCAATTGATAAAATAAATTACAATTAATTAATTAATTAATTACAAAATAGCTTAAATAAAAATAATCCAGGTAAATTCAAGAACTTCAATAAAAAATAAAAGAAACTTAGGAAATGTTTAAAACATATGGAACCTAAAAAACAAACATTCACCAAAAAAAAGCGAGTTTAGGAAACTTAGCGCTACATGTTTCCTCAAGTTAGATGTTGAGTTTCTGCTGAAATGTGCGTTTGTTTTGGTTGACACAGAAGACACATAAAGTAGCTGCTGTTTCTCACTCTTTGTAAGGTAAACATGCTTTCAGTATGAGGCCTCGTCTGCGTCTTCATTTCCCACCGTTGATTCTGACATTTTTCATCTGTTTATTTGTTTGTTTGCTACTACTGCTAATGCTAAAGCTAACCCGTCCCGCCGCTGAGATTGAGTATGGTCACGTGACCAGACTGCACGGCTGCGTCTGATTGGTGAAACACAGTCAGGTGGTAGAGCCTTTGGTGGAAGTCTCTCTCTCTGTCAGAATAAAACATTAAAATGAGGCGTACACGGGGGGATAAAAATAATGAGGCGTAGAATACCAAAGAGGTAAGAAGAAAAGTAACCAGCTCAACTTACTCAAGTAAATGTTACGGAGTAAATTCAATTGAATTCAATTCAGTTTTATTTATATAGCGCCAAAAACAACAAATGTCATCTCAAGGCACTTACATAGTATAGTCCAATTCAAGCCAATTGGAATTCAATTCATTGTAATCATAATTATTTACATGTGTTTGAGATGAAAACAGCCCATTTTCAGCTGTAGAAGTCTGTAGAACATAACTTTAAACAGTTTGTATGTGTTCAGAGATCACTGTGGTTAGATAAAGAGTTCTGTTTTACCTCCAGATCGTCACCACGGCACGCCCATGCTGCTGGACGGGGTTCGCTGCATCGGCATGGAGCTGGAGTACGACTCCGAGCAGAGCGACTGGCAAGGATTCGACTAAAACCTCAAGCCTCTGCTCCAGCAAACACATCCACGGTCACACACATCTGCCATGTCAGAGGTGCACAGCCCACCTGAATGCATCCCCCAGCCATCCTCTCACATAGATAGAAGCTTGTACTTTGATTTACCGTAAACGTGCATCAGATAAGCGCGGCGCCGGATCTCAGCCGGCAGCCTCAGAGTTCAGTGTTGGACCCGGCTGAAGGTTTCATCCTCAAAGCATTAAAGATGGGAGATGCTCCTCTGCTGTGGCTCCATCACAACGGACGTTTGGCGACTTTAAGCTTCTTTCTCCAACTCTCCCGCCCACTTGATGTTCAGTTAATGTGTGTTTTCTCAGGTGAGCCTCTAGGGGGCAGCAGCAGATCAGTCCAGCCTCAGATCCACCCCGCAGCAGGCTGAGCTTCACTTCCCTCCTCTCCTGGATTTACAGGCTGAAGAGTACACCAGGGCCCTTTTATGGGATGAAAAGCTTGATTCTAAAGAAAGAAACTAACGTGAATTCACTGTAATTGAAGTAGAAACACATTTCAGCGTCTCATTTTAACCAATAGGGGGCGCTGCAGACCACTGTACAAGGTGCCGCTCCCGTCTGAAGGAATTTCTAAGCAAACTGCAGCAGTTTGGTCACGTTTCTCTAACCCGAACCCTCTTAAACGGTTCCGTATCTCCGGTCTTTGATGTTAAATACATTTAAGGAGCAGGAACTGACTCTTAACTTCAGCCTGCTTGTGTTTTCTCTTACTTTTCCCAGGCTGTTTTCTGATGGAGTCAGTAGTGTTTGGCGGCTGCACTGCTGGAGGTTTGGAAACATTAAGCCTCGTTGTCCTTTCTCCAGGACGACGGCACTAATTCGTTGAAATATTTTAGCTTTTTTTTTTTTTGTTTGTTTTTCCCCTCATTGAATGAATCTGTCTCCAAAAGAGGCAATGAAACCAAAAGTTGAGGTTAATTCTTGCTACCAAATCCATCTGCTGCTGTGCTGCATATTCCTCATGAGGGAAATGATCAGCCTTGGCCTCAGAAAACGCCAAAACCAAACAGCAAAACTAATCAAACACAATCAAAGAACACACCGGACAGACTTTAGTTGTTTTACTGGTGTGAAATAGAGGGAAAACGGGTGGATTTGCTCTTTTGCTTTTAGAAATCTGTTGGAAATGTCATTATTTTGGGTGTTTTACTGTCATTTTGACCAAATTACGAAGCCATTTATCAATCGGTTAATTGTGAATTTAATCAACAGTGAAGATAATCTTATTTCTTTGGAGCCAGCCAGTTGAATAACGTTTTGCTTTGAATTCATAAAGTCTTTCAGAAACACTCATGCGACACAAGTGCCTTTCATTCCACCGTCCAGTCCGTCTCTTCACTCCGCTTTAACCGTCTTTTAACCACCCGACAACAAGTCTGGTCGGCCTGGAGCTGAAGTGAGCGTTGGACTGCTGATGAATGAAGCATGTCTGCCATCAGAGAAGCAACAATCTGAGTGTTGTTGACTTTGCAGTCCAGCATGGCACCTGCCCGTTTGAAGCCTTTTTCTGGTGTTAAATCCCTCTTCTTCCTCCAGCTCGTCTCAAACGGGTGCGTCCCACCGTCCTTCGGCTGCTTTCAGCTCTGATCATTTACATTTGTGCTCAATGATCAAGTGCCATGATGTGACTGCACGTTTGTTCCCTCATAACATTTCCTTCTCGTGGGTCGGCTGTTTTTGTCTTTGGTCTCGACTGCGTTCGGCCTTAAAGGAAACAGCTGAGTGTGCGTTTTTTCTCTTCATTTCTGAGCTGATGAAACCGGTTTAATTGATGTTTTTTCTTCGAAGCGTTTTTAGGTCAAACTCCTGTCGTAGTGTAGAACCGAGCAGCTTGATAGGTTAGCGTTTCATGAATGTAGCAGTTTATTTGTTGATATCTGCTTCCCGTGTGTGCGATTTGTATTTTTTAATGTCCAAAAAAATGAATAAACAAGCGAGTGTGTTTGAGTTTAGTGTCTTTGTGTCGTCTGTCAGTTCATTGCAGGAACAGTTGGTGGCGGTCTCCGCCTCTGCAGCAGCCACATGTCCTGCACGAGGTGCAATGCCACGTATTTGGTATCTTAAAGCTAAGAGTGAAGCAAAAGGGCTTTAAAGGTTCGTTTTCAACACTTAAAATGAATGTTTTTGTACAGTTTGCGTCACAGAATCTGAATCTTTTGTCTCATATGAACACTGAGAGATTTTTGCTAGTAAAGACTCAGTAAAAACAGTTTTATGTATTAAAACTCACGTCAGCCTCTTTATGAGGTCAAATTAAGCCCTTAAGCTGTCAGAATGCAGCTCGTTTTATGTCCAAAAACTATGTTTAACACCCCAGAAAACTTTTAATTGAAATTTTGATAGAAAGTCTGAACCTGATTGTCTTTTAAATTTGTAACTTTCCTAGTTTTTTTTCTCAATTTTACCCTTATTGGACATCACACTCATTAATTTATTGGCTTTTTATCTGTCGCTTTTTAATTTATTTGATATTTTCCCTGCATTTAATCTGTAGGCCTGTTTACATGCTGGTTTTGGGGTAAAAAAAAAAGCCGATTCACCTCTTTTTTTTTTTTTTATTGTTTTTTTTTTTTTGCTCTGCAGAGATTCCCAGCCGTATTTTAGGCACTCAGCCCACCACCTACTGGCTTTTTAAAAAGAGGGCAGGCTCTTCTCTGTGGGGATAAAGATGTCCCTTATTATTCAGTAAACAAAAAAGTTAAAAGTTGAGTTTTATCTGTTAAATGATCTGTTTCCCCTCAAATGATATGATGATTATGAATATTTCACAGGCAAAGTGCTGAGCTCTGGTGAACTCTGGAGTTTCTGTTATTGTCAAACTGCAAAAAAATAAAGAGGAATGGCTTTTTATTTCTTCCTGGCTCATCTCCAGACATTATATAACCAGCCTCTGCAACTAGGAATTAAAACACAACTCAAGGCTCCACCAACATGTTTCATACGACGTCACTTTTTAAAATTCCAAGCTTTGTGACGCTCAGAGGTGATGGTCGGTCGTTTTTGACGAGCTCAGAAAGAAAGTCATTCTGTTTTTTTAAAAAAGAAAAAGACAGTTTGTGTCCTGAGCAGAACCAGGACACATCAGAGCCCAAAAATCAATGCAGAAACAACCATTTTTCTTGTCTTTTTTCCTTTTCTCAACAATTTTCCACAGAGCTGCACAGATTTATAAAGGAAAAAAGTGATTTTTTTCTTTTTTCATTTGTAAAAGTAAAAAATGTTCCAGTTGGGAAATCTGCGCTAAAAGTTGATTTCATTTATCAGAAGTTGGTGCGTTATTTGGCACCAGGAGCACAACAGCAGCCTGTTTGCAGGTCATACAGGCTCTGGATACACAGCAGCGTTAATGCACTGTGATGTGGGAACTAAGCTGAACTGTGTGAGGCGTGAACAGGGCCCCAGTTCTGATATTATTCGGGGGTCGTGGTCGTATTTGCGGTGCTGCGCTGTGTTTGTCTTCATAAGGACGCAAACCAAAGGGAAACATGTTGGAGGGCAACACGGAGCAAATCGCGACTGAATTTTGATGTGTTTTGGTCAGAAATGCGCGGGGCTCAGGGAAAATAAGGGGCCACATTTGTTCTAAATGGACTGTAAAGACTAAAGTTTTGTCCCACCAAATACATCCTTTAAGTCTTCTACAAACTGTACGTTAATGTTGATCAGTTTGGTTCGTTTATTCATTTCAAACTTTTGACCTTTTTGCGCATTTTAGCAGCTATCAAAGAGAACAGAAACGCAAACTCCCTTTTTTTAGGAAGCGTGGACTTATAAGAGAGGATTATTGTCAGATTTGAGAATTCATTTTCCATCAATAACGGTTTTGTGCTTTTTATCAGGCCACCATATTTCGTTCTTAGGTTCAGCTGTGCTCGCTGGTTGCTGCTTTCTATTCGTTCAGTTGACTTATTTTCCTTATTTGCAGAGAAATTATTAGTTTTATTCTGTTTGACCTTAATTATCAGACACTGAACACTTGTACCATTAGGGAATACAGATAAAAATACTCCTAAAAGTGAGTGAAAGAACCGCTAAAATAATGTTTACCTTCGCACAGCAAACTCCGCGTTTAGGTCGCAGTCTGTGCGTAATAAACCTGTTTATTGGGCCTTAAAGCGCTGGTGAACGCTGTCACACTCGTGCGTATTTTCCAGGCTACATTCAGCCTCCGACCCCGCTTCTTTCGTCTTCCCTTAAAGCTTTTGTTGCGCATTTTTGCTGCAGCATCACCGAAGCCGCTCCACGGCGTCCACCCAGAGTTCAACGCTTTCCTGCCACCTTATATTAACAACAACAAACCCTTCAGAGACGCGTCTGCAGTGTCGCGCGCTCTGCTGTTGGAAATGAACGCACGACGCCGCGTTTTCTGGAGACGTCTCATAAGAGCCAAGGCACCGCGGCGCTTTGGGAGACAGAGACGGGGTTAGGCGGGTTGGTTCAGGGGGACTAACCTGCCTGTAACCCGCACTGTGAGCACTTCAAGTCAAAATTATTGAAACTTTAACTCCTCCACACGTGGCCAAATGTTTGCCATTCCTGCACAGATTTGTCTGGGGCTTGTGTGGGTGTGTGTGAACTCTGCGTGGCCCTGTGCCCTCGCGCTGACCTGCGGGATTACAGTTATCTCTGCTGATTGATCTGATTGATCAGATTCATCTCCACGAGGCTGCAATCCAGCCGTTTGCTCGGAGGGTGGAGGTCGGGGATGAGGTGGTTGGTGCACGGTGTAGATAAACAGTTTTCTTTGTTTTGTTTTTTTTTGGCCTCGTGGGCACGAAGTAGCCCAAGTGAGTGGAGTTGTGCGTCTGTAGGCAGCTGCGTCATGTGACACCAAACACGCTCCTTTATCTAGGCTACAGTTATTTCACGGAGCCGGGATTTTAGGTACAACTGAGGTATTATTTCACTATAATTGGATTTGAAGTTTAGAGATTAGATTAGTTTAGATTTATCATAATGAGAGAAAAAAACATTAAGAGTCCAGTTTAATCTTTCCCTGTAAAGGTAAACACTCAGTGGAACCATAATTTAAGAGTGAAATCCACCTTTAATGCTGTTCAACTTGTGCTTTGTCAACAGAGGACACAGTCATATGTTATATGAATGCATCATATGATATAATTTCATGAGACTGAACAGTGTAGGTCAACCACTTTATAAAGTTAAAGTAAATACGTATCAAATAGCAAAGGAAACCTGAGAAATGTCCGAAATGTTAAGAGTGTAAAATAGAATAAATGTATGCTGCCTTCCCATATAATTGAAGAAGCTTATAGTTCCTCAAGTGAAGCTTTAATATGTTACTAAGATGCTTAAATTAAACATTTTCGGGTTAAAACGCATCTTTTAAAATGTTGCTATAATACAAAACGTCTAAAATGACCTGTAAAAGTCTTATTTTCTAGTATGGACCGTTTCAAAAGCTGCACAATAGTAGCAGATTTATCATCAAATTAAACCTGATGTCGTGCTTTGGGTCAGTATCGTGTTTAACTTTCTA
Organism: Odontesthes bonariensis; assembly: GCF_027942865.1. Classification (NCBI taxonomy): domain Eukaryota; kingdom Metazoa; phylum Chordata; class Actinopteri; order Atheriniformes; family Atherinopsidae; genus Odontesthes; species Odontesthes bonariensis. The sequence goes on from NC_134524.1 coordinate 7,248,145, forward strand.
TGTTATGGATGATCTATCCATGTAAAATACACCCAAAGACTGAATCCGACGTGCGAGCGGCGCTCCGAAATCTGATTTTAAAGGATTCTGGTTGTGAATATGTGAAAGCTGAGGGTGAAAATACTGAAGAGGAGGAGAAAGAAGAAGAAGAAGAAGCAGAAGAAGTGTATGTGTGTGTGTGTGTGTGTCTGAGTGTGTGTGTGCCGGTGCGCAGCAGCAGCAATCAGTCCCCTCTTGTCTCGCTGCTGAGTGCAGCATCTGATTGACAGTTTCTATTCATCCTCGGTGAGATTAGGCCAGCTGAAAGGAGTAACGACCCGTGGATGTGTGCAGTAATTACGGCCTCGAATAAGAAAAATAAAGGACAAAAAAACCCACACAGACACGGCAAAACTATAATTATATAATCCCGCTCAGAAAGCCTTCTTTCCACCGCGTTTTCAGAGATGTTTCACCTGTGAAGAGCAAATTCAACCCAGTGTTTCAGTTGTGCCTCCGACTGAAATTATCTCACAATCACAACAAACTGCAGGCTGCACCATCAACATCAAGCAGGCTGCTGTTTGACAGAGATTTGCTCTGCACATATACAGTGAATGACTGTGGATGAGCCGTTTTATCTTCAGCTGAAAACAAACAGTAACCTCGGTGCGTCTTCTGTTCATCGCAGAGCTCGTAAATGACTTTTATGTGTCAACAGTTGATTTAAAATCGCGCTTTTAAAGAGCGCAACTCCCCGTGTCTCTGCGTGAGGAGGGACCTGTTAAAGCCGAGTTTCCCTTCGGCTCTTTGGCTGCTTTCACACGCTGGTTTGTGCAGTTTTCATATGTTAGTCGTAGGAGGACGGTGAAACAGATCAGTTTGAATTGGATTAGAACTAAAAAAAGAAAAAGCTGAAGCGGCTTGTGAAACCACATTTATACAAAATAAAATACATGCGGCCAAAACTCAGACTTTTAGGGTTTCCCGGCTCTCTGTAACAAAGTGACACTCAGAAAATAGTAAAGTCAGGCAGGAAAATGTGGTTTAATTTGCTCATTTTATTGTCTCTTCTGCACTTTTAGCCTAGTTTTTATTTGGATTTTTTTTTTGGGGGGGGTCATTTATTGCCACCTGAAGTAGTTTTTCCTGGTATTTACAGGCTACTTTGACAAGGGTTGTTGTTTATCTATTCACTTAGAATCCTGTTTGTGGGATGTTCTCGTGCGTAAAAGTGCTGCACAAAGCTGAGTTGAGCTGTTTTCATGGCGTCTGTGTTGATATTTAGGACGCCTGTTCTCTTATGAAGCAAGAAAGCGAATTTTTTATTTTTCACTTTGCATGATAATTCAACCAACGAAAAGGAAACATTTGCGGATATTATTTTGTGGAACGTTGCAACTGTTGCTTTGGGATCGTATCTCCATGTGGAAAAGTTCAGGCCCGTGACTCAGTGAGTGAGACCTAAACGCGTTATTTCTTTATTGTAGTAGAAGTTTTGCGCCCTGCAGTTGCAGTTGGTCGGACAGCAGAAGTGGTGACAGTCAGTGGACCGGGGGGGGGGGGGGGGGGGGGGAGAAGCTCACGACCATCGTCTCATGTCTCCGTGCCGGGTCCCGGTCCGCAGCGCCGCTCATCCTCTTGTCAAAACGTGCCCTGCCTGGCGGACCAATCAGCGACGACCGTGCGTGGCCAGGAAATGACGTAGGGCGCCTCTGCCTCTGTAAAACACACCGTGTCACCACAAACATTATCCACACATCTCTCATCTCCATCCTCTCTGCTCTGTTTGTGAAGGCGGGGTGCATCAGCCGCCCCGCGCGCAGACGTGATGTTTCATCTCTAAAGCAAATCATTATATATAGGCTATATATATATATATAAAAAAAAAAAAAACAGTTTCAGACTTCAGTTGTGAGCATTTCCCATTTCCTGACACTCCCCTACTGAAGGGTTCCAACTCAGACATCTTCTCTTGCGCGCTCTCCCAAAGCAGAGGACCACCGGCCCCCTCCACGCGGCCACCTCTCAGGCAGCACTCTGATCAGGGACGGGCAGAGGCGGCCGATGCGACCGGCAGCGCAAACCAGGGAAACTTTCCTCTCTGGCTTGTTTCACGGTGAACTGTGACCGCTGCTGAGATTTTTTTTTTCTTCCTCCTTCCTGATTTTTTTTTTCCTCGCGCCGCCTCTCACTTTATTTCTACGTGGGTGAGCAGTGTGTGAGTGTGTTTGTGGCACCTCCCCGCTCCTCCATAGATCTCGCTGCCCCCTTGTAGCTCGCAGGCTTCACCATGCTCTTCTACACCTGCTGCTGGCTGCTATAGTTAAAGTAAGAGCCCGAGCTTTCTCCCCCACCCCCCCCAAAGCCGGCTCACCCTTCCTTCTGGTTTGGACTCTGGACCGCGCATCATGCCGCCACACCTGAAGCGCAAATCGGTGCCGTTGCAGGACCGCAAAGTGTCTTTGTAAGTGGATCTACTTTTTTTTTTTTTTTCTTTGTCTCTTTCTGAGGGAGAGGCGGGCATGCTCTCCTCGTCTCTGGAGAACATTTGCAAAGAGAAGAAAGTGGAAAGAGAAGAGTGAGTGGCAGCGAGCGGAAGGAGTGAGAGGTTCCCTTTGAGACTGTAACTTAGTTGTAGATGTTCGATCAGGCCACGACTATGGGCGATGGGAGCCACCGCTGTGGACCCAACCCCCTGTGCCCGGACGGGATGGAGAGCAAGTGCCGCGCCGAGATCGGGAGCAGGTCCCCGGTGCAGAGCTCCACCGACACGCCGGGGACATCCGCGTCCACGCCGACGTCTTCCAGCGAGGACGGGCACGACAAACTTTTGGGAGTGGACCCTGACTACTGTCGGAGGATATTAGTGAGGGGTAAGTAGGCGGAATAAGAGTCTCAGACTAACTCCCTGGGAGTGTGTTTAAGTATATTTCTGCGTTATTTTTTTAATCCAAAATTATCACAATCACCAATAATTAATTACTTTTAATTTTAGATTAATTTCAGGCATCTTTGCAGAAACAGACACTAATTTTATTATCTAAAAAAAAAACAAAAAAAAAACATAATAATCATTGTTGCTGTTTACAGAAAAAAAGTGTAAAAACAAATGAGGGAAACTGTTAATTTCTTTAAAAAGTGAGACTGAAAAATTAGAAAGTTGAGTGAAAAGTTGAGTCCAGCAACCATCAGCTGGTGGTTTTAACCAGTAAAATAAATACAGCAGATTTCAAATAGAAGCATGTTTAACATTTTACTCTTTTCCAAATGAGCTTCAATTGTAAATAAAGTCTCTTCGTAAATTATTGGCTGATTATCTTTTGTGTATATCACAATATAACAGATTGATTGCTTTGATCAATAGTAAAAAACGACAGTTGTACTTCAGTTAGATTTAAAGTTTTTTTTTCTTTCTCTCCTTTATAAATGAAAAATATTTGTATTAAAAGTGTTTATGTGAGCAAATGTTTGAAATCAGAGAAAATAATTCACAGAGCTGCAGGCAAACTGAGAAATAAGGATGAATTAAAGATAAGAATACATCCACAGTCACTTTAAAACATTGTGTGTGTGTGTGTGTGTGTGTGTGTGTGTGTGTGTGTGTGTGTGTGTGTTTGTGTGTGTGTGTGTGTGTGTGTGTTGCTTATCAACTACTGACTGTATTTTTTTTACAGTGACTTAAAAAAAGTGTCTAAAAGCAAATGATTTAATTCAGATTTGAGTTCACAGCCTCCTGCAGGAGCTCAGCAGAGAATTTTTTTAAATATAAAATATCATAACATGAACTGAATTAAAATAATAAAATAACAAGCAAAACAAAATCTGTCATTAATGTTTATAATTATTATTCTTACAGTTTGTGATTATCGGTTGTTTTCAAATAATATTAAACATACAATTAGTCTAAATTGGTTTGTATTTAATTGACGCTTTTGGCTGAATTTTGCTCAATTAAATGTGCAGAAATATAAGGAAGGAAAATATAAATAAAATACAATTTAATATAATATAAATTATCAGTTAATTTCAGCTGTGTTTTAGTTAGTTGTGATTATTGCAGCACAAACGCAGAAGAAAAAATGAGAATTTCTGCAGTATTTTAAAATATTTTAAAATATTTGTGCGTGCAGTTGGTGGATTGTTTCTCTTTTGCCTCGTGAGGTTTGTTTAAAGAGGCTTCAGAGCTCCTCTGGGGTCAGAATCCCCCTTTAAAAAGCAGATACAGCGAGGCTGCAGCTATAGCAGAGATATGGACACAGCCAATATGTCGGCCCCAGCTCTGGGCTGCGGGCTGATGCTGGAGACGTAATGGCTGCTCGCTGCTCGCAGTGAGCGCGTTGGCGTGCACAAGCAGCACATTTAGCCTCCATCAAGATAATCTCACAACCAGGGTATTTTTAAGAGCAAACGACGCGGAGGGAAATGAGCGAAGAGGGGGAATTCTATTCAGCTGAGGGGGATGTGAATGTTCTCCAGAGCTCCGATCAGCTCCAGCAGAGCAAAGACAAATAGCAGAATTCCTCCTTTTAGATGTTTGTTATTGTATGTTCTGGTGTTTATTTTATTTTGATCATGCTCGAGGTTTTGTACCCACGTGTCAGGTTTGGCAGGTAATTCATCCCGCTGTTTATCCTGATTATTTCTGGACCTCAGACGCCTGAAACGGAAAGTGCATCCTTTCAGAGGAGATGCGGTCCAACCTGGACGCTGCAGCGCCGCGTGGCCGCAGATCTGTGGCGTCCTCGTGGGGCGGAGGAAGCCTCCAGGACTGGCATGGGGCCTGCTTTTGGCGAACATTAACACCCAGTTCGTAGTGAACAGCTGCTGTATTGGGATTTGTTTTTTTGAATCTGGGTCTGAGTCCTCCGGCTTTTTTTTTTTTTTTTTTCCTGCAGAGCGACCGGGGTCACGGGGAGGTCAGCAGGTCGGGCTGCAGCCGCTGCTTTCCTCCTCTGCTCGCTTCGTCATGTTATTCTGCTCTGAGGCCGGGGAGGAAATATTTGCAAGCTTCGCGGTGCACGTTTGTGCTCTTATGGGGAGGTTTGAGCTGTGCACGATGCGCAGAGCCGCTGTGCGTGCGTAAAAATGCAGAACGCGTCACGTCGCTGAGGCCTCGGGGCGGATAAAACACGAATGTGTGTGTGCGCGCGCAGAAATGCTCGTATTTAACGCTTTTCTTTTAAAAATGTTTTAAATAATAAATGATGACGTTTTCCCCTTTAATGCACCATCGCGCTCATGTTGGAGACGTACGCGACCGTTTAAAATAAGTAAATAAATAAATGTAAACTTTATTCACTTCCTGCAGGCCCACGCGAGCCTCCTACAGAAACGCAATAGGCGCTCGGTTCAGAATCGGTTTGGTTTCATCTTTAATTCAGGAGTCTTCATATTTTATTCGGGTTGCATATTTCATGAGCTCAAAAACCTGGATAAAGAGGAGGTCTTGTAGGACCTGCGCGTCCACTCAATGTGATAAATAACGAACAAATACCCCCGGCTACAGCGCGTCCATAAAGCCAGAGACCATATGGAAACTAAAAATATCGCATCGTGATTTGTTTGTTTTTTTTCTTCTTTTTTACGACGGTTTTATCTGTGCTTCTGAATCCGGGACATGATGTAATTTAAATCAGGATATTTCCCCCCTAACTTCTCCAGTAATGGATTCATTTGATCATCTTTGTTATCTTAAATATCCCCCTGATTGGCCACTTTTATACAGACCAGTTTAAAAGCTGAAAAGCCAATTAAAGAACATTTCAAATTAAATTGGTTGTAAAAAAAAAATCAAAAATTAAAACGTGCTTGAAGGCGTCAAAAAAAAAAAAAAGAAAAGAAAGAAAGAACACGCTTAGTGGTAGTTTGTTCCACAGATAATGACGCACGCGCTGCTCAGAGCTCAGCTCAGATCTGTGGCTGCTCCACTCTTTGGGGAACACGTCACAGGCCAGTTTTTTTTTTTTTTTTTTACAATCGGTGCGAATCAGGCTTGAAAACGATGGAAACGATCCTTTTTTTTTTTATTATCTGAGTGGAGCAAGTTTCCACGATGGTAAAACCACCTCTCCGATGCTTTTATTTGAGCTTTAGTGTCACGCATCAGGACGTTTTTACTCCCAGACACTCAAACCTGACTTGTCCTGTGGCAACAGTGACGCCGAGGCGCTGAGCCTAAATTCAACTGATGCTACTCATCCTAATCCACAGAAACGAACCCAGTGTTGGGAAATGGGTTCAAAACAGAGGAAACTGTCGACATGTTAATAATGAGAGGGACTTTCTTCCCTTTTTGTTTGAGGATAACTCGCGCAGTTGCTCATCCATCTATTTGTTTTTGCCCCTGAAGCCATAAGCCTGTAAACTCTGCTCATGAATATTACATCAGTTTGACATCTTATTGGCCTGGGTCACTGGAGGAGTGTTTGTGTAGCCTGAACCTGCTGAAAAGTTGCTCATTTTATGTTTTGGTTGCATTTTACTTCTATTTCTAGCAGTGTAATAATAATAAAATGGTAATAATAACAGCCTTGTGTCAGTAAACACTGACATTTACGCGTTTCCCCCCCCTTTTTATCTCTGGACAGACGCCAAAGGCACCATCCGGGAGATCGTCCTGCCTAAAGGCCTCGATTTGGACCGGCCCAAGCGCACCCGGACCTCATTCACGGCCGAGCAGCTGTACAGGCTCGAGCTCGAGTTCCAGCGGTGCCAGTACGTAGTGGGGCGCGAGCGCACCGAGCTCGCCAGGCAGCTGAATCTGTCAGAAACGCAGGTGAGAGCGAAACAAAGGCCAACACATAAAGATAGCAGGCCACTGAGTGCGTCAACGCAGGTGGTTTTTACTCGGAGAGAAATATTCAGCACGGGCTCAGGTGTGCGTGGCGGCTCTGATTGGCTCCTCAGCCAATAGGAGGGAGCGAGGCCCCGCCCAGTCTCTCAGTTGGCTTCACAAAGTCGTCAAAAACGACACAGAGAAACTTGATAAATGACAGGAAACAACGCACCATACGTCACTTCTGCGTAAAAAACTGATCATCTGGTGAATAAAATGTCGACCCCCCCAATAATGTAAAAATTCACGACGCTACGAGCCCAACCCCCCTCTGCTTATTAAACTATGAAGACATGAATATCATAGTTTTAGGGGGGGGGGGGCAGATGGCGGGGGAGAGGAACATTTTATCAGGTGTTGTAGGTGATTTTGAACAGGAAATGCATCTTTATTGATGCAGCTTTATTAGATTTCAGATTCATGTCGAAGGCTGTTTTATTGTTTATAGTCACAGATTGTTTTTTTTGTTTGTTTTTTCAACTTAAAACCTGAAAGTGGACACGAGCTGCAGTGAGAAAATGCTCATTATACAGGTCTGCATACTCCAACCTCCCTTTGAATAAATATTCCAGCAGTAGGAGCCCGAGTAACAACATGGATCTTATGTCTGCAGAATGAAAAGAAACTGGAGTTTGTGACCAAACTACAGGCGCAAAGGGAAATATTCTGAGGTTAGAAGTGGAAAAGGCTGTCAAATTTGCGAGTAAAATTTTTGCTTGAATCTTGTATCTGTGTGTGCATGGAAAGCAGGAGGCTCGTGCACAGGCCTCTCACGCGCTGCAGACCTCACCATTACTTGTGTTTAAAACAAACAAACAACAACAACAAAAAACACACCTCACTTCCGAGAGGTGAAACAAATGTCACCTCCAATCACACAGAAAACACTCTTAAAGGTTAAGGTGTTTTTTTTATGTGCGAGTGTGCGGGGGGTTCTGGAGCACAGAGCATCCACTGTGCCCCTCATTAGTGCTGACTCTGGGGGTGTTAATGGGAAGGCCTCAGCTTCCTGCTGCTGCTGCTCCGGAGGAGGAGGAGGCGCAGGCGCGGGGCCGCTCCGGATGGCTTCATGAAGCTCTGAAAAGTGTCTGCTGTGGCCTTCAATGTCTAAATCAGAAAAGTCTCTCCCACAAAGATGTAAAAATACCAAACCACTTACGCTGCAGTTTATTAGTGCCACGTGCAGCGTTTATACGTGATCGAAAGGCTTTTAGTTTATCTTGGCTCGCTTCGTGGCGCGTTTTTAAGCAAATGCGCCATTCAAGGCTGAGTTTGCGCAACCAGAGATTATCTCCCCTCAAGGAGGGCATGATGGTGTCTGATGGTGTTCCGTCTGATGGTGTTTTCACTTCATTACAGACGGAATTACATTTTCATTACCTAACAAGGTAGCTGTTCTGTCTATCTATCTTGGCCAAAATCTGGCAAAACACATTGTGCGCTTTACCTCAAAGCAACACGTGTTCAAGGCCTTTGAACTTGGGCTAACGTGTGCACGCGCGCGTGTTTGTGTGTGTTAACTGAAAAAAAAGTCCATCAAACATTTGATGAAACTTAATAAATTAAAATTCTTCACATGCATTTGCAACCAGCTTGTAAACCATATCAAATGTAACTGCCGTAGTTTTGTCTTTCAGACCTTTTTCTCTAAACTTTAGTTCGTATTTTACGTCTCTAATAAAGAGTCTGACGTGTCACTTTTACCAGAAGAATAAAAATCACAATATCTAAATTTTAAAGTTTTAAAACCGAAATTTCAAAGAAACTTTTCTTCCTGTAGTGAAAGAAACAACGTTTGAGGCACTAAAGCGCAGCAGGCTCGTTAAGCTCCATTTAAACGTCAGTTCACATGATTAAAAAGCAGTTTTATTGACGGGATGTTTGATAGGAGAGCGTTTTTACGGTCTGGAAAAAATAAGAACACAAATTGCATGGGCCTAACGTGCAAATTTAGGCGCATTTGCGTGTAATTTCTGCGCATTTTGAAGCTTTTCGTGTGTCATGTTAACGGACACCTGAAATAGGAAAAGTTCAGTGCAGACTCTCATTCCTCAACAGATGGCAACAGGACGAAACACGACACGCAAAAACGCGCACAGTGCGTCGTCCGACTTATTTAGATGCTGTTTCACGAGTCCTGACTGCACAAATTCTAAAAAAAAAAAAAACTAAAACTCGCAACTTTGCACATTTGAAATGGTGCTTTTGTTTTGTTACAATGATCGTGACACATTGACTTCTGTGCGCGGTGGAAACCGTTCTCTCAAATAAGTCCAACAAATGAACACTTAGACTGTGCGGTGAGGGTAAATTTAAGAAGATGTGTCGCTTCTTCAGGCCGAGGGAGCGACGCTTGTGTGGAGAAAAATCAATTCGGTGCTTTTTAGCAATAAAACATTCAGTAAATGGCCAAGATGTGCGAGTTGAATCTTTGTTGTTATGTCCTCCAAATAATAAAGCACAAGCCAAGGCGTCCTTCATCTCTTTGGAATTTATTTTATTTCTCCTTTTTTTTGGTTTAGTTTTAACTTCCGGCTTTTGACCCCGCCTCTGATGGACCGTTTTATAGAAGTAGGAGTAGTTTCTTGTCAATTTTCACTCTCGTACAGTGGTGTCAAAAGTACACACATTTGTTACTTAAGTAGAAGTATAGATACTGCAGTTTAAAAACACTCTGGTAAAAGTTGAAGTATCAACTTGACCTCTTTACTCAAGTAAAAGTGAAAAAGTATGTGCTCCAAAACCTACTTAAAGTATAAAAGTATAAAGTAACCTTTAAATAAAATAAAAAAATAATAATAAAAAAACCCCACACACAAAAAGGTAGATGCCAGCCACTATATGAATTGCAAGCTTAATTTGAAAACTGATTAGTTCCACATGTGGCCCAAGACAATAATCATAAAACCATTACTGTCAAAGACAAAGTCACTCAAGGAGCATGTTGTCAAACCTTATTGGAATTCAATTACACGTGAGGTAGTATTCAAGAGGTAGGTCGTGAGGTATTCATGTTCGTCCCATCAAAAAAACAAAAAAAAAAGTCTTACTGCCTGAAAAATTCAAAGAAAAAAGATATACACACGCACGTTCCCCCCCTTTGTCATAGCTGACAGTCAAGACAAAAACGTTATATGATTCATCCAATTACACTCGTTCTCACTAGGTGTGGATGGCGCCACTGATCTGTATTGGATGGCGCACATGACGTGAAATACATAAACATTAAACTGAAGCCAAGAGTTTAAAAATAAAAAAAACTGAAGCCAAGAGTAACGAGGCTGTTTGTTTTGAAAATGTAAGAAATAGAAAGTACAGATACTTGTGTTTGCATCCTGTCAGAAGTAGGCAGAAAAATAAGTAATGGAGTAAAGTACAGATACCTAAAAAGTGTACTTAAGTACGGTAACAAAGTATTTGTACTTCGTTACTTGACACCTCTGCTCTCGTAACGTTCACGTTTATGTGTGATTTTCACAAAACTGATGGAAAATATTTCAAAGTACTTCCAACTTTAAAAGGTTTCGGGTTAAAGGTGTCAAAGAACTGTTTTTAGTCTAAAATGCGAAGCTTCAAGAGGCCCAAAAATGCCTCCAGAGACTTATTTTCTCCACATTTAGTGGCTGCAGTAACAGCAGAGGAAGCCGACACCTGCAGGCCGGAGTCTGTAACGCGTTACTGAGTAATTAGTTACCAGCTCGGAGCTCTCCCATCGTCCCGGCAGGTGGCTCCCCGCTACAGGGTAACATAGCAGGAGGGGGGTCGGTGCACACGCACACACGCACACACGCACACACACCCTGCACTAAAGCACGAGTGAGCCTGCGTTTGTTACCCTGATGATCAGCTTCCTCGCAGATGATCACAGAGGAGGTGTCAGCTCTCGTTGTGAAGGTATGTGGAGCTTTACGGCTGCGGTCTTTGTTTCTGGGGCTTATTCCTGCAGCGTGTCTGTTCTCTGTCTAACTTGCCTTTTCACAGCAGCCTTTAGGTGCGCTTCACTGTACAAATCCAGCGTTTTTTTCTCACTTCTGTGGACATGCACAGAAGATGTTTTCTGGCAGCATCTTTTTGGAAGAAGCCCACTTGGTTGCATCCTTCAACATGTGTCGTGTCGGACCTTATTCCAGGGCACCTGGCTGACAGGATTCAGGACAGTTTAGGACAGCACACATGCAGTCCCTTCTCCCTCAGTCCACCAGCTGTGCAGGCTCCCAAGTTGCCACTGGATCAGTCTGTTTCCGTTTGCATCCTATCCACTGAGATTCTATGGATGTAATGGTTTCCACGGCTTTAATCCTACAGCAAACCAAAGGCCACTCCCTCAAGAAATCATGTTTAATCTGTAATGTAAAGCCGGCTGAAAAACGCACAGATGTGGGCATATGATTTAGTTCAGTTTCCTTTTTTTGTGACCTTTGTTCTAAGAGGGGATTTCTATTTTACATATTTGTGCCTTTGAGCAGACAGATGTTGAAGATGCAGCTTAGTGAAGGTCGACATGTTTTAAATGTCACATAATGCAGCTTATAATATGGAGCTACCATGGATATGTTAGCCTCTTTGTTGCCACATTCTGTCAGTGATGTACATTGAGCGTATAGCTTCTCACTCTGTGATAAGCGAGTTATTTAGATATAAGATATAATTTGTTTGGTGGCAAATGGAACATTTCTTCTACACCTTTTAAACCTGAGACTGACACGTCAGCTTAGTCTTTAACTTGTTCTGAGCCTGGTGGATCATAACTTCACATGGCGTGTGCATGCTCACATTTGAATGTGTTGGATGGTTTTTGTGTTTGAGCTGGTTTCATGCTAACAGGGTGTGTGTGAACCAGTTTCAGGATAATTTACTTGAATTTATTTCTATCTTTGTACTGTGAGTCAGCATTGAAGGCGAGTTTATGTCAGGTGCATGCACATAAACTTAGGGGCGACAGTTCCTGTTCCTGTTTTTGGGCCCCTCCTTCCCCAAGGGTTCAGAATGGTTAGGGTAAGGCGACAGGCCCGGGCGAGGGCATGAGAGATCTTTATAGGCAAAGAGGACTCTGTGAAGGGGCTGAGACTGGTTAGGTTTAGGCCACAGGTCCGGGCTAGGGCATAAGAAAGCCCGTATCGCCAAAGAGGACTCTGTTAAAGGGATGGTTCGGAGTAAATTCACCCTAGGGTCATTTGAACCGTGATATCCAGCCAAGTAGCCCACCCGAAGTTTTTCCGATCTTGGCCGAACATCAGCCGAGTTACCGAGTTATCCCGAATAGCTTAGTACAAGCGCTAACAGACCCTGGCAGTATCTCCAAAATTACCACACTAAAATCACATGCCATGACACCAAACTTCTACAGTAGGACAAATATGGTCTGTACTCACAAAACGATGCATTTGGAAGTTTGTACATAGTCCAGGAGTTTATTATTATCAACACAAGCCTGATAGCTTCTCTGCTGCTAAAGCTGCGTCGACGTCACTTCCTTGATCTGGGAGCTTCAATGTAAGATGAGGGTTGATCTACTACTGTAGACAACAAAGTAGGCCTATATGCTATATTCTACTTGAATTTTTATGAATTTTTATGTTGTAGAGTTGTGAATTTATTTTATCAATGGAGAAATTGAGCAGCCTTGCTTTGTTGTCTACAGTAGTAGATCAACCCTCATTGAACATTGAAGCTCCCAGATCAAGGAAGTGACGTTGACGCAGCTTTAGCAGCAGAGAAGCTATTAGGCTTGTGTTGATAATAATAAACTCCTGGACTATGTACAAACTTCCAAATGCATCGTTTTGTGAGTACAGACCATATTTGTACTACTGTAGAAGTTTGGTGTCATGGCATGTGATTTTAGTGTGGTAATTTTGGAGATACTGCCAGGGTCCGTTAGCGCTTGTACTAAGCTATTCGGGATAACTCGGTAACTCAGCTGATGTTCGGCCAAGATCGGAAAAACTTCGGGTGGGCTACGTGGCTGGATGTCACGGTTCAAATGACCCTAGGGTGAATCTACTCCGAACCATCCCTTTAAGGGGCTGAGACTGGTTAGTTTCAGGCCACAGGTCTGGGCTAGGGCATAAGAAAGTCCGTATCGCCAAAGAGGACTCTGTTAAGGGGCTGAGACTGGTTAGGTTTAGGTAATATGCCGGGTAAAGGCCTAATTCAAAAGAAAACTCCCAAGTGGGTGTTCAAGGATGTAAGGTTAAGTAAAAGAGTAAGAGAAAGTAAGAGAGTGTGAATGAGAGAAAGAAAGAGAAAGAAAAAGAGTGAGTGAGAAGGGAGAAACACTCGAGGTCAACGACTGAAACCATGTAGGTTATTTGTTCGTACCTTTAAAAACGACCCCAACGAGCGACAGGAGGGAAACACGACTCATTTGAGTGTTTCCACATCAGATCACAAGTCAAATATTTCCCTTTAGAAGCCACAAACTCCTCATAAAGAGGTAAGAGAGGTGTTCGGACAGCGTGGTAACACGCAACACTTTTAAAGACAACCTCAACTTTTTACTAAAGCGCTTTGTCACTTCCTTTACTTGTTTACAGTTAGAATAATAATATCATGATTAGGTCTGAAATGTGCTATTTTTACAACGCGTCCATCAACCCTATGATGCAGTCCTACTGGTTGCCTTGGTTACATGTAAACACACTTGGGTAGGGTTAAAAAACAATCGAGCTTAGAACTAAAATACACAATTTTTCCGATGCGACTGTACCGTCGTGGACGCCGTTTTAATTCACATGCAGTTGCTCTCACGACCACTAGAGGTCGCCTATTCTTCAACCATAAGGTCTGTTGTCTTAAATGGGGACGTATTTGGACGGAGGACCTGAACCATTAGATTAGGTTTAGGCATTAGAAACCACTCAGTTAGTGTTAGTAAAACATCACAGCTTGATCTGAAATAGAACCTTTTTCTATGCCTGAAATCTCCTTTTTTTATGCTCATCAGGTGGCAACATGGTGCAAAAGCTGTACAATTTGTGCTCATCAGTATGGATGAAATGTTTTACAGCATTTAGGGGTTAGGCTACACACATACCCTACATGTGTATTCGTAGCTGTTAGCGCCATTAGCTTAGCGTGTTGTTTAGGTGATTTCTACTGAAACATAAGACTGAATCCGGCATCATTCCTATACTGCACCCGCAGCTGGAGCAAGTAAGAACCTACGGGAAAGATCTCATTCAGGAGAGCTTACTTGTAATCTTACAAGTTCAACATGTACAAGTTTTATTGTTTTAATCAGTCTTATTTTGGATGAGCAGTTTGCTTCTCAGAGAACTTACGGCTCTCATACAGACACCTGTCAGGAAAGCCTTGGGGTTTATATGCTCTCTAAATCCGTCCTTTCGAACAGTCCTTGTGTCGATCTGCGCATGAGCTCCTTCGAGATCTCCTAAGAACTCTGATGCCACTTCCAGGAAAACTGATTAGTCAGTAGGAGATGGTCTTATACATGAGGATTTTGCATCTTGAGCACAACCTGCTCTGGAGCAGCCAGAGGTATCAGGCATCCTGGTAGGAAGCGAACTGCCATCATAACCCTGCAAAACTCATCTTTAAAGAACGATCTCCTTAGAAACCTGTGTGTATTATATGATATACAAGTATAACAACTGATGTATGGGTGGATAATAACAGGAGTATTAAAGAGTTGATGTAAAGTAGGCAACAGGTTTGAGGAGAAAACAGAAAGATTTCAACGTATTTTGTCCTTATAGGGCGAACAAGACTTTATTTGATACGATATACTGCGAGTGAAACCCCGATGGATCCCCGACATCCAATCCGTCCCCGTCTTCTTCTGCAGGCCCGACAATGACGGAGACGAGATGACACGTTGTGTTTACGTGTGCGTCTACTTACAGTGAATGTCCTCGTTGTGTGCATTGTTCTCCATGACGGCCCAGACAGACGGTGTCTGGCCACTCGTCTGGAGTACAGAGGACCCGGCTATGACGTGTGGCCGTGCAGATGTAGCAGAGAGGCGGCCGCACACAGCGAGGATTGTCCGAAACACTCAGAATACTGAAAGAAATAGGAAGGGAGCCCAGACACACAAACACATAGACAGACAGACAGACATACACTTGCTGTCTTTGTGCTTTCATTCATTTGCCGTGTTGCGTTGGGAAGAGGTGACAGTGCACTGAGCCTAAAACAGGAACTTTAGTCCGAGTCAGTGATGGCAGGTGCTGATTATCTAATCAGTTGATTAGAAAATCAGAAGAACATAATAGCAATTAAGTCTTCGTTTGCTTCGTCCCTAATGGCTCTCACTCAGATTGGATTGACTTGGTTCATCAGCTTCTGGCAGAGTGTGAGAGAGTGAAACCAAGGATGGCGTAATTCTCCTCACATTTTAAAGCAACGTGTAACCTTCCAACTGTCGTTGAAGGAAGAAATCAGGAAAAAATGGACACCAGGTTTTTGGTTTTCCACACTCAGATGTGACCCAGAGACAATCGGCTCTTTGGTTGGCGTTCGCTGTTGTGTAGCAATGACACCTGTGAGGGAGAGAAACTAATTAAAGCCGAATATTCCTCTGAGGATTGAATGGGTCGTTGCGGTTTGTGAGACATCAGAAAAAACCCAAAGCTCAGCTACAAATACGTTTTTTTTTAATTAGGATTTTCTGAGATTTGGCCTTTGGAGTTGAATTTAATCATTTTTATCGTCGTGGTTCCCTTAAAGCCTCAACGATCGCGCATTTTCAGGTGTTGAAATTTGTGCCCGACGTTATTGGAACCGTAAGGGTAATTTACAACTTATCCCTCGTTGGTGAATGTTTTTACATTGATGCAGTTAATCATTTCTACCCAAATGAAGAATCTTTACATTTAAAAACTAACACTTGAGGCCAAATAAGTTATTTCCAAAAAAAGTTTATGGCAGAGCTTTTGAATTGAATTGCATTAAATTCCAAAGACTTACGTCTAATAAAGTGGCCTGTTTGTGTTGATATCTGCACAGAAACAGGTGGTACAACCTCCTCCGCCCATGAAAATGTCACATTATAGCAATTAAATAGTACTTTAATATATAGTTTTTAATGTTTTTGTTGATATCTGCAAAGAAAAAGTGACTGTTTTCTTTAAACATATTCAAAAATATATATAAATGTCCTGATATCTGATAAGTTTAGTCAGATATTTAATACTGTTAAGAGCAGATCTGATTGTAAGAAATTACAATAATTAGGTCTTCAAAACTAGAGATGTTTCATGAGGAAAAAAACCCAACAATTTGTTCTTAATCCGTAAATGATGTTATAATGTAAAATATCCGGTAACGACTGTTTAGTTCACAGCAATCTGAAGGATTTTGTGGATGTTCAATTAACCTTTATGTCAGTCCAGTGAAAAATGAGAAACTGGCGAGTCGATGACACGAATCAGCTCAGGAGGCCGAACATAAAATATGCATAAACCTAAAAGTTTTTTTTAAAGTACAGCTTTGGGACTTTTTCAAGTCAAGAAATGCACAAATACATTAAAAGACACGTAAAATAAGGAAGAGAAATCAAATATGAATGCATTAGATGGATTCATAAAATCGCTCCTTCTGTCCCAGGTACAACAAAAAAAAGACAAAAGTAGAGACAAACAGACAGAAAAAAACAAGTGTCGCGTTTTAATTCGTCTTCTTTCTGCCAGATGTGACAAAATCGAGTATAATTCCTCAAAAAGAGAGTCAGAGATTTGAGGAGTAATGGGAAATTTCGGTGACTGCGGGGGGCACGTGAAAGAAAAGCCAAAGGATTACACAGAAACCCTTACAGACTATTTTTGGTAAGTAAGTGTGGTGGCCTGAGGGGGTTCAACCAGGTTTGGGAGTGGACAGTTGGTGGACAGATGACACTGGGGAGGGTTTAAAGAGAGAAGGAAGGAGGGAGGGGGGTTAGTGAGAGAAAGAGATGGGCTTCATAACAGCCCCAAGTGCTTTTGCACTAAGGAGGATTAGTCAGTCATATCTACCAACCATTCTGTAAGACGGGGTTAACCCCCAGCTGAACTATGACCGAACACACTCGGAGGTTTAGAGGTCAGATAAAATATGATGATGATGATGATACTGTAACAGTTTGGGGGACGATGATGTTTGCATGCTGGAGAGGTCAGGTAATGAGGACAGAAAGGGGGCGGAAAGAGTGAGCATTGTTCTGCAGGGGCTGCTTGCATCAATGTGCGATGTGTTTATGTGAAATGGCTTGAAGCGGCACCGCGGCGATGTTACACTTCACGAGCAGCGGACGTCAAAGTGGGGAGAGGAGGGCCGATTTAGCACTTTAAAGCGTCACTTACTCATGATATCTTTGTTTACGCGCATTCTTTGGTGCTCGAAAGAGGGAAATCTGGTTTACACATCCCAAACTATACAGAGATGCAGAGGTTCCACCTGTGTTTGTCCAACTCGTCAATAACTAAAAATGAGAAAAATCCGATCCAGTAGATGGTTTTAAAACCCTGCAAAGATGTCCTTTTGAAACAAAAAGGTCTTCATGGCTTCACGATGAAAACATGAAGCTCTGATTGTTAGAAAAGCACGGTCACAAGTACATGAGTGAGTGAAATGTTAATTAAAAAGAGGGCGAATAAGGGGGAGATTCCTTTACAAAGTTCATTTGAATTGGATGATCTGGTGCTGGTATCACTGATCTAACTTGGAGGGGTTTTGGGTGAAGGTCTCCGGTTTGTCCCGTTATTATATTTGTGGTAATCACCAGTTCATCACATCCACCGCAGCCGAGCTGCCGCTAGCTCATTACATTACCGATGCTGGTCTGTTACATCTAGTTCAATGGCTCCCGGTGTGCCTGGTACAATCCCCACGGAAAAGTGTTTCCATTGTGTGTCCGTCACATGCCTGGAATCAGGGGGTCTGAACAGGGTCACAATGGGAGCGACGAGCTGCTGGAGGGGTCATGAAAAGTGTGAAAGAGTCACCGAGTGTCACTGGTGAAATCCTGCGTTTCGGTTTTGCGTTATCGGCGCGGCGCAGCCTGACCGCACAGTGTTGGGGGGTGGGGCTCATACTGTAATTTTTCCCTTCTCCTTATCCCATTGTTTTCCCGCCCGCTCGTCTCTGGCTTGTTGCCTCAGAACCAAGCAGGGCTTAGGTGAGTTATTGAACACACACATGGATAGCCACTTCAGTTGTACACCGGGTCTTGATCTGGCTTAACCTTATGACCTCCAGCCCAGTTTGTTCGCCTGCACTGGATTCGCAGCACAGGCTTCTGATTGGTCGAACACTGCCCGACTGGCCTGTGTGTTCATGCGTGCCGGCCTCATCTTGTCCCCCATGACCTTGAATCTACTCCCACCCCCTTGTCTGCATCATTATCATTCTAACGCCTGCTTTGTGTTTTTTGTTGCACGTCCCTTTTGTCCAGTCGTGCAAAGTCCCGCCTCTTTCTGACATTTAACAGCTCGTCGAGAGGACATGGAGGGCTCTTTCATTTGATAGATGTGTAATACCAGTAAGTAAATACTTATATTTCTATATATAGTAATATTTCTAAACCACAGCTACATAGTGGTGCACTTAATGAATGCATTATTCAGTCCTATTACAGTCACATTTGCCCCAAAAAAACAACATTGTCTCGCTGTTTACTGGCCTTTTAATCATAAAATCACATATCTGTGGACTGTTTGTGTTAAGAAATTGAGGGCTTTTGTAGGAAAGACCAAGATTTGAGACAATTTTACCCACTTTCTTGCGTCTAAGGGCATCTGAAAAGGTAGTTTCCTAAACTAAAAGACTGGAAAGGGTGTGCGACTTCATGCTGCAGCGATCAGGCGGAGAATAAATGCAGCACTTGCCGTTGCAGTTGTTCCACCACAGCTTGCTAACGCCCTCAGCCTGTTCTCACCTATGCCCCACCAGGCCAGAGGGTGAAGCCCAGGGCAAACGCAGGTCACGCCAGATCCAGATCTCCCTTGGTAATCTCTGCCCCAGCTCTGAACCCTGGATCCAATTAGAAAGGATTTACATCCAATAGTGTAGATGTACCAAAAGCAGTATTGCTTTCTTCTCTACTCATCATTTCTACCCCTCTAATAAAATCCCTGTAAAACATCAGCAATCTTTTTTTCCCAGCACGGGATTGGGCGGACTGTGATGTGAGCAGAGGACAGAGCCACGCCCCCCCACAGCACGGGCATGTAGGATAGAGCCGGGCGGGGGAATTTCATCTACTCTGAAAGCCTTTTATGGGACGCGGGTGTTTTGGCAGGTGTCGGCGCATGAGTTAAATTCACATGGAAATCTCAGGGAGGAAGTGTGAGCTAACAAGCAAGAGCCTGAGAGGAGGGAAAAGAAGCCGGGCAGCAGATTATTCCTCCTGTTTATCCTGCTCGCTTTTTCATCTCCATCTCCAGTTTGCCTTGCTTTGTGCCACATTTGGGGACTTTGCTTTTCTCAGTGCTCTTTTCTGAGCTGGAGGATCTGCTCCGATCCCATTATTTGTGTCGTGGAGTAACTATGATCTCACTGGCTCTAACTGCTCGTTGAGCCAGTCTTCACAGCGGTGATACTATAGTTAACGCCTGCCGGCTTGGTTACCACCGCATGGTCAGTCACTAAGTGTGGTCACACAAGCTTCTTGTAAATGTATTTTATTCATACAGCCCTTTACAAACAATCCTTACGGTGTATCTAAGTGCTTTACCGCAGGTAAGAATAAGTAAAAACAAATAAAAACAATAAAAGAACAGTGAAAGCAATAAGATAAAAGTGTCATCATACTACTGGGTATTAAAAGCCATCCTAAATAAGTAGGTTTTTAGCCTAGATTTGAAGAATCTAAAAGACTTGTCTCTCTGCAGGCGTTCCTGCAGATAAGAGATGAAAGATTCACAATCAAGAAAGATGGCTTTGTTTACACGCTACAGTAGTTTGAATGAGCCCAGGGTCGGACTGGGAAAAAAAATCGGCCCTGGCAATTTTCCCCGGGACCAGCCCCCCCCCCCCCCCTCAGTATTAATTAGTATCTCCAATCTAATTAAATAAAAATAAAAAACGAGCACAGACCGCTCATACAGTCAATGGCATGTACCCATAGAAAAAATACACACTCACACACACATCACACAACCTGACTATCGACTGCTAACAACCATGATCAGTAACCCACACAAACCCAGACACATAATGGCTCGGCGGCCAGCAATCGGATAAACCAATGAAGTGAATCAATCCTGTGAAAGAATGAAAACAATTGAATGAAACCTGCACTCAGCCATTATGAAGTTAACTCTGCCAGCCCCAGCTGTTGCCCCTGCTCAGCCAACTCCTTGACGTCGGGTATGGTTGGTAACGTTACGGCGGCTAGCATTAGCAACTAAGCTGCTAGGCTTGCTAAATAGGGTAAGCATTAGGCTACTGAAGAAAGCTAGTCTTTTTTAGCTACGTTATATTATCATCTTTCTTCTCGGCTATAAGTTAACCTTTGTTTACGGCCACTGGCCCTAACCTGACGCGCTAGCTGTCAAATTACCGGAAGTTTTCACCGGAAGTACTGGCGCACACATAAAAGCTCGAACGTCAACGGTCGCCATATTGTGTACAGAGCGATAGAAAATCATCTCTCCAGACATATCTTTCTTTCATTCCGCCCAGATGAAATTCAATGCCGCCCAGATGAAATTTAATGGCACTCTTCAAAAATCGGCGAAATTTAAGACATTTTAAGACCTTAAAAAACTTATTTTTTATTTAAGACTTTTTAATACTTTTTAAGGATCCGCGGAGATCCTGTAATGGCGGAATGGACAGATCCACTTGAGGGATGGGGGCAGAGGGCGCAATCGTAACACGCACCTGCTTCTGAACTTGTCCCGAAGAGGCAAGGTCTGTACACCCCCACCCCAAAAAAAATAAATGTCTACAATACATTACGAGCCACATGGCCATTAACGGGCTGCTAGCAAATGTAGGCTAAATAAAGTCCGAGCCTGAATGAGCCAACATTTTTATCTCTGACGATCAGGCTGCTCAACACAGCTCATTCCTACAGATTCTACATAAAAGATGATCAAAACCATAGTGACTGTGATGAAAGTGGGTCTATTAACTACTGTTTTAAAGCACTTGGATCAGCTCTGCTCTCTAAAGCAATCAGCCGGTCCCTTAAAGCAACACTAGAGACGTTAATGGACTTTTAAACTATGTGCCTGTGACTTCTTTTCTTGTTTTATACACATTCCCAAGCCTGAAACTACCCATTAGCTCCATAGCTCATGACTTTGGTTTCCAGCCCTGCGCACACCCTGTTTTGCTGTACGGTTGCTTGACATTTTGAGCGGTTTTTGAACATAAATTCATGAGTATTGCTGTGCATGTGCAGGGCTCACATGGAGATTTGTTGTCATGACAGTAGAGTTACACCCCACAACTGTAGGGGGAGCCAAAGAGCAAGAAAAGGCGTTACTTTAAGCAAAGGAGCAATGAGCAGTTAGTTTAAAACCTAGCTGAACCTACAGGACTTTAAGCCCAAATCAAACAAATGTCGATGGTCACCGAAAAAAGAGCCAAATTGGCATTCTCAATTACAATGTTTGAATGTTACAAAGACATGAACTGTGAGGCTTAATGGGAATACATCAAGTAAATATATTCATCCATTTGCTATTTCCACTTAATCCAACTCAGGGTCCCACTGAACAGTGCGATTTGGGAGCAAAATTTGGGTGATGAAGACAGAAAGGTTCATACTGAGAGCTAAACATAGATTAAGATTACCGTTATGAGTCATGAGACAGTCAAAGTGTCTTGGGGGAACACTTTTTGGCCTCGTTTATCTCCTCGAATTATAATTTTGGGAAAACATTTGACTTGTTAACCTGTTTACAATTCGCCTAAACTGTGTAAAGTTATCTCATATTGCGCAATAACCACCCACCCACATTCTATGTTAGTATTTTTATTATATTTATTAGTTTTATTCAGTTTTTTTATCATCATTCAGTATTATTGATGCTCGACTCTAATATGACAATAAAGAGATCCTGATCAGTATTCAAAAGGCATCTCAGAGGTGAGATTTAACCATCTATCTAGACTACATTAATGCCAAACCATACTATTTTTATTTCTAAAGCACTTTAAAAACAACATGACCGCTGAACTAAGTGCTTTACAATAAAAGTATGAGAGAGAGAAAAAACCTAAAACTTAGCACAAAGAGCAGGAATTAAAATGCAGATGGAAATAAAATAGAAAAATAAAATAAAACACGTAAGAACCGTAAAAATGTTGAATAAAAAGCACACGTTATTTCCATCCAATGTAAAAACACTGCAGTTACACTGATTCAAAAGACTGGGTTCAAAGTGTTGAAGCCTCCAATAATGATTCTAACTAGAAACTTCTCTACAAACCCACGTTTCTGAGGTATATTAATAAAATACATAAAAAAAGATTTGAAAAATGCGTTAAACGCTGATTATAATTTCCACGTTTCCTCACTGTTCCTGGTTTGAAACGTCACGACAGACTTGAGAAAAACAGAGTGAGATCAATGACGAGGAAGTGAGGTCTGGTGGAAAACAAAGACGATAAAAATCCTGTAGTTTAAACTTTGCTTAACTCAACCCGACCACTAATTACAGCACAGCATCCACTGGGCTTTTTTTTGGGGGGGGGGCTTTTGTGCCTTTAATGGATAGGAAAGTTCAGAGAGACAGGAAGCAGGGGGCAGAAAGAGGGGGAACAACATGCAGCACAGGGCCGTCCGATGTGGGAATTGAACCGGGGCCAGCTGCAGCGAGGACTATAGCCTCTGTACATGGGGCGCCTGCTCAACCCACTACGCCATGGACCCCCCCTGTTTTATTTTTTATTTTATTATTGTAAAAGTCTGTTGCTCACAGGCTTTTATTTTGTGAAAGTCTGTTGCTGTCTGCTGCGGAACCGGAAAAGAAAGTAATCGGCGGATCCACCAAACATGGAGAAGGGTACGGAACTTTTACTCGGCCATTTTCATTTTAAAGTTCTTCCAGACGGCGGAGTCGACAGAACCAAAGTCATCTGTAAACACTGCCAAGTTGAATTGTCTTCTCAGCATAGTAGTTCCAGTCTAAAATATCACTTAAAGGCAAAACACACAACTGATAGCAGCAAGTCATTCAAGGAAACAGACAGTGGAGCGAGGCTTCTACAGAAAAACTACAGAAAGATGCTGATGTTAAAAGTGTGTTTGCACAACAAATGTTATGGCACTTTCATTCATATGGCAGCACATTTAAAATAAAACTAAATGCTAAAAGCTATACACTACTTTTGGATTCATTTTTGGATTTTGCGTACAAATGCGATTAATTGTGATTAATCAGGGAAATCATGTGATTAATTAGATTAAACATTTTAATCGGTGCCCAGCCCTACCATAAATGTCTTGCTGTGTTTTTAACTGGAAAGCTGTGAGCTGCAGTGACAGACAGCACATATATAAGGCTTTTCTAGTCTAGTCTGCCACTCAAAACGCTTTCACACTACAAGCCTCAATCAGCATGTCGTGCTTTGTACATGCTTAAAGGCTACACGGTGCTTCTTTCCTCCATCACACACATTCTGATGGCCGCGACCTCTGACCCCAGGTTAGCGTTGATTCAGAGACGTCTCCACTTCTAAAAGAGACTCTAAAATGGAACTCGGAGCGAGTTTGCAGACACGCCAGCAATCTTTTTTTTAACATCCAAATCTCAATCCAGAGGTTTCCGTCCTGCGTCTTATTTAGGACGACGAAGCTTCGACTGTAGATGATGATGAATTTATCAGCTTTGCAAAGATTCTTTATGTTTAAAATGTTTGTTTTTTTGCCTCTTTCTTCTGTTTTTCTTTTCTTCTCCGTCCTGAAAATGTCCCAAAAACATTTGGTTTTCTTCCGCATGTCAAAAACTGAAAACAAACGTGTCCAGTTGCTCGTTGCATTTGCTGTTTTCACCTCTTCTTTTTTTTTTGTTTTCCTGTATGTTCACTTCTACCGCCTCATGATATCCATAATCTCCATGTCTTTCACTCGTATTTTCGATGAATCAAGCTGATTTTTCCTTAACTTGTGGCTCCACCTCCGGTCAGACTTCACCTTGGCCTTTCTCAGATGAAAGGATCTCCTCAGACCGCCATCTTTTCTTGCTGTTTTCACCTTTTCCCTGCTTTTTTTTTCTTTTTGTCTTCCTGTCTATTCAGTTCTACCGAAAGAAAACTGAAAGACACACCAAAGGCGTTTTTTATCGCTTTGTTTTAGGTACGTTATAGACGCCTGGCGTGTGAGAATCATGGGAAAACTAGCAGAAAATGTATCCCGCAGCTCGCCGTATCTCGGTCAGCTGGGTGCACGGTATGCATTTTTCACGCTCGTTGTTCCTCTCTGCGGTGGCTCTCTGTCCAGCGGCTCCTCTGTGCCCTCCAAACAACATCCTACACCCATGAAAGTTGTCCAACTTTCAAAAAGCTACGCTGCACCACATCAATTAAACATGGAGGACAAGGAGTACAGGTAGAGTTCACTGAGCTTTTCTCTATGCGCTGCCGGTGGCGTGAAGCCTCATGACATTAAACTCCTCAGTTTGCTGTCATCAGAGGGGGGCTGTGGAACCCTTTTAACCAGATTTACACCTTTAAGATGATAAGCGGATGCTTTATTTAATATGGAATGAATAACCACAACAGCCATTATCAAGTGGATTTTTTTTCCCAACCACATTAAACATCACTAACCTTTCAACGAACTTTGAACAAGTCTCACAAACAGTCAGCAGATGCACAGAACGAGGGTGTGATTGCACCTAAAAGTGTTTGTACTCCTGATGATCTGACAGCGGAACAACCCAGAGTCTTCATCCACTTAGTGCAAAACACGCCTCAAAGTCTTTGGGTCCATTAGTGTCGAGGTTGGGATTTTGTTCTTGGTTTTTCTTTCTTTATTTGTTCTCTCTCTTGTTCTTCTTCCACACGAGTGTTTTTGCAGCAAAAACCGAACGACATAAAACATTAAACTCACGTCATGATCTCAGACACCAGACTTTCCTCTGATCCCAAAAACCTGAGATGGTGCCTTAGAAATCTGGAACTCCTTTATTATCATTTCTGCCACCTAGTTAAATTGAATCTTTTCTCCACTGGTTTTCCTCTATAAAAAACTAATGCTGGGCTACGATTCAAATGTTTAATCTAATTAATCACATGATTTCCCTGATTAATCACGATTAATCGCATTTGTACGCAAAATCCAAAAATGAATTCAAAAGTAGTGTGTAGCTTTTAGCATTTAGCTTTATTTTAAATGTGCTGCCATATGAATGAAAGTGCCATAACATTTGTTGTGCAAACACACTTTTAACATCAGCATCTTTCTGTAGTTTTTATGTAGAAGCCTCGCTCCACTGTCTGTTTCCTTGAATGACTTGCTGCTATCAGTTGTGTGTTTTGCCTTTAAGTGATATTTTAGACTGGAACTACTACGCTGAGAAGACAATTCAACATGGCAGTGTTTACAGATGACTTTGGTTCTGTCGACTCCGCCGTCTGGAAGAACTTTAAAATGAAAATGGCCGAGTAAAAGTTCCGTACCCTTCTCCATGTTTGGTGGATCCGCAGCAGAAAGCAACAGACTTTTACAATAATAAAACCTGCGTTAATGTGCAATAAAATATTTATCGGCGTTAAAAAATTAACAAGTTAACGCAACAATAACGAGTTAACTCACCCAGCCCTAATAAAAATGTAAACTTTTCAAAGGTTGTCATCAATTTAATGGAAGACAATTGTTTGACATCTCATCAGGATCCCTCACACAACAGACTCAACTGATCTTACGGCCTTTAGGAAATTTAAATGTGTGAAACTATTTAGATTTTCCTGGGTGCCCCCCTCCTCTCGCCCAGTGGCAGCTTGGATGGATGTTTAAGATCAAGTATTTGATCTTCAAAGATTCAAAGTTTTTCAAATGAAAAACTGACTTTGCTGTCTGCAAGATTGCCCCTCAAAGGAGTAACAGAAGAAAAATGATAAATATATAATACAAACGTAAACAGGTTATTGGTAGTGCAACTGTCAGCTGTTATGGAGTCTGATGGCAGTGGGGGAAAAAAGCGTTCTTGAGCCCGGTGGTCCTGCATTTCACACTTCTGTACCTCCGGCCTGAGGGGAGGAGTGTGAACAGTCCATGTTGGGGGTGGGTGGGGTCTTTGATGATGGAGGCAGCTCTGCTGGTGGACTCTGCGGTTGAAGATGCTCTGCAGAGTCCTGATGATCCTCTCAGATGACCTCTCTCTGCAGGCGTTTGCAGTCCATGACAGTGATGCATCCGGTTCAGAATCTGCTTTACCCGTCTTGAATGGGAAAACATACCGATGTGAGCTACAGAAAACGATGCCTCAAAGCGAGGTGGTGCTACAAAAGGGAAGCGTGCAATGAGAATGGGCGAGATTTGATACAAAAAAATTAGGACTGGGCGAGTTAACTCGTTATTATCGCGTTAACTTGTTAATTATTTAACGCCGATAAATATTTTATCGCGCTTTAACGCAGGTTTCATTATTGTAAAAGTCTGTTGCTGTCTGCTGCGGATCCACCAAACATGGAGAAGGGTACGGAACTTTTACTCGGCCATTTTCATTTCAAAGTTGGACATCACTGCTACAGGTGCTCCTTGGTCTCTGTGTGAAGCTCACGGAGCTAACCGGCACTACTTCCTGTTTTACTTGTTTCAACATAAAAGCACGTATTTCAAAATAAATTTATAAAAAAAACTCCTGCATTTACAGCCAAGTTGAATTGTCTTCTCAGCGTAGTAGTTCCAGTCTAAAATATCACTTAAAGGCAAAACACACAACTGATAGCAGCAAGTCATTCAAGGAAACAGACAGTGGAGCGAGGCTTCTACATAAAAACTACAGAAAGATGCTGATGTTAAAAGTGTGTTTGCACAACAAATGTTATGGCACTTTCATTCATATGGCAGCACATTTAAAATAAAACTAAATGCTAAAAGCTATACACTACTTTTGGATTCATTTTTGGATTTTGCGTACAAATGCGATTAATCGTGATTAATCAGGGAAATCATGTGATTAATTAGATTAAACATTTTAATCGGTGCCCAGCCCTAAAAAAAAAATACATTCTCAGACATCCACCTCCATCCAAAACTAACTTTCTGCATCATATTAACTTATTGGTGACACATCTTTAACCTCTGGACAGTTCTGAAATCCATCATTGTGTATTCATACAGGTGTGTAAACCCTTCAGCCTTCATATCTCATCAAGTCACCTTTCAAATGCTCAAACAGATATTCCTTGGATACTTGATATCACAGGTTTTGAATGGTGCTCAGATATGATAATTTCACAGTAAAATTGACAGTAATTAGTGTTTTAATGCACTGAATTTCTGCTTTGTGAGATGTTTGACTGGTTGTGATTAATTACGAACCTTTTTAGGTTTGAATGCATAAAAACAAAGGCCCCGCTTTTAAAAGCTCAACTTTTGAAGTCCCAACATGAGCAGGGTTCAAGTTCAGTTTCATTGCTCGTAATATATTTTTTTTTATTTTTTATAGGAAACTTACACAAAAACTAGTCTGCTGGTCTGAATTTAATGAAACTTGTTGGATAAGTGACACGCAGGCACAGGAAGACCCCGTTCACTTTTCTCTCGACTGTCATTGAAGTTGTCATTTCCTCTTGTTTCGAGGCTTTTTGAACATTTCCAACACTTTTTACCTCTCAGCACTGGAAAAAATCAAAGTCTTACCAAGTATATTTGTCTCATTTCTAGTCAAAATATCTCATTACACTTAATATAAGACACAACTGCCTAACAAGTACTATTTCAGCCAGATATAGGGACTTGTTTGAAGACAGTAAATCTGGAATATCTTGTTAAATGAAAAAGTCTTGAAAACAAATTGTTTTGAGTCGGATTTCATATGAAACAAGCTTTTTTTGACATTTGAAGAGGTTTTTAAGCTAATTTCAAGATCACTTTTATCTCAAAAGTCCTAAATATCACATTTTATTTCAAGAAATCTTGACAAGCCGATTTTCACCAGTTCCATTGGCAGATTTGTTTGCTTATTTCAAGCAGAAACGTCTTGTATTTGTTGTTTTATTTTTAAACTTATTTTTGGAGGGGCATTTTTTTCCAGTGAGTTCACAGACTCCTCCATTGACAAAGTATGTTGTGTGGTTGTGTTGCTGCAGGTCAAAGTGTGGTTCCAAAACCGCCGGACCAAGCAGAAGAAGGACACCACCAAGGATTCAGACAAGCGCTCCTCCTCCACGTCCGAGTCTCTGGCCACCTGCAACATCCTGCGCCTCCTGGAGCAGGGTCGCCTCCTGTCGGGCCCCGCTCCGCCACCCAACTCCCTCCTGGGGCCTCCGGCTCATCCGGCAAACGGCTCCCTGCTGAGCAGCCCGGGCGGAGGCTGCTCCACGTCCCCGGGGATCAGCAGCAGCACTCCCCCCAGCTCTCTAACAGGTGGGACGTTCGGGCTCTCGTTGCCCTCGCTGGGCGGCACCCCGCCGTCACCACGGCTGGGCGTCCCGCCGCCGCACTCCCTCTGCTTCTCCATGCCGCTGCTGGGGGGCGCTCATCACGAACTGACGTCCGCCTACGGCTGCGGCTCCTCGGCTTTTGAGCCGTACATGCGGCTGGACAGGAAGGAGAGCGATCTAGGTGGGAAGAAGACGGTCTCTTAAGTAGCAAGTCCCTCTTTTAGAGACCACAACTCCCCCTCCAACTCCCCACTTTTTGGACACATGAGCAGCTGCAAAGAAGGCAAAGAAAGCACACTGGAACATTAAAAAAAAAAGGATAAAAAATCAAGGCGACAGAGCTGTTTTCTTGGAGCACCATTTTGTGCCGCCGGTTCGCTGACACAAAATGGTGAAAAAAGACTCGACGGAAAAGGATGATTCCACTCTCCCACTTTCAAAAAACAAAAACAAAAAAATCGCCAGAAAAAAAAACAACTTTTTTCCAGAATTGCCGTGTGTGTGTTCCAGACAGATGTTTTTATCGCCGCTCTCTTTACAGTGGTTTCAAATGACTCTTCACTTTTTGTCCAGTGAGTTTGTGTGTGTGTGTGTGATTTTTTTTCTCTCTATACAGGCCTCCATTAACTGTTCAGGATGACAAAAAAAAAACAGAAAAAACTGAATATTTCAGATCAGATCGGTGTCTGAATGAGAAGAGTGGCGTTGCTATGGCAGCAGTATGTACACATTTCTATTCCTGTTCAAGTGGCCATGTTGGATTTTAGTTAAAGTGCTATCACAATAGAAAGAAACACTTAAAAAAAAAAAAAGAATCGTAGCATTTTTGAATATCAGTCTGTTTGGTGTCCAGCTGTAGTTTTTGTAAAAGAAATCTTTCTTTGGTTGTGTTTGTGTATGAAAAGTACGTGTTAGGATCTGGACAAACGGTGCAAACTCACATATCTAGATCTGATAGTTTGATATGAAAATGAGTGTGAGAAAGCTGGTGAGAGTCTGCCAAAGCGTATATGGATAAAGCTTTGGAGGTGCCGAGCTTGTGCCCTTCCTGCGAGTGAAGCAGGCTGAGGTCAGGCTGATGGCCGCGACCTCTGACCCCAGGTTAGCGTTGATTCAGAGACGTCTCCACTTCTAAAAGAGACTCTAAAATGGAACTCGGAGCGAGTTTGCAGACACGCCAGCAATCTTTTTTTTAACATCCAAATCTCAATCCAGAGGTTTCCGTCCTGCGTCTTATTTAGGACGACGAAGCTTCGACTGTAGATGATGATGAATTTATCAGCTTTGCAAAGATTCTTTATGTTTAAAATGTTTGTTTTTTTGCCTCTTTCTTCTGTTTTTCTTTTCTTCTCCGTCCTGAAAATGTCCCAAAAACATTTGGTTTTCTTCCGCATGTCAAAAACTGAAAACAAACGTGTCCAGTTGCTCGTTGCATTTGCTGTTTTCACCTCTTCTTTTTTTTTTGTTTTCCTGTATGTTCACTTCTACCGCCTCATGATATCCATAATCTCCATGTCTTTCACTCGTATTTTGGATGAATCAAGCTGATTTTTCCGTAACTTGCGGCTCCACCTCCGGTCAGACTTCACCTTGGCCTTTCTCAGATAAAAGGATCTCCTCAGACCGCCATCTTTTCTTTTCACATCCCCTCGTATTTGGCTTTTTTTTTTTCTTTTTTAATCCACTTTACAAGTAATTTGTAAGGGTTTCGAGTCAGTTTATGACTTATCAATTCATTTTTGAAATTAGCTACAATTTCTGTCTGGTCTAAAATGTTGATTTCAAAGATTTAGGACTAATTTGACCTCCGTGTTTTGGGGTTGGTTAAACTCATTCAGGACAGGAAGGATCAGCTGTTTCCACGTGTCCAGGTTGTTATCCAAAGAAAATCCAAATCACCTGCGAGAACCTGCAATTTGCAACAGTTTGCCCTCAATTTGTAGGTGTCAGTTGGGTTATCACCCTCTTTTCACTCCGGTCTCGTATGCTTTCCCGTGGATCTTTTCATTTCGCCCGACTGTGAGGTTTTACCCCGGCTCTTTTTCTCTCATGCTCACTCAATGCTTATTTATAGAAAAAAAAAAAGGGGAAAAATGACATGACATCAATTTAAAAACATAAAGGCCGCGGTGGTTTTTAAAGAAGCCCGGCATGTTTCCAGATGCAGGTATGTTTCCCGGGGAGCTCACGGAAAGGCTCTGACCTCAGTCTGTCGGCTCGCTGGGCCTTTTTGCACCCATGTAGCAGCAGCTTGTAGCTGATAATTTCTTTCTTGTTGTGCTCAGACCTCTGCAGTGCTGCAAAAAAAAAACACTCATGCTCTTTGCAGCTGTACACCTGTGCTCTTGTTGCACGCTGTATTATTTTCTATAAGCACCATCCATAATTCACATGCACTGGCATCAAATATTGAGCGGAGAAATGGAGCTGAGAGTCCAAGAGGCCTGCTTCTCATGTAAAAATGGTTCACTCTTTTTCACGAATAGTTGTTTGTCTCTGCTCTTTTTTTTTTTCCTGTATCGTTAACTGTAGCTGCACACAGTGGATACAAAAGCGCTTAGTTACTGAAACCAGCTAACTTTCTGTTATTTTTCAGCTACCGGGACACGTTACAGAAGCGGGTTAAGCCTTCTCACACTCCGTGTTTCTCTTGAGATTAAGCGTGACTCCTTTTTTCTGTCACTTCTAGATGGTGTTTTGTAATGTAAAACTGTATTTGCTGTTTTCGTGTGCTAAACCGAGTAGAGGGAAGGATTCAGGTTGGTGGAGACAGTCAAAGAAGCGAGGCGCCTCCGTCCTCCGGGCACCGAAAGAGAAAGAAGAAACTTTGTAAAGCCTTGCGTCGGTCAAACGCCTTTGGCTTTCATTTCTGGTTCTACAGTTTTTGTTTTTTTTTGCTTTCTTAAGTTTCCTGTTACTTTATTGTATGCAATCTGTGACACCTTACACTCGTTGAGGTTGTACCACCGCTTCAGAAACAGTGCACGCCTTCTCTTGGCCTCTGATTCTGAACTTTGTTCTTTTTTTTAGGTTGAGTGAAAGTCTTATACTTTGAAAAGAAACTGCTTCCACTTGGTTTACTTTCTCATCGTGCACAGCAAAGGTCCCGCAGAGGCCCTAACGTATTTTCTTTGAGCAGTAAAACGTACTTAATGTCAAGCTAATGGCACCAGCTACTTCTTGTGATGAACAAACTCTATGTACATAGATATAAATTTATACATAAATATATATAAATGGGTCTTTGCACAAGTTATCTCCGTGTCTGCTCCATGTGATTTTAACAGGAAAAAAACAACATGTGAAAGAAAGGTCAGAAAAGACTTTACATATGCTTTACAATTCTTTGTCTCATTAACATTTTGCACTTATTTAAAGAGGCTTACTTTCTTTCCTGGGTTGACAGAGCTGTTTTCACGCTCTGCTAAAATATTGTACAACATGTATATGTATTTTTATTCATATGCATATAAATATATGTCTATGTAATTTGCCTCTTGTTTTTCTTTTCCTTTTGTCTGTCTCAAGGCCAGAAAACTAAAATGATGTGCTGATAATTAGATTTTTTTTTGGGGGGGGGGGCATAGAAAAAGAAAGAGTTTCTCTTTTAAACATGTCAACAAAAATCTAGCAGCATGTCTGAGCTCTCTGTGAACTGAGGATTTTCAGCTTTATTAAAAACATCATCTTCCCTTTATTCATATGGCAAATCAAGGAAGTGCACGTTTCACCTTTTCGGGTCTTTCTGTAGAAGCTTGCTGCCTTTATATATCTTGCATTTTTAATTATTTTTTGGCTTGGCACAATAAAGACTGAACTGTTATACCCTCGGGGCACCAATTGAATTAAAACACTAAATACTCTGTGACACATGTTTGATTTAATTCTAAAGCAAACGGGGCAGATGCAAATGCAAATGCAACCCAAAAACCCACGTTAATCCTTTTTTTTTAAAACAGTATATTTTAAATTCTAAAGGCTGATTTACAGTAAAAGCTCCAAAAACATGCATTTAAGAACTGCTGATCAATTAACTCCAGAGAGTAAATGTTAGGAGGTTATTTGTAGTTTAAAAGAGAAGTGACCCTCTGGTTTGGTGTGTGATTTTTGCATAGTACATTAGAACCATAAATATGTGCTCTTTGATAATTAATGCAAGTCATTGTCAAGTTTAAATGCTTAAACTAGTCTTAGGAAACAAGTACATTATACATGTTTATTATTTGTCCAATGTTCAAAATGTCTTTGAGAATCCAAAATGAAGGCATCTCCATGTCGCAATGTTGTGAAATTTTTCCTCAACCTGACCAAGTACTTTTGTTTCTTCAACATAGCTAAACAACAACAGAAGAAAAAAGGAAATAATAGCAGTTCCAAAAAATGACATAAAGAACTTATTTAAGAATTAACCAAAATCAAAACAAAGCTAAGAAATAAAAAAACACAAATTTAAAAAAACTCCATTATCATAATGCTACAAAACAGGACATTATTTATCATATTATTTTCATTTTATTTTATATTTCAATCTAACTATAACAGTAGCATATCTTAATAAAGTAAGGGATTAATAAAGATTTTAAGAATATCTATCTATCTATCTATCTATCTATCTATCTTGGCCTAAAGTTGGCAAAACACATTGTGCACTTTAAGGCCTAGCTAGCTTGCAAAGTTCTGAGGTATTTTTTAATTTCCAAGAAAATTTTAGTCTCCAAAAAATAACAGCAAGTAGAAAAAAGAAATAGATAAATATCTTAGATGAATATAAAGAATATAATTCCTCTGACATCATCCCTCACCACCTCTTTAACCTCCTTATATGCTCCCTAATATTGCTAGCTAGCAATATTAGCTAGCTATTTTGCTAGCTATTTTTTTGATCATGTTTTTCTTTAATTCCACTCAAAAGTTTTTCAACAACACATATGGAAGGTTTGATTTGGATCAAAACTAAGACTTGATTACCTGATGTAATACAATCTTAGAAACCATTGTTTTATTTAATCTATTTTTTTGTAAGCCATCCATAGGATTTATTCCAATCTGAAAACTGAAGGATTACTTCTGACCAACGGGATATAGCTGCTAAGACTGGA
Organism: Odontesthes bonariensis; assembly: GCF_027942865.1. Taxonomy (NCBI): domain Eukaryota; kingdom Metazoa; phylum Chordata; class Actinopteri; order Atheriniformes; family Atherinopsidae; genus Odontesthes; species Odontesthes bonariensis. The sequence continues at coordinate 7,281,568 of NC_134524.1, forward strand.
CCAGTTGAAAGTTTCTGAAGTTCAGAAACTCCTACAAGAGTTTCCTTAAATTGTGCCTGCAGTCAAAAATTGCATTAGATTTAAAGTGAAGACCTCTAATGTCTCCACAATGAAACAAGCTAATGTTATGTCACTGAAAAAATTCAGAAGCACTGAATTAGTTTGAGATCATCTTAAAAAGCGTGAGATTTTGAAATGAAATGATCAAAACTGAATTATAAAATGATGTCATGAGTATTTAGTTGACAGACTATGCTCTAAGAATGTCTTTAACAGCTTTAAATACTGAACAAGTACAGTCTTCACTCTGAGATGCACCATCATTACTGTTAACACACCATCTGATTCAAGGTTACAAAGGCCGTAGATGTGTCAGATTCATCAGATTTTGATGCCAAAACTACATAAGTGTGTGAAGAATTGAAAGAAAAGAAGGAACAAGTTGTAACTTTGTCAGAGCTGTAAAGGTAACATACTACATCTATCCTCCTGTTAGCCCAGACTTCAGTGAGGGGCAGCTTTTCAAGATGGGACAATTGATCTATGGGGTGCCAATTAAAGTGATTGGCACCTTTATTTGAGTGAGGAAGAGGCGAGAGGGCTTGCAAAAAGAAGACCAGATGGGTGGCCTCCTTTAGAGGATGCGGGGGGGGGGGACACACTGGACTACCCAGCAGCAGCAGAGGAAGAAACCGGAGTGTTCTAGAGTGGAACAACAGGACTGAACTAATTGGGTTTTTATTGCTGTTTTTAATTGAAAATTGACATACTGACACATCTTAACACTTAAAGTGTTAGCTTTGTTTGTGCAACATAGCTGGGAGGGCAATGTTGTCGATGTGGCTGCGTGAGCCTTAGAAGAAAAATAAGTTGCTATCTGGAGTGCAAACTGCAAACATCTCCACTTTGGTCTGGTCTGTCCAAAGGACATTGTTCCGGAAGTCTTGTGGTTTGTTCAGATGCAGCTTTGCAAACCTAAGCTGTGCTGCCATGTTCTTTTTAGAGAGAAGAGGCTTTCTTTGTTCAGTCTGTTTCTAACTGTGCCGTCATGAACTTTAACCTTTAACATGCTAACTGAGGCCTGCAGAGTCTGAGATGTAGCTCTTGGGTTTTTGACCTCGCTGGGACGTCCACTCCTGGGAGAATTGACAGCTGTCCTGCATGGTTTCTAATTGTTAATAATGCTTCTATAAGATCATTGCTGGTGTCTTTCCTCCTTGGCATCGTGTTAAAACACACCTGAACGCTCCAGAGCAGCAAACTGACAAAACTTCTGCTTTTACAGAGCTGCTCACACTTCCTGATGATCAGTTAATGAAGCGTAACTAAATAAATAACGTAAATAATTTCTAAAGAAGCAGTCAAAAGGACCAAATTATTCTTTTACGCTGCTCTGATTAGTAAAACCTTAGAGTGGAAACAGGGTGTACGACCGTATAAATGATACGATATTCCAACGGAACTCCTGCTAAATAGGAAGAAGCACAACCTATTGATTAGTCTGTTTAACTCTCTTCACGGTGAAGAAAAAAAGGGGTTGAATGAAGGAGTAAATGGAAGAAAAGAGGAGTCTCGCAGGCCGCACACTGCTCTCCTTATTTTAAGTCTTGTGTGGAGCATCAGATCAGTTCCACTTCAGCTCTCAAAAGCTGTTTGTTGTTCCTCAGGAAATGAACTCTCAGCTCCACATTGGCTCTGTTTCTCCTCCGGCAGGAACTGGATGTGTTTGTGTGTCGGTGTTTCTTGAGGGTCCACAGACCGTCAGGAATGCTTCACTGTCCTGCCGCCCCCACCTTCCCCCCCCCCCATCCTTCCTTCTCCCATAAAGCAGCTCAGCGGCCCATCAGGAGGGCCTCTCCACTAATTAGGGTCACTAATTGGAGGTCGGCCGGGGCAGAGACCCCTCCACACCTGCACGGTCATGTGACTTTCAAAGAGGTGCGCGGGGTCAAAGGTCGTGCTGTTCGGGTGGCGGTGGGGGTGTTGGATTAGCTTAACCGAGCAGACGAAAAAAAAAAAGTACGGTTACAGCAAGAAAACTGAATTATGAAACACAAACGTCTTCGTTTGCACCGTAGGTGTTCGTCCACAGTTCGGTCCCACAGTGAAAGGACGCCGTGCACCAACTTTAAGAGGACGCAGAGAAAAGACGTTTAAAAAAATCAGGGCCCGGTCAGAGGTTAATTGCCAGATGACCTCAAAGGCAGAGAGCTCAGTGGAGGCCCCCGAACCCACCTGCCTATCTCGGCTCTCGTGGACTAAGTGACATCTCCGTGTTTTGACATGATTCACACAAGGGTTGAGATTAGGCCCGTTCGGAGGGTTCACAGCTGCATTCCTGAGAACCAAACCGAGCCCAAAGGCCGGGCCGGCCAAGCAGGAAGAGGGGAGATCTTTGTGTGGCTGTTTCACGTTAAAAAAACGGATCGAGGGTTTTACAGTCTGAGACAGTGTTTATATTAGGGCTGGGCGAGTTAAATCGTTATTATCGCGTTAACGCATTCATTATTTAACGTCGATTAATATTTTATCGCGCATTAACGCATGTTTTACTTTTTTTATTTAAAAAAAAAAGAGAAATTTTAGGGCTTTGGTGCCTTTAATGGATAGGAAAGTTCAGAGAGACAGGAAGCAGGGGGCTGAGAGAGGGGGAACGAAATGCAGCACAGGGCCGTCTGATGCGGGAATGCACAAAGGAGATACAAAAACAACCAAAAAAGAGATGACGAGAAAAAAAATGTGAAACAAAAGGAGCAGAGATGCATTAACTGAGCCCCTAAATAACCACAAAAAATGGGCAAATTGTTCAAAACGGTCCGAAAATGGCCTGAAAGGAACAGAAAACCACAACACAGAGACACAAAATGAGCTCTTAAAGATGTGAAATGGTGCAAAATGTCTGTATTTTATTATTGTAAAAGTTTGTTGCTCACAGGCTTTTATTTTGTAAAAGTCTGTTGCTGTCTGCTGCGGAACCGGAAAAGAAAGTAATCGGCGGCTCCACCAAACATGGAGAAGGGTACGGAACTTTTACTCGGCCGTTTTCATTTTAAAGTTCTTCCAGACGGCGGAGTCGACAGAACCAAAGTCATCTGTAAACACTGCCAAGTTGAATTGTCTTCTCAGCGTAGTAGTTCCAGTCTAAAATATCACTTAAAGGCAAAACACACAACTGATAGCAGCAAGTCATTCAAGGAAACAGACAGTGGAGCGAGGCTTCTACATAAAAACTACAGAAAGATGCTGATGTTAAAAGTGTGTTTGCACAACAAATGTTATGGCACTTTCATTCATATGGCAGCACATTTAAAATAAAACTAATTGCCAAAAGCTATACACTACTTTTGGATTCATTTTTGGATTTTGCGTACAAATGCGATTAATCGTGATTAATCAGGGAAATCATGTGATTAATTAAATAAAAAATTGTAATCATTGCCCAGCCCTACTTTATATTAAATATAAGTCAGTGAGAGTAGATTTTCATTGGGCTGCTTCAGTGTCCTGGTGGTATGTGTGATGGCCCCCTGCCACAGAACATCCACACACTGATATAATCACCTGATTAGAAACACCTTTAGCATCGTTTTGTGCCCATTCATGTGTTTTTTTTAAGTCATTAGTCATTTTGTGGCCCAGTTTTAGTTTTTCTTCATTTCTGCTCTGTCTACCCTCTTTCATCATTACCCATTTTAAACAATTTTGTTTCTCTTTGTGATCATTACGACTGTGTTTTGTCTAAAATTGTTAATTTTACTAAACAACATAAATCGCTTTACATCTATTCAGGTTAATTTCCTGTCTGTTTCGGTCCTTTTTGCATCTCTTTAAGGCTAATTTCTATTTTATTTTGACACAGATGATTCTGATTTAGACCTCTTTGTGGTTTTCTGTCACATTTCATGTTTCAGTTTGGCTGTTTTGTGATCATTTTGTGTCTCATATTGACTACTTCTGTGGCCTCATGGTCATTTGGTTTTAATGGTGGGATTCTGATATTTCACAGCTCTTTGTCACCATTTTGTCCCTCTTTGTGCTCATTTTGTATCTCTCAATGGTAGATCTGTTTCTCATTTTTCTCATTTTAAATGTGTTTGTTGCCATTTTCTCCCCTTGTTATTATGTTTGATCCCTCTTTTGTGTCTCATTTTGTTATTTTTCTGGTCAATACATTATAATTCTAGGGAAAAAAAACCTCCAGCCGTCTGACTCCCCAGGCCCAGGAGTCTTTTATTCTCTGGAATATACCGTAAATTCCGGACTATAAGCGGCTACTTTTTTCTCAGGCTTTGAGCACCGCGGCTTATAATACGGTATATGTTCTTTTTTTTTTTTTTAATGCCGCCAAAAACATTTTGCCTCGTAACATTACACCAATAAAATTAACGAATAGTTCACAGTGGTCCAATGAAATAGTATAACAAATTAAAAACACTTCCACTACTAAATTATTGTAAATTGGTCATTTGTACTCACCCTCAACATGGAAAACAAACGAAGAAATGCGTATGATGCAGCTTTTAAATGAAAGGCGATCAATCTGGCTGCTGAAGAAGGAAACTGAGCTGCTGCGAGTAATCTTGGCATCAATGAATCGATGGTGAGACGGTGTCGGGGTACTGTCTTTTTTTTTAATATCAACCGTGTTACAGGCACTGTTCGAAAAAAAAAGAATTTACGCCACCGATAGGTATTTAATAGAGCTAGCCGAGTTAACTCGTTATTATCGAGTTAACTCGTTAATTATTTAAAACCGATAAATATTTTATCGTGCATTAATGCAGGTTTTATCTTTTTTTAATTACAAACATTTTTTTTTCTTGGGCTTTTGTGCCTTTAATGGATAGGAAAGTTAATTTAATAATTTATTTTATTTTGTAAAAGTCTGTTGCTCACAGGCTTTTATTTTGTAAAAGTCTGTTGCTGTCTTCTGCGGAACCGGAAAAGAAAGTAATCGACGGATCCACCAAACCTGGAGAAGGGTACGGAACTTTTACTCGGCCATTTTCATTTTAAAGTTCTTCCAGACGGCGGAGTCGACAGAACCAAAGTCATCTGTAAACACTGCCAAGTTGAATTGTCTTCTCAGCGTAGTAGTTCCAGTCTAAAATATCACTTAAAGGCAAAACACACAACTGATAGCAGCAAGTCATTCAAGGAAACAGACAGTGGAGCGAGGCTTCTACATAAAAACTACAGAAAGATGCTGATGTTAAAAGTGTGTTTGCACAACAAATGTTATGGCACTTTCATTCATATGGCAGCACATTTAAAATAAAACTAAATGCTAAAAGCTATACACTACTTTTGGATTCATTTTTGGATTTTGCGTACAAATGCGATTAATCGTGATTAATCAGGGAAATCATGTGATTAATTAGATTAAACACTTTAATCGTTACCCAGCCCTAGTATTTAAGTTAAAACCATCGGTGTTACAGGCACTGTTGGGGAAAAAAAGAATTTGCAGTAGTATTTGTCAACGTTACCATAAGCATTTAATTAAAAGTTTTAAAATCTTCACGTTCAACATCCTTCTGTGCAAATATCTCATATTACAATGTGGACACCCGCAGTTTATAATCCGGTGCGCTCTATAGTCCGGAATTTACGGTAATTGGGCACTGGATACACATTGCATGGCTGTACTTCCAAAACGTGAGTGGAGAACAATATCCTCTAGCATCATTCCTCTAATAGAAGCAGCTGAATAATGACATAAAAATGACTCCAGTATGGGAAATAATGCCTGTTTCCAAAGCCATACTTGGTCCATTGATACACATGTGGTGTCAAACTATGCTCACCTCTATGTGGAGCTTCTTGAGGTAATTGATGAAGAACTGTTTCTTTGGGCAAATAATAAACAACGACTTCATGGTTTCGTCATACGGCTTCACAATAAAAACTCAAATGTAAAGCGGAGTTTGATGCCACTTTGATGGATTCTTCTTGGATTCGTCTGCAGTCAAACAAAAATAATAAACTCTGTAAAGATTTTTTTTCAGACAACCAACAGATAGTTATCATCCTCCGCACTTTACTTTGAAGATGCCATTCCAGTAAGTCAGCTTCAAGGATTACGCAGGATCTGCAGTTAATCAGTCTTTTGAACAGCTAATTGAGCAAATGAAAGAAGGACTCAAAGACTCAAAAGAGGATGTATTGAAAACAGCACTGGAGAAAGTCTTTTGAGATCTAAATCTTCTATATTCTCTCTGCTTAGATATAAAATGAGGGCATTGTAGATACAATGTTCAATCAGGAGACATTGGTACGTCTTAGGTACTGAGTCTCACAATGGGGGGGGGGGGGTAACATTAAAAGACATCCTGGAACATAAAAGAAACCTTGACACAAGGCCACCCAACTGTGCCAGCCTTGAAGGATAACTTCAGATGTGGTTCCTGTGCTCATTGTCAACACATCTCAGTGTGAATCTTTTGTACATCTCAGTAATGAGAAAAAAAATCATCTAAATTTTAAGGCATAAAATGGTTCGTGACTACTAGAGTCATTTACCGTTTCAAATACCCGACAAGATACATGTCGGACTGACAACCAGATCTCTGAAGATGATTCACTGAAAAAGAAGTAAAGTGATAAAACATCCGTCCTCAGTGGAACTGAGAGGGTCCAGGTTTCATGATGAGGAGACAATCCTGAAATCACATCTGAGATCATTTTGATGTAAGAGATCTATTCTTAAATATGTGTTATTGGTTTAATGTACCTGTAAAGGCTGAGTTATACTTCTTTTAACTGCCCTTGCGCTTGGGTCTTGCGCTTGTGTTAATGGCTCGAGACGTTTATGCTTCATTTAGCTTTGCCGGCGCTTGCGTGTGCTGCGTGGCGATTCACAGCCAGGACAGTAGGTGGAGGAGCGGGTTTTTTCAATGACAAGCCTACTACGATGAAAGGAAATTCACCGCTAGGACCTCTTCGGCAAGTCTCTCTTCGAGTGGATTCATGCTTCTTCTTCTTCTTCTTCGCTTTCTACCTTGGCGTTTGAAAACAGCGGTCTTTTATTAGGGGATGAAACCGGAAGATCAACACGCCGCCGGATGTGATGTAGATAGTGGCTTGTTTTTTTTTTTTTTTTTTTTTTTTGTAATTGAACGTTTATTACAGATAGTATTTTCATAGAATGAATAACTGTATATCTGTACATGGCTGGGAGATAAAACGATAACGATAGCTATCGATGAATAACTTTTCCTCGATAGAGATATGAAACATGGTCGATATACTTTTCCATAGATTCCATTCGTCCATCTTTTGACAGACAACACGAACAGCCAATGAGAACGAGAGTTGCACCGCGCTGAACCAATCACGTGGCTGGAATAGGGCCATGCTAGTAGCTAGCCGGCTGGACTAGATAGTGGCTTGTGCTCGCGTCCAGAGTGGCTACTCTATAGCTCTGCTCGGGTCTGGCATCTTGCGTGAAGTTTAGAAAATTGAGGTGACACACGCAAGCACGCAAGGGGGGGGCTTGCAACCTCGCAAGGGCTTGCGTTTTGTCTTGCGTTGTGTCTTGCGTTACCGACTATAAACCAGGCTTAAGAGTTTGTTCGATGTCTTTCTAACACAGCTGTGAATGATTGAGTTAATTATGTCCAGGATTAGGGCTTGTTTTTAAACACTGAGTCACTTTCTAACCGATATGTCAGAAGAGAGGTGACCGAAATGACCCTTATAAACAAGTTGATGCAAAGTGAAAGTGTTGGGAAATGTCTATTTTCCTTTAACTGAACATTTGTAATGAGTGACATCTTAAACTGAATTATATAAACATGAATACAGTTAGATTAATTCAGAATAAAATGTTGATACTCATGCAATTTATACAAATGAAAGAAAAGACATGTTGAGTTCCACAATGATTCTGTCTTTTTGAAAGCATCAGAACATTTTCAATGTGAATAAAATCTCCAAACTGGCAAGACTAGTGGATTACCCCATGGTAGTTATCTATGGGGACACAAATTAGGACCTGCTTACTAGTTTTTTTATGTTGTGAACAAGCAGGAATGATATGCTCCTCCACCTTGGCTCTTGACTTTTGACTTGGTGGTGAAATAATTAAAAGCAGACAAAGGAGATACAAAAACAACCAAAAACGAGACGACGAGACCAAAAATGTGACACAAAGGGAGCAGAGATGCATTAGAACCAAAACTGAGCCCCTAAATAACCACAAAAAAATGGGCGAATTGTTCAAAACGGTCCGAAAATGGCCTGAAAGGAACAGAAAACAACAACACAGAGACACAAAATGAGCTGTAAAATGCACAGCGTGTCTGCATGATTTCAGGTTGTTTTGTTTGCCTTTGAGTCTAAGTGTCGGGGCTCTGCTGCCCAGAGAGATTATATATATATACATACACACATATATATACATACACACACATATATATATATACATATATATGATGATTAGTTCATGTACAATTCCACACACATAACATTTATCTTGAGAATCATTGCTTATGTATTGCAGCATTTTTCCCTTTGAACATTTTGAAGGTTGGCTGATGATGAGCTGTTGTACGAAAGCAAATAAACGCATTTTCTGAGGATAAATGTGTTTCATTTTTATTCTCCACTGCAAACGCTGAAATCAAGGCCTAATGCGGGTTGAAATGTGGAAAAACTGTTATTCGTATCAAAGAAAGCTTGGTGACCCATCATATTTTGCAGCATTGTTACACACTTGCACACAGTCCATCGCTGCTGCGGATCTCTCTTCCCAATCCAATTTGTCAACCTTTCACAGAGCTGAATGAATCTTTCCCCCTGCGTACAAAGGAAGCAGCGGATGACTTGAAAAGTTGAGATTGCACATTGTGTTCTGCCCTTCTGGACAAGAAAACCTGCGCTTAGGCATAACACGGAGGGAGAAAATAGGTAATTCCTGCACACACTTTTCACCCGTGCATTGATTTATTTGAAAAAAAGTCGACATTTTGGTCACAAAGACCTCTCTGATGTCTTCAGAAAATCTAATTTTCAGTACCCAAATCCTTCCATTTGTACTTGCTGGACTGCTGATGCAGGATTCAAGGTTGCCCCCCCCCCCCAATAATTCGTTTTGCACTCAAACACACTCAGCAAGCCTCATTCTCCCCTCTGCCTTCACGTCTCTGATCATTTCGCCTGTATTCAGATAGCCAGGATGTGCTGTGAAACGAGCTGTGGGTGCATCGAGAACATCCCAGCTTCGTTTCGTATCGAACCATTGGACCGAGCTCCAAACTGACTCGACAGATTTCACTTCAGGAGGAAAAGACGCCCTTTTGTGAAGAAGTATCTTGTTCTATTAGGTCAGTGGACTTTCAGAAAGCGGTCGCACCTCAGGGTGTTCAACAGGCTTCGCTTGTAAAGCAGTGGGATCTATCACCATCAACCAACCTTGATTTGATGCATTTCAATCTACTTTCCTTTTTTTTTTACCAGTAACGCATGGCGCTGAAGCTCAGTAGAGAGCTTCCTCGTCTAACCAATGCAAGGTTTTGTGCATAAGCCCATTGTACTTCAGAATCAGTGTGAGGCAGTGAGGAATGCATTATGTCAACGAATCACCGCAAAGATGGAAAATCATGGAAAATTGTGATTTGTTGCCTAAACTTGCACATTACACACAGTTTTACCCACTTTCGCAGAGGTTTTTATCTGTGTATTTATATGTCTGTGGACAGATTTTGATGATAGGATTGAGCCACAAAGTTCTCAAAGTTGCCAAAATGTTGAAAATGAAAGTTAAGACAGTTTTTGCCCCATATTTCTCACTTCCAAAGTCTATTCGAAAGACCTTTATCACAACAGATGTTTTGACTTGTCACAGTTGGGAAAACATTATATATATATATATATATATATACACACACAATACACATATATACAGTAGGGCTAGGCGAGTTAACTGATTATTATCGTGTTAACTCATTGATTATTTAACGTCGATAAATATTTTATTGCGCATTAACGCAGTTTTTTGGGGGCTTTTGTGCCTTTAATGGATAGGAGAGTTCAGAGAGACAGGAACCAGGGAGCAGAGAGAGGGGGAATGACACGCAGCACAGGGCCTCTTGTACATGGAGCGCCTGCTGTACCCACTACGCCACAAACCATCCCTGTTTTATTATTTATTTTATTATTGTAAAAGTCTGTTTCTCACAGGCTTTTATTTTGTAAAAGTCTGTTGCTGTCTGCTGCGGAACCGGAAAAGAAAGTAATCGGCGGATCCACCAAACATGGAGAAGGGTACGGAACTTTTACTCGGCCATTTTCATTTTAAAGTTCTTTCAGACGGCGTAGTCGACAGAACCAAAGTCATCTGTAAACACTGCCAAGTTGAATTGTCTTCTCAGCGTAGTAGTTCCAGTCTAAAATATCACTTAAAGGCAAAACACATAACTGATAGCAGCAAGTCATTCAAGGAAACAGACAGTGGAGCGAGGCTTCTACATAAAAACTACAGAAAGATGCTGATGTTAAAAGTGTGTTTGCACAACAAATGTTATGGCACTTTCATTCATATGGCAGCACATTTAAAATAAAGCTAAATGCTAAAGGGTATACACTACTTTTGAATTCATTTTTGGATTTTGCGTACAAATAAGATTAATCGCAATGAATCAGGGAAATCAAATGATTAATTAGATTCAAATTTTTAATCGTTGCCCAGCCCCAAAATCGATATATTTATATATTTCTACATCATTGTATATATTTAATGTTTACATCATTGATGGATCCATCCCAATAAGCATCAAAGTAAGCCACGACATTGAACCGGCTCATAGTAAAGCAGGACCTGAGCGAGGTGTAATGTAGCCAATCTTTAATACACCTGCAGTTTCTCTGCCATTACAAGTCAAAAAGGTATGAAGTGTGAACTTCAGTGACACCTGAAACCATGTTCATTTTTCTTCTTATCAAGACCAGCTGGTATCGCCTGTTATAAATCCTTTGTAAATTATTAAAAACCCTTCACTTGGATCATCCAAACAGACGCGGCCTGACTCTCTGCATCCCAGGGGTCACCGCGGCCTGCCCTCATTAGTAACAGGGGGTCTCGACCCAGTCCGTCACCCTATTTGTGCTCCCTCTAATAAAGCCAATTTGACCACACATGAACACAAGGTTCCTACCAAGACGGTAACCTATAACCTCGAGAACTTCTCTTCATTTCTCTGCCTCCATTCACTTGAGCTCCAGCAATCCGTTTAGCGAGTGAAAAGGGAAAAGACACACATGGACAAGAGATCACTTCCTCATCCTGTTTGGCAGAAACTCAGGACACCCACACACAAACACACACATACGTCTACATGCAGCTTGCACCAAAAGTAGATGGAGCTAGAGAGAACACGCCGGGGTTATTGGGAAAGAGGAAAGAAGAAAGAGAAGGAGGAGGAGGAGGAAGGGTGGTGTGGGGCAGAGGCAGAGGAGGGGGCCCCCCTCTGCTTTTCAACGGACGTGTGAACAAAAGCCTGGTCAAACTGTCAGGCCCGCAGCCTAGGGTGTTTACTGCTCTTGTATCTATAACCAACAAATCAAGGATGGCCCCCTCACCACCACTGCCATCACAGCTCAGCTCCCCCCGCTGCCCCTTTCTCCCCCTGAGCTGCCGGCCTGGCTTTATTGGGAACAGCAAATTAAGGAACCATCCATCTGGGTGTGATCACCAATTATGGAGGGAAGCTGTCAGCATGCATTAAGGCCTGCAGGGAAGCGGGCGTGTTGGGGCGGCTTTTATGAAGAGGGAGTTAAGGAGTGAGAAGTTGATTAAATATGATTAAAAAACACATGAAAGAATTGACACAGTCAAAAGTTTTTATGGGTAGAAAAATGCCATAAAAGATCTTAACTATACATCCGTCTTTGTTGGGTGCTCCTCAACTTAGCGCTCTCATTATTTGTGAATGAAGACGAGTGAATGGACTTTTTCACAGTGCAACATAATGCGTAAGCGATATAAATATGAAAAAAAAAAATCACTGCAGCTTATGGCCGGCCCCCTTTTGTCGCTGCTCACTGGCACAGGCGGTGATTCCCTGTAACACTTCTCCTCCGGCCAGCTTTCTCACAACACAATAGGACCGTCATTAACTTTTTGCTCCATCGGAATGCTGAAAGACCTCGGCATCCAAATACCCCATTTCCCTCCCCTCGCTGCTCCGTGCATCCCGCTTTTCTCTCCGCTTGCTGGTTTTCCAGGGCTCTAATTTGTGAAGGCCAGGTGTGCGAATTACAGGGGGGGGGTGAGAATGGGTGAGCAACAGGGTGAGAAGAGGCAGGGAGGGGTGGGCGGCACACAAAAGGGATCCACAAGTAATGGGGCAATGGCCCAACTATGCATTTTGTGCGTTATTGGGTGAATTTATACACTGTCAGTGGTTCCAAAACTAGGGGTCATGACTTCCACAAGAGGAACCTAAAGCGTCACGAGATGATTAATGGTGACAAAAGCAGAAACCGCATATTTCATGCATGCTGATCTATGAATGTTCAGACTTTCCTCTTGTTAAATGACACAATTATCAAATATCCATTGATGATTATGAATTTTGGAACCATTACACTATACTGCGAATGAGTACCTCAACCTCAACCTCTTTCCACTTACTGACACTTTTTTTAATATGAAAAGATTCAACAACTATCGTCAGAATCAGAAAAAGCAATACAAACGACGTCATATATGTTAATATTTATATTTATCTTAGGGCTGGGCAACGATTAAAATGTTTAATCTAATTAATCACATGATTTCCCTGATTAATCACGATTAATCGAATTTGTACGCAAAATCTAAAAATGAATACAAAAGTAGTGTATAGCTTTTAGCATTTAGTTTTATTTGAAATGTGCTGCCATATGAATGAAAGTGCCATAACATTTGTTGTGCAAACACACTTTTAACATCAGCATCTTTCTGTAGTTTTTATGTAGAAGCCTCGCTCCACTGTCTGTTTCCTTGAATGACTTGCTGCTATCAGTTGTGTGTTTTGCCTTTAAGTGATATTTTAGACTGGAACTACTACGCTGAGAAGACAATTCAACTTGGCTGTAAATGCAGGAGTTTTTTTTAAATTTATTTTGAAATACGTGCTTTTATGTTGAAACAAGTAAAACAGGAAGTAGCGCCGGTTAGCTCCGTGAGCTTCACACCGAGACCGAGGACCACCTGTTACAGTGATGTTACCTGCTAGTTTATTTGTATTTCATTACTCCATGTAACTGTAACTGTGTGAATGTGATGCATTCAACAGACTTTTACAATAATAAAACCTGCGTTAAAGCGCGATAAAATATTTATCGGCGTTAAATAATTAACAAGTTAACGCGATAATAACGAGTTAACTCGCCCAGCCCTAATTTATCTATATGTAGCTGACAAGTACAGCTTTCTAACTGGCTTACAGGAGATTCCTGTAACACCAATTTATACCAGTAGATGTGGTGTGAGCCACCATGTTGTGTCCAACCTGGAGGCAACTGACAAAGGAGAGGAGGTAGCAAACAAGCCAACTGCGAGCTAAATAAGTATAGAGATGATTAATAGTTAGTGAAAAGCCCAGAAGTTAGAACAGTGTTGGAATCTCCAGGGCAACAAAGATTACTTTAACCACCACCCCCTCCCACAAAGAGACAAAACTAGAGTGAAAACTGGTGTTGCTTTAATCCACAGGACACAGCTTTTGGACTGAAGTCTGCAGAACTTGCAACTATTCTTCGAATAGTTTGAATTGTTAATGTTTCGGATGCGGCTTATCTGGTCCGCCTCTGAATTACCAAAGAGGAACAGTTACAGGTTAATGAGGGTGATTCTTTTAAAAAAAAAAAAAATTATATGTGAAAAGGGCTATAATGTTTATATGTTCGCTGCCATGTTTGTGCTAAAACCGGGCAAATCGTATAATGTAAACTGGACATAATGTAGCTTTGTTATCATGACAAGTTCATGTCTTCTTCCTCTATGGCTTTTTTTTTGTTAAACTGAAAGAAACCAGTTGAAAACAAGCGACAGAGCTGATGAAGAAATCACTCGGCAGCAGGGGTCGCGTTAGCCGAATATTTTCCGTCAGTGACGGGAAAATCTGAAGGCCATCTGTCATTTTGACAGATTGCAATTCACACCCCTGACCACTTGGTGGCGAGTGAGCGTATTAATTAGCTGTTGTCTATCTTGACGCATGACCTGTTGGCTTCACCTGAAGTGGCGCTTGTAATTCCAGTCTCCAGTGTGGCAGCAGAGCCTGGATTCAGCCTCCAGATCAACATCAAAACAACCATGAGAAATCGTCTATCCGAGGCAAAAGTCCAAAACCTCATGACAACAGCCTCTGCAGCAATCCCACAAGCGGGCACGCAATTCAAGTCCATGCGGACCAGGAGGAAGGTGTGAGACTGTGCGTTCAGGCCACAGCAGGTGAACTGTTCATATTTTAAGTGCAATCGTTTAGTTTCATTGTTCATAGCTACTGGGGCCACGGTCAGTGGTTGTGTCACTGAGGAGAAAAGGTTACATGAAGCTATAGGCTACATCTGCTTGATCGTGTCATGGCACGGTGTGGCATTCTCTATTCAGCTTGTTCGAACTGAATATGAATTAAAAACAAAAAAAAGAAAATTAAATGCTATTGAATATGTCATTATTAACGTTTTTAAAATTAAAGCGACGGGTAAAAATAGATTATGAGGGGATCAGTCAAAATGACGGCCAACGAAAAAGTCTAGAGCAACCTCTGCTCGGCAGGCTGGAAAAAAAACAAAAAAACATCATTTGAAAATTAATAAATCCATCTTAAATAGTAATGGAAACATACACAACCTCTGATATTTCTTTAAGTGACAAAATTCACCTTTACATTGAACTTTAATTTGAATAGGAGTCTCTGGCCACCTGGTACATGTATTCACAGTAAGTATTCACCCTCTTTTAGCTCCGTTTCTGGTCTCCATCATCTTTTATAACTGTGTTTATCCACAATTTAAGACATACGGCAGAAGAATTGTGAGATGACCGTGACATTTAGCAATTTTTGGGGGGGAAAATTCTTCATCAGGTGTCACACTAAACCAAAATTTTCCTAAACCTAATAAAAACTGATAACAAAACAAAAATAAACACTACATAATGACATCTTAATGTGTTGTTATAAATCCTTACACCAAGTGAAGAAGGAACCAGTCTCTCTGGATTCAGATCTTTTCACAACATTTATTTAGAGACGAATACGTTTGCACCAGAATGGCTCTTACATAGTTTGTTGTAAAAGTGGGATGCTAACCGCTCTTTGTAGGGTCTCTTGCTTCCTCTTGCTGAGACTAGCTCCCAAATAGGTGAAGAATTTTGCCCTGACAGAAGTAATTATGAACCAAGTAAATGCTGTCTGCAAGTTTAAAGATAAAGAAAAGAAAAATAACTGAAAGGTGTTTATGTTGAAGTCACAATTCAGCAGCTATTAATCCCCTAAAAACTCCTCAGAAATGTTAATATAAAAGTTTTTGCCTCAAAAGAAAAACCTTAAAATGGCCTTGACACCTTTTTCATCAGTTGGGGAATGTGGATCTATGAATAGCCCTTGGCTTTAAAATGTTAGCAATGTTAGCAGCTAGCAATGTGATGCTAACGTTGGCTAAAACTTGTTCTAAAACTTGATTTTTGTGAGCCCTTTTTCTCATGACAGTGCAGGAATAATGAACAACTTACTGGAGTCACTATGATTAGATTTGTGGCCATAAACAGCTGTTTTTTCAGGTCTAATTTGTTAAGCTGTTGTCTGATTAAAGAAGACTGCAGACCCCTATCCTCTGCTTTGTTTTTGATGGGACACTGAATCCACTTCTGTTGTAGTAACATCTGATTTCATGCCATAATAAACAGATAATGTCTGTCAAATTTGCAACAAGAGCAAAACATGCCAAGTTGCCTCTCCACCGAGCTTCTTCCGTCCTTTCTGCCTAGTTGTTAGCTTCTGCTAACTTCTCATAGCTTGCACTAGCCTCTAATTTCAGCGGTTCCTCACAGCGCATATACATTAGCTGTAAAGTCACACCCTTCAAATAGTCATGATTAGTTTCTTTAATCTTCTACGAAGGACATAAAGCCTGTCTGAGACCCACCATAGTGACACAAAGCACGTTTACGGAGAGATAGGAAAAACTGAATTATTGTGCTAGTCCAGCCAAAAGGTGACTTTTAAAATCCATGTAACACGTAAGTCTGACTAAAATCATATGAAATCAAGCTTCTTAAAACTGTACAAGCACGCCAGATAATGCTGTTAAAGGGGAACTCCGGGGTATTTGAAGCGTGTTTCCATTGCTAGAGGTTGTCAAATAATGATAGTATGACACAGAGAGGTGCGTATCTGCGCTCCCTGTGTGAAGATCGCTCTGTCCGCACAGCATGTCATGCGAGGCTAATACGTGGTGGCTAAGGGGCAAGCGCTAACCCTTCCACGTAAAACAACAACTTGCACACTGCAGAAACGTCACACCACTTTATAACCCATCCGACAATAAAGTCACAAGCCTTACCATCAAAACCATATGCATGGTTCTCACATTACTGGCATGGGGACGTTACAAAACAACTTTATAAACAGCATGTCACTCACCGGCTGGTTGTAGGCTCGCGCATGTGAAAGCCCAGAAGAGTCGATGGACGATAATCCCATATACAAAACAATTATCTTCTCTAGAAAAACTGCGTTCAAGTATTTAAAACATTACAACAATACTTGCCCAGTAATATTCTTGTAATGTTTTAAATACTTGAACGCAGTTTTTCTAGAGAAGATAATTGTTTTGTATATGGGATTATTCTCCATCGACTCTTCTGGGCTTTCACATGCGCGAGCCTACAACCAGCCGGTGAGTGACATGCTGTTTATAAAGTTGTTTTGTAACGTCCCCATGCCAGTAATGTGAGAACCATGCATATGGTTTTGATGGTAAGGCTTGTGACTTTATTGTCGGATGGGTTATAAAGTGGTGTGACGTTTCTGCAGCGTGCAAGTTGTTGTTTTACGTGGAAGGGTTAGCGCTTGCCCCTTAGCCACCACGTATTAGCCTCGCATGACATGCTGTGCGGACAGAGCGATCTTCACACAGGGAGCGCAGATACGCACCTCTCTGTGTCATACTATCATTATTTGACAACCTCTAGCAATGGAAACACGCTTCAAATGCCCCGGAGTTCCCCTTTAAGGATTAAATCACTCATATATACGCTGAACTATACTCAAATGGACCATGGTCCACACAAGCTCGAAAGTTGAAGCAAAAGTGTATATAAATACAACTGAATTTCCATTAACACATTTTCCTGTTTGTTTTGTCAGATGGTCAAACACGTCACAAGTTATAACTGAAAATCAGCCCCATTGAGACTACGTGTCAGCTCACGGCCCCTTAAAGCATTTCCAGACTGTCGCTCTGCTCTAATAAAATCCTGTTTCTATAACAAAAGCATCATCTGACAAAATCTCCATTAAAATGACTTAAAGACAACGTCTGTGCAGTGAATTCAGCTTCACTTCTACAACGATCTCCCTCAGAGAAAGATAGAACCACATTTTCCCACACAGTCCAGTGTTGGACATTGATGTAGCATTGGTGGCTAATTTAGCTCCTAATTGTCATCTAACACATAAATAACTACTTATGGACATGTTAACATGTATAAAGAAGTCGATTTTTACCTGATAAGGACCTTAAAAGATAGAGTTGTTAATCTTTTTCACGTTTGTAGACACTAAAAGTGGACCTGTGGGAGTTTATGTGGAGAAATCTTTACAGACACAGACGGTTTCTATGTGATGTGTCACTTTGAATATGCGCTCTGGTCATTCATCTGGTATGAATGTGTGAATGAGTCATTGTGGGTATGTGTGTGTGTGTGTTAGAGGGGATAATTGGAGGAAGAGGGCAGGGGGCAGCGGGGTGAAGGGATGGAGGCGATTGGGACTGGAAGTTGACCCAAAGTTGTTCACCAGCCAGTTTGCCAGCCTGGACGAGTTGCTTAAAGCTTGGTAGCTTTTTTGGAGATTCACAGCAGGCGGGGAAAAGGGGAGGTGGCAGCCAAGGGAGGACCAGAGGGAAGAAGTGGGTGGGTGGGGGGGACCAGTACTAATTTCCACTAATTGAATTGGATGTGCTGATCAGATAGGAGGCTGTGGAAGTAATCTGAGTTGTCACAGTAGATAACGCTAGGCCGTCCCAGAGTGTCCGCCTCATGTGACAGCCTGCAACATAGCCTTTGAGAGGGCACTGACCCCCTTTGTCATCGCCACAAAAGAGGAGAGAAGCAAAGTTGCCAGTTACAGTGAGCAGCAACGGGCTGGGAATGGCAGAGGGAGAGTCGGGGTGAGGAGAGAAAACAGGGGAAAGGAGGAAGAGGAGGAGGGTTTATGAGTGTGACATATTCAGGAGGTTGGGCAGGGAGGAGTGTTGAGAAATCTGCAGAGTTGGCTGGTTTTGTTCATATAAACAATGTCACATGAATTTTTACGAGTTAAAACTGGTGTTTTGGAAAAGAACATCATATTAAATCCTATTCAAGAATAAAAAGCAATCGTCAAACATTTGTATCTTTGAAATTCAGTTTTGCCATTAAACATCAGAATGTTTTTTTGGCTCTAAAGTCCCAGGGAAAGCTTTTCTAAATGAACTAATTGCCCATTTTCAGAGTAATTGTCTGTATGAGGAGCTTCAATCTGGATTTAGAGAATGCCGTAGCACTGAAACGACATTGGTTGAAGTCCTTATTGCCCCGAGAAATATCATGAGGATCAAGGGGACCGCTATGGACTGGTTTTAAGTCACGTTTAACAGGTAGATTCCACTTACATTGATGTGTCCTCCACCCATCCCGGGGTAAGTCATGGTGTTCCACAGGGTTTTGGACTGGGACCAGTTCTGTTTTCTCTCTACACTTTTCTTTCATCAGGAAACATGACGCACATGTCAACAGTTATGCTGCTGATGCTCCATTTATCTGTTAAAACCCGAGACATAAAGGCCTGGATGAGCTATAATTAGCTCCCTTTTTTTAATTAAGTTAAAAATTAGGCTAACATTGTTGGCCCTTAAAACCTGAGATATTCATTATCCAACTATATACTTACTCTGGATTACTCTGGATTGCACTACCTTGAACTCTATTTCCATCTCAGGGGTAGTTTTAAGGATGTCACCAGAGATGTGCTCTGCCTTTAATTGGTTAGAGTAAATAATGAGCCTCCAGTCTTGGTGGTTTTGACCATCAATGCCCACTAAGATATTCTTCCGTGGGGCTGAAACATTTAGATACAGTTGAATTGCTTTTTCTCAAATACATCATCAGTTATATGAACCAGCTAATAAATAGATGGACGATGGGACTTTGTTTCAAGCTCAGAATCCTTGAATGTTTGTGTTTCCTGTTCTGAATTTTCACCAGTTTGGACCATCTCATCCCATTCAACCGCAGCAGTTCTGAGTAAAATCTTTTTTTTTTGCTTCATTCAGCACTTTAACATCTTTAGCATCTTTAACCAGCCAACTTTAAATCAGTTTAAAGTAGGAAGCAGTAAATCTGGCTGCCCAATAAAAGGCTACTGGGAAATAAAATGTGCTTTGAAAACAGTCAAATTTGCTTGATATTACGTATTTTATTCACATATACTAAATATTATGTTGCCATAAAAATGTGGGAATGTCGCATAGCTGCAAAGATCGTCCAGGGGTCCTGTCGAATAGTCAATGATTTGATTTATTCTCATCTTTAGCGGAGGAAACAGTGGACCATCCTTGATGAAAGAAAGGAGATATCTCTGCCACATGACCATGATGTACGATTATTTTCATCCAGTTATACTAAACGTGGTTTGTGTGGACAAATATGATGACAGGAGGGTGAACCTGGGTAATAAAGGAACATTATATATTGTGCCTTATTATTCTGAGAAAACCTCCATGTTACAATGGGAGGAAACTGCATTATACAAGTTATCTAAATCGCTTTTTTGTTGAATATTTATTGAACATTTGTAGGTTCAGATGCCGCAGATCCACATCAAAACCGAAGGTCATCTTTTTCTGAGTCCTTTAGAATGTTTTCTATCATCTTTCTTTCACCACATGATGTTTTCCAATGAGGTCAAGGAAAAGAGCTTAAGAAAAGCGGATCGGAGGTCGTTTTTTCATAACAGACTCTAATGGCTCTGTTAGCTCCACCCAATAAACCGTGACATCACTAGAAGCTTAGCGTTACTCTCCAGGTTCATGTCCCACACACAGGACAATGATATACATTACCAGGTCTCAGGGGGTTTCATCTGTGAAACGTAGGATAGAATTTAAAATGCTCCTTGTCATATTTAAAGCCCTTACTGTGATTGCCTGATTGTTCCCTACAGAGCTTATTTTATCTGTGTTTTACTTGTGGTTCACTGAATTCTTTGGGCAGATCTTTTAGTTTTCAGGCTCCTTTGTCTGTATAACAGCTCCCAGTTTGGCTATGAAATCCTGACCATCTTGTTTAATTCATGGCCAAATGTTTGAGTTTCACTTTTCTGGTTAATTTTTGTATTTTACGGCTTCTCGGGAATATCTTTTCTGGTTCTATTAATCTTTAATTATTTGACCTGCGTCCTTTAAAGTTTTCCTTCTGCTCTGTAAAACACTTTGAAATACATTTATTTTTATATTAAAATGCACCCGGTACTAACTCCAGGTGGGGTATATACACCCCGGACAGGTTGCCAGGGAGACCCATTGTACAATAACTAGTGATCCCAGCACACGTGTCTTTGGATTGTGGGAAAGAAACCTGACGGTGAACAGGAAGAACATTCCCACTGCAGACAGAAAGGCCACAGCTGACGCCTCCACCATAATGCCACCCAACACTGGAACATACAAAGCTTTAAAGCAAACCTCTCTAATACAGTTCGGTAAGTATTACCGTCTACTCTGAACTTTTAGCTAAGAATTTAGGACTCGAATCTTTGCTGGGACCTTTCTGTGTGGCTCTGTGATAGATGACCAGCTTCTCACCCTGTGGCGGTTCGGATAATCTCCAGCCCCACCGTGACCCTGAATTCCTGAATTGGATGAAGCGGGTACAGAAAATGAATATACGCATATTGTTTAGAGAAGCAAAACGCTTTATTTTTTAAACCCCAGCCAACTAGCCCGGACTACCTTCATCAACGCCAAAACTCAGCTGGAACTCTGCTCACAGGATACAGCAGGGGGTAAGAAGATGTTCATAAATGATGTTGCTAATATGGGATGTCATACAGCTTCATGTCAAAAGAGGCGAACTTTCCCTTTAAAACCTTTTTGGAGCATGTGGAGATGTTTCACATTCACATGCTGTTAAAATTCATGCAGTTTGTCATGAAAACCACAAGATAACACATCAGAAGAGCTTCAGACTGACCTGGAGCCCACAGGAACCAATCAGGGCTCTGGTAGAGGAGGTTTTGAGTGCATCAAACAATGATAAAGTAAGATTAGTAAGGAAATATGGAGCTAAATGTATTACCCAGTGTCAGATATCAGTTTCAATGAAAGAACTTGTGTTTTTCAGCAGGACAACTATAAAAGTTAGTCAGAAAAACAGTTTAAAAGGAAAAGATGGACCCCCTCAAAACATCAAATCAGATTAGAATCACAATTCTTATTTTCTATGATTTAAAATAATCTTGGATTATTTCCATGCACCGGATTTCCTGTTGTGCTCCTTCAGGATTCTTTGCTACACTGAATAACGTCAGCTTGTCCAAGCAGCAGCAGCACGTGGCTCAGATGCTGCTGAAGTTTGTTGGTTTGATCCGTGCGAAAGCAACAAGACATTCAGCGGAAAATACATCCTGTCAAATCTGTTTGAAAGCACTTTTTTCCTCCAAGATATTCGAAAGGAGACAGAGATGGATTCATGTGAAGGTTTGCAAAATGAAAGTCAAGCGTTCGTTTTCTGCTCCATGTGGACCCAAACCCGTACTGAGAACTGCAAATCACACAGTGAAGTCATTTTATTATGACTTACAAGTTTCTTTATCAATTCAATTCAAAATGTATTTATATAGCACATTAAAACAACCTCAGCTGACCAAAGTGCTTCACAATAGCAACTGCATCACATATTAAGAGAGTCATGAATAAAATGGCAATAAGAATAACTTCATCACAGATAAAAATAAAATTTGAGATAAAATTAGCAATAAAATAACAATAACATCCTTTTCTTTGCATGTTTTTGTCCACAGTCGACCTGAATTCATTCTAAGAAATTTAGTTTGAATGTTTGCTTACTTTCCTCCACAGAAACAAAGCCAATCGAGATGCTTTTCCACCTGTTTTTTTTTGCTTATCGACGGCTCAAAGCATTAGGTTTTTTGCATGTCACTTAAAGGGATAGTTTGCCTCTTTTAACATGGAGCTGTATGACATCCCATATCAGCAACATCATTTATGAACATCTTCTTACCCCCTGCTGCGTCCTGTGAGCAGAGTTCCAGCTGAGTTTTGGAGTTGACGAAAGTAGTCCGGCTAGTTGCCTAGGGTCCCGAAAATAAAGCGTTTTGCTTTTCAAAACAATATGCGTTCAAAAGAGTAATACATTTGCATCACAAAATCGTTCTTCAGGAAAAAGTCAGACCTCACAATCGCTTGGCGCTATTTTCTCTCCCTTCGTATCACTGCGTTCAGCCACCTAGTGACAGCCGCACCTGTTACGGTGTTTGCTGCTCGGTCTGCTCGGTCTACACAGCAGGCAGTGATACGAAGGGAGAGAGAAATAGCGCCAAGCGATTGTGAGGTATGATTTTTTCTGGCTAACCATGCAAATGTATTACTCTTTTGAACGCATATTGTTTTGAGAAGTAAAACGCTTTATTTTTTAAACCCCAGCCAACTAACCGGACTACCTTCGTCAACACCAAAACTCAGCTTCATGTCAAAAGAGGCGAACTATCCCTTTAAAGCAAGTTCATGAATATTTTGATACTGAAAACCTACAATTTATCACATGCTGTCATGTGGTTGCACTAAAAATCAAAGCTGTTTCCACAGGAGCCAAAAACAGTGCCAGAGTAGAATGCAACTGGCTGTAATGAGCGCGTCTAACTCTTGGCGCCCGTTTTGCTGACGTTTGGAGACGCAGGACAAAACGACAGTGGCCGAGGAGAGAAAAAAAAAAAAAAAAAAGAGAGAAAGGCGTGAGAAAGAGAAAGTGAGAAGTGGAGAGTGGCTCTGGGTCTTTCCCAAGCCTGCAGCAGTCCAATTAAGAAGGATTTCTCCCACTGCACATCTGACTCTCTCACACACACACTTACAACCACAGCAGCTGTGCAGTCAGTTGGTGCTACTGAGGGAGGGGTTAAGTCCTGTCAGCGTGATAAAAGCCGGCCATGGTTGTGTGCGTGTGAGTGTGTGCATGTCACCGTGGATCTGAGTGTACGTCTAAGTGTGTTGTGGAAACGGCGAGTTATGCACGCAGTGGGCAGACTGGGGCACGCAGATGTGTGAGTGTGTAGGGCTAAGCCCTGGCCAAGCCCACTGTGAGGGGTCAGGACCTTTACAGAATCAGTACCTCTGCATGTCAGGACTAATGGAAGGGCCCCACCAGCTGCACAGAGAGGGGGAGGGGGGGGGGGATGAAGGGGAGAGGTAAGAGAAAAGATGAAAAGTGCGGCGGGGTGGAGGGAGGAAAGAATGGAGGTGAAGATTTGGGAGTGATGGTGGGAGGAGAAAGGGCCAGCAAAAAGGAGAAGAAGAAGTTGAGGGGAGCGGGAGGGAGACGGAGGGGTTGAGATATCAGGAAGTGAGTGTTTTAGGGAGGAAGTTTGGCCAAAAAATGCTCGAGGAGAAAAGTCAGGAGGGAGGAAAAGGAAGCCGACAGGAGAAAGAAGGAATATTGGACAAATGGACGCTGAGAGGAGAGGAGGGAGAATGATGAGGAGGAAACGCAAGGTAAGGAATAAAAAAGGAGGAATACAGGCTGTGGGAATGAGGGAGGGAGGAGTGATGGAGGGATGAAGCGATGGAGAGAAAGAGAGGGGGAGATATGGGTGTGGTCTGGGAGATGAACGTTTTTTCGGCTCAACCTTTTGACCCTAAAGCTCGTCTTAGCGGTTTCTCTGACAGTGTCTTTGTAACCTCGCAGTAAAATCTGCTGCTTTTTTAACGTGTTTGAAACACTTTTAACGGCTCACACGTATGTGTTTGCTGTTTCCAGGAGAGTTTAACCTTCATTATTCAGTCAGCTGCAGCCTGGATTACAGACGAGGCCACAAATAACAAGTTAAATCAAAATTACGCAGTCATAAAGAGTAAAAAATACTCCCGAAATATTCTTTAAAAGTCATCAGTGGAGTGTAAGAAGACGCTTCCGAGGAAATTAATGCTTTGATTTAACTGCTTATAAAAACAACTGTTCATGGAATTATTTATTTAATTATTTTAAATAGTTTTACTAATATAAAATATTAGAACATGTCTTTAATCAAGAGACTAATTAATCCATTATAATGCCACTTTGTTAGTTATTGTACAAATCAGGGTGACAGACTTGTCTTTAAAGGTGTTTTAAATGCCTTAAATGACTCAAAGTTCAGTATTCATACCAGCATTGTGTTATTTTTACACTATTTTTCTGAACCTAAGAAGAATGTTTTCATGTATTATCCGAGTTGTGGATTAATCCTGTTACGCTGCGAATGTGAACGCCCGATCCAGGTTTGAGAATATTCAAATCTCCTAATGATTAAACCTGAATGAAGCCGAATGTTTTAGTAAACGCCGTCGACCAGAGCAGGATTCAAAACACAGAGAAACTATAACGTACATTTACTGAAGTACTGACATTTTAAAGTACATTTATTTATTTATTTATTTCACTCCACTTTAGAGGGAAATATTGCACTTTTTCTCACTTTTATTTCACTTTGAGCCTTATTTACTTTAAATATGATGAATTTAAACATGCAGCCTCCATTATCTTTGGACTCTGCATCTTTTGTGGAAAAAACAGTGTTTTTTGGGGTCAAAGTGCTGTTAAAAGCTTCACCAAACAGGGATTTCTTCCTTCTCTAAACTCCCGGCATGGTCTCATTTCAATTAATGTTTAAATGATTCAATTCCTCAAAAAGAGCTTATTTTATTCTCCAATAATCGCCTGAAATTAACATGTTGTCCCTGCATATAAACCCATATTTCAACAAGCTTCTTACACACATACTTTTTAATAATGAAATGATGTCTTTTGTTCTAAAGTTACGGTTAACTACATTACTAGCTGTTTGTATTTATGTACTTTAAATAGGATTTTTCATGCAGCAAAAGTACTTATATGGGAATATTTAAAGTTTTTCCACCTCCGGTGATGAATATTGGAAATTAAAGCCATCAAGATTTTGTGTTTGTGAAGTAATATCAACAAATAATTCCAAAATTGGTTGTTGAAATGAAGGTCTGTCACCCTGCAGCATGAGTTTATGCAAAAAACAAGGCGTGCGTGTACAGGTGTTTATCTTTTTAAAAGATTGAATTTGTTCTGAGTGATCTGACAAGCAGCAAGTCGTGATTTAAGAGTGAGAGACGATTAGATGTTTTAGATTAAATTAGATGGATGCCAACACATCTCCGCCCTCACACAGCCAGCTGCTGACTGTGTTCAGTGTTCAGCCCTCCATGACCAGACACCCTGCTTCCTCCACTCCTACGACCCGGAGACGGTGACCGGCCGTCTGTGCCACTTGGTGCCGGGTTCAACAGACAGCTTCCCCTCTTACATCATCAGTGTGAGACAGTGATGTGGCTGTCATTACGGGCCAGTGATGGGCAACTCTGACAGCGACATGTCTGGGGCCACTGGATTGTTGTTCTTTGGGTGGCTGCAGAGTAATGAGCCACAGTGTGGAACCAGCGACACGCAAACACATTCACCTTCCCTCTCACAACTCAAACTCAGACATTTTGGAGATATTGACCTCAGCACAGAGGAGGAACCTGTTGAAGGCAAGAAGCAGAGCAACAAGTGGCAGGCCGCAGAGTTAGAGCGACACCTACAGAGCTCAGAGGGGACGGCAGAAAGTCGCAGGTTCAACAGACACAACAACGCCTTCAAAGATGTGCACATATCATCTAAAATGACCTTGTTTTCAGTCTTAAGTTGCTTTTCCCAGGATAAAACTTCATAAAAAAATATATAAAATGCACTTTAACTTGGCTAAAAATGCAGCTTCAATATTGCTAATTTGAAAATGTAGATATAAATTGTTTTAACACGTTGATAATGAATGTTTGCCCCCATGCATTTAAAATCAGTCGCAGTATTGCTGGTTAGGGTCAAAATGCCGCCTTGTTTTTAGCAATGCTTCCGAAAAAATATAAATAAATACCCAGGACGCGCATATGATTAGTTAAACTGAACGTATCTATCATTTTAAAACACACAGCAGCAAGAAAGTGGAGTTAAAAGTCTTTCCAGTTCAGTTCAAACCGACATGTGAATTCATGTTAGTGGAGAACGAGATGCAAGCAAACATAAGAACACAGTTAATGCATGAAAAGATCATTATTGCGCACATGAATTAGCCCAAAAATGAAGTAAGGCCGAAGATCTCGTTTTGATTGAGTTGAGATTTGATTTCAAGATTTTCTCAACAGTGAAAAACCACCAAAATAAGCCACTAATGCAGTGACGAATACACACACACACACACACACACACACACACACACACACACACACACACACACGCACACACACACGCACACACACACACACACATACACATAGATATATATTCAGACAAGGCATCTTGGACAAAAGTGAAAGAAAAAACACGTTTATGGTGATTATAACTGAGTCAATCTTTAGGAAAAGTTTTCAGGATGATCGACAGCAGCCATTTGTGCGCATTTCCCCTCAGATAACCAGCCGGTGAACGCGGATCTGAGCGCGTCTGTGAGCTGGGAGCAATGGCGGGGGAATATTGTCACTTACGCATTCCAATAGACTTGGACATCATCCTCTGGTCTAAACTAACGCATCGACAAATCCCCCCGCAGGGGACTGAATAATCAGACTGCTATTCTCAGTAACAACTGCCTGGACGCGTTCATTTTACACCTGCAGCCTCCAATATTCATGCGTGGGGTACAGAATGCGATTTAAATCTGTGCCTTCATGATATGATATCAGGGGGTATAGCCGCAGCTCATTCGTTAAATAAGCCATTAAGTGAATATTAAAAGAAGAAGAAGGAAAAAAGCGATGGTGTATGTGTGAGGGGGGGATAAGAGTTTCACATTAGAGCGGATGAGGCTTGTATAGCAGCGGCCTTGTTTGTTTGTGTTTGCCGCGTACAGTGGAGTCACCAGGAGGCCAGCAGTGTCCGCGAGGCTCTTCTGTCACAACACATCCCGTCTCTCTCCTCTAGCACACTCCATCTTTCCTGCTTCCCTTAAATTTGGGCATCCTCCCCTCCGAATGTGCAGATATCAAACCTGTCACCATCCAGCTAAAATGAATGCAAAAAAGAAAAAAAAGCCCTCCCTCCTCGCGTGATTTGTCTCTTGAAATCTTCCGTTCCCGTTCCTCTTCTGCTGCCCCGCCGAAGGCCTCCTCTTCTGCAAAGGTCGTGGCCTCGCTGGCCTCTTGTTGACCCCGGCTTGACCTAAGCAGGGTAGCTTCTCTGTCAGCTGCAGCTGTGTTGCTGCTAAAAGCCTGGATAATCCAATCACACAGTCATTAGTGCTGAGTAGGCCAGAGCCGGAACAGGTGAGTGCGCTTTGGTGTGTGTGTGTGTTTGTGTGCGTAATCTTTCTCTCCTGCTAATATTTTGCTAATTTCGCGCACTGTATATGAAGTCAGCACATAATCACGAGCCCCCTCCACCTCCTCCTCCAAAAAGCCATCAGATCAGTGGTGGTGAAATCCAATGATCTGTCACCTCGGCCCGATTCTGCAGCGAATATTATTTAACAAGTTGGTGCAGCGTCAGTCCTCTAAGCTTCATTAAACCGCTGCTTTCTGAGCAGAGTCGGATGAGTGGGATGCAGATGAGGGAGGGGGGTTGCCAGGATGGGGATTTTCAGGATGGCAGGCATGTGCAGCGGCGTCCGAGCCAATCAAAGCGGAGGTTTTGGGAGAAGCGAGGTAAACGGTCACGAGGGAAAAGGAAACAACAGAAACCGGTGACTCCAAATGACTGGAAAGAGCAATTAAGATGCTTTAGTAAGACAGTGCGTTTTAATTGGGTCCTTGTTATTGCTCCATTCCTTTCACCATAGCAGTGTCTCCCTTTTAAGCTTAGTGGAACCTGCCTGATTAATGAAATATTAAGCAAATGTGATTTTAGCCCCCAGAGCGGTGCTTTCACCTGCGTTTGACACCTCTTTTAACATTAACACTTCGAAATTGGGGAGGGGGGTTATTTATATTCCAACCGGCTTAGCAGCTGCTCCATAACTTTGAGAATCCTTTTTGAAATCATCTTTTCCGTCTTTTTGATTTAGTCTCAACCTTAGATCATTCTAATGCCTCTCGTAAAGGGACTAAAATGGTGGTATTTGATAAAATCACGTTGTCTGAGTGTTGATTTTTTTTTTTTTTAAAAAGGACAACAAACACTGGGATCAGTCTGTGCAGCACTTGGAACTCGGGAGTCGGTGAAAAAAGGCAAAACGGAAGCCGTGGATTTGCTAAAGCTCATCGGGGTTCTAAATGTTGTTGCGGTGCTGGCTTCAAATCACACAGAAGTCCATAAAACAAACAGAACACAGGCTGGAGTCTGGGCTAAGAGTATTTCATTTAGTGTAAACATCACATGGCCTCAAATAAAAAAAAAAGCTGGGAGCGGATGCATCAATATGAAGCTGCATAACTAAAGTTAATAACCGCAGTTTGGAGAATCCTGCAGGGTTTCTGCACGTGTCCCCAGTCCTCACGTGAACTCCAACTTGAACTTTCACCACCGGCTTTCAATTATTCATGCTGAGCTGCAGAAATATCAGATTAAAACAACATGTAAACGTATTTGGGAGTTAGATCCACGTCGATTGCTCGACGCTGAACGCGAATTAAACGCTCGTTTAAATCAAAGTTAAAAGGTTTAATCAAAACCGATTGTGTTTATGTAAAGTAAAGATGCAGAATTAAGGCCATCTTGATGAAATGCTGGCGTTTCAGTCGTCATATTAAATCGTAATAGCACGTGGGTCCAATATGAACCTGTTCCTCTCAGGTAAGCCTCATTAAATTGTTTTATGAGACAGAAGCTTGGAAAAAAACAGCTATAATAACGTCATTGGTTACAAAAAAACGGGAAATATTTATATATAAATGAAAAAAAACACTAATATATATCAGAAGTGGAATTTTATGGTTGTAAATATGTATTGCAATTACGTCAGAATGGCCGAGCGGTCTAAGGCGCCACTTTCAGGTCGTAGTCTCCCCTGGAGGCGGGGGTTCGAGTCCCACTTCTGACAGTAACATTTAGCGATTTTTAAAGTGCTGAATGTCGTCATATCAAAGCCTAATATAAATTTTCCATCACACGAGAGGAATGTTTCATCGCCCGTCTTTCAGCGCTTCGTGTTTGCTTCGTAACTTTCGCATTTGATCCGCAGTTAGCCGGAAACTTTCATTCTAAAGAGCCCTCTAACCCCTGAGTGCCCTCGACAGCAGCGCAGTTCACCGCTCCGGTCATGTCCTCAGCGACCCGCATCACATGGAGGCTGCGGATCACAGCTGAGAGCACATCAGATTATTTCTGTTGCATGAATCCATGGTGGCTCTGAACGACGATCATACACAATGTGAAACAGGAAAAAAAACAAACAAAAAAACAACGTAGAACTTAAGAATATTAGTTTCATTTTCTAAAAATTGTCTAAAAATCTGTATTTGCTAAATCTTATTTCAAGTCTCACATTTGTATCCAGAGTGCAAAAATATATTAAATAGTTTATCTCACATCATATAGCTGGTCTATTATGGGCTGTTTTGAATGTATAATATTGGCCATCAAGTCATAGCTCAGAAAAATATACTTTTTTAGTCATTTTCTCCTCAGCAGCCACATAGATGCTCACAGCTATGATTCATTCAAACAACCGTCCAATTTGATATCTGTTAAAAGCTGGATTGTAGTTTATTTTAAATGCTTTAGAAGTGCTGAATGGAGAGATTTATAGAAGATTAAAGTGTTGCCGGTGGGGTTAAAATAATTTGCAGACTGTGAACTTCCACCGGCTCAGATATCTCAGAGGAAGTATTGAGGATCTGACATCAGTTTACATAATAACCTTTTTTTATGTCAATAAAATAACTGTGTTATTATTGCATTAAATAATCTTATAGCCATAGCAAAATAATACCTTGTTTTTTTTTTTATATATAAAGGATCCTTACAAAGGAATTACAGACATGTCACCTTAATCAAACAGTCATGTTTTTATTTTTGTTTGCAACTTTTTTTGCGTTTTTTTTCTACCGTTTCGAATAAAATGCCAGCATGATATGTATGAGAAATCAGTCTTCAGTCAGTGTGTAAAACAACAAGAATCCAAAGATCAGCTGAAGCCCAAAGTTCACCAAAATAAAAAAAAGAAAAACTCAAATCTAATCAGCTATTTTGACAATGTGGCACACTGCTCGAAACACCAGATAACAGCTAATGTTAAGTGGCGTTTTTCACCTTCATTAAGCCGGCGAGGAATCATCAGTAAAGGTCAAGGTGACGGGCAGCAGGAGGCTGTGGTGCTCAGGTGGAGCACATAAAGAGAGCAGCATACGGAGAAAGAAAAGACTCATTAAATCACAAGGATGCCACTGCCTTCAATCACAGCAGCTTTTTATCTTTCCACATGTTCAGTGGAGGTGACAGAGAGGCAGAACATTTGATTGAGATCTCGTGATTATTTGAGATTGCCCATTTTCATTGGTGAATTGTTTTTATAATTTTTTTTATTTTCGTGTATTTGTTCTACAAAGATTAAGACGCTTTGTCTACTGGAATTTAAAAAGAAAAAAAAAAGCCTTTTTTGTGTCTATTGTCTGCAGAAAGTAATTTTGCAGGCCAATTATTTTGCAATAACAATGTTATTATTGTTTACAACAGACGTAAAGATGTCCTATATTTTAACCCACATTAAACACAACAGGCTGTGGTCAAAATAATTGATTTATTTAGATTCTAAAGTTCAAAAATGAGTTTTTATTGATAATTTAAAGGTCAAATCGGATTACGATCAGTTTTTTTTAATTTTACTTTCATACAAAAACACAACATTTTCATTTGGATTAAACCAAAAGTCGTAATTTCATAACGTATATTGCAAGAACTACAGTGTTAAATTAAGTCTCACAGGATGCCACTGCCTTCAATCACAGCAGTTAATTTAACAAAATTTAACTCTGTTAATTTAACTCCCACAGAGTTAGTTCAACCACTTTTTCGGTGTTTATATTGCTCAACTCTTCTGAATGAATCGTTTCAAAGAAAATAGATATCAAACAATGTAAAAAGTGACTTCTTTAACTGCTGGTAAGATAACACAAAACATCGATTTGGTGGGAAGACACCGTTTAGTGTTACAGTGCTGCTACGTATACGTATTTTTTCACTTTGTACAGGATCCACATTGAAAATGTGAGTTCTCAGCCCAAAAACAGGAAATAATGATCTTTAATTAGTATAGGCAACCTTTTCTTTACCTTTAAAAGTATATGCAAACTCTAGTGGTCGCGAGAGCACCGTTTTGGCTTCAGGGGCCCCAAAATGGTGTCAAAAGAGTAATACAAAGAACATATTTTATTTGTAACCATGATGTTTTTTTTAACCCCAAGGAACAAATGTTTTGATTTCTAATCCTGACTAATTGTAGTCATTGCATAAACCCAACCAGCAAGTCATAAAGTGTCAAAATGGTGTCCTTTAATTTGATTGTTGCATTGTAAAAAGAATGTATTTTAGCCATAACTATGAATGTTTTTTAACTCTTAATCAAGACATTTTACTACCTAAACTCAGCTAGGATGTGACAAAAGTCTTGTCATGTTAAGACTGAAAGTAATGCAAAGTAGTTGTTATGTTTGAGGGTTGAATTGGCGTGCCGGGGTTTCAAGAGCCCCTCTAAGCAAGCTCCGATTAGAAATATTAATTTGGCTGATAGCCAATACGGATCAGTTTAGCCATTTTTTCTTCCTCCAACATCAGTGAAACGATAAACAATGCATTACAAAAAGATACCGGTATTAACCAAGGTTTCTTATGACCTTACACATAACAAAAGCCTTTTTAGCCTGTTGAACTGTTACCGACTCAGTGACTTTTCAGGACTTGATTAGCCAAACAAAACCCTATTGTTAAAAAATAAATAGCTCGCTATGGAATTAGGATGCCACTTATTGGACATTTACAGGTTAATCCTGTCAGTCTCAGGCCAAGTCAATGCAACATTATATAAATAAATCGGTTAATGTTTTATTTTTTGCTGATAGGCCGATCGCAGTCAACAAGCTGAATATCAGCCGATAAATCTGTGCATCCCCCACTTGAGAATGATGTTTGCTTGGATATAGAAATGTAAGTTGCACTCCCTTTCAGTGTGGAGGTGCTACTTTAAAGAACGCCCCTATAGGTCGTACTTAAGTATGCGAACAAATGTTTTTTTCAGTCATTTTGAGGGGAGGATACAACACACGTCCACCCAATAACTGTAAAAGTCAAATTAGCAACAAAATGCTGTGCATGCATGATGGTTATGGATGAGTTTAAAGTTAAGGTTATCCAGTTTTGGAGCATCCTACAAGGCTTTATGCTTAATTGGATCGTGGTTGATTTGCTGTCAGAAAAGTGATGAGATGTCAGATGAGATTATAAAGAACCTAAGAATCGACTCAGTCCTGTGGATCACTGCGAAATGTAAATTCCCGGTTCTTTTACAAGTTTGGCACTTTATTCTTTCATTTCAGGCTTAATGCTTTTCCTCTTTAGCTTGTTAGCAACACAACATACTTATTAGTGGTTCTGGTTAGGGTTAGAAGAGCAGATCCATCCTGGCATCAACCATCTGCACGGGTACAAATGGTTTTTATAGTTCATAGGCAGATTTCTCTTGACTTTTTCAACCGGGTGATTTACTTTGTGTGACTGAAATCAACTCAGATGTTTAATCCTGAAATCTTTACACTCCAATTGTTGCTTCGTACTTCTGTTGCTCAAGTAAAACCAAACATAAAATCACTCGTTACAATGAACTCAGGCACCGTAGCTTGTGTTTGAGTTGATTCCACGTTTATTTTTCCTCACGGGCTGTGTATAATAACTGTGGACATACTCATTCGGTGTTAGAAATTAAGTAGGGCTGGGCGCGTTAACTCGTTATTATCGCGTTAACTTGTTAATTATTTAAAGCCGATAAATATTTTATCGCGCATTAACGCAGGTTTTATTATTGTAAAAGTCTGTTGAATGCATCACATTCACACAGTTACAGCAAACACCACGAAGCATGGAGAAATAAAATAAAGATAAACTAGCAGGTAACATCACCGCTACAGGTGCTCCTCGGTCTCCGTGTGAAGCGCTACTTCCTGTTTTACTTGTTTCAACATAAAAGCACGTATTTCAAAATAAATTTTAAAAAAACTCCTGCATTTACAGCCAAGTTGAATTGTCTTCTCAGCGTAGTAGTTCCAGTCTAAAATATCACTTAAAGGCAAAACACACAACTGATAGCAGCAAGTCATTCAAGGAAACAGACAGTGGAGCGAGGCTTCTACATAAAAACTACAGAAAGATGCTGATGTTAAAAAACAAATGTTATGGCACTTTCATTCATATGGCAGCACATTTAAAATAAAACTAAATGCTAAAAGCTATACACTACTTTTGGATTCATTTTTGGATTTGCGTACAAATGCGATTAATTTTAATCGTTGCCCAGCCCTAAAATTAAGTCAATATGGACATGCCTTGGAGTGCAATACCAGTTATGGCCTTTAGGTGATAGGATGCTGGCTCCAAAACACATCAAATTCACCCAGTAATTAAGTGGTTATTTTTACATTTCCAGGAATCTTTTTAAATGTATTTTTTATTATTATTACTCACATATAACCAACAGCTTCATCAAACTGCAAACAAAAACGTAATAGTTGGTAGATGTGGTTGTGAATGACTCCAATATCTGCAATGAGGTCAGGTTCGAAAGGCCTTAAATTATATCCATTTCTCTCCATGTTAAGTCCCACCACCGGCACGATTTCCTGCTTTTTTCAACTTTCATTTTGTTACGTACGCATATATATTAATCAAAATTTTGTCTTTTTAAAACTGAAAACATTCAGAGACAACATATTTTCCAGTTGACTGGGCTACCAAAACTTCGCTGGCTCCAATTTAAAATGTATATTAACAAAGTCAGGACGCTTTCTCCACAATTCATTATAGCGACATTAAGTAGATTCACTATTTATGATCGACGTGCCGACGTTAGTTTCATGATTAATAGATATTAATCCTCAATTCTCACTGTCCAGCTTCACCTTCTTGTCCAAAAATGGTCACGTACAAATGCTGAACTTGACACTTTATGGAAGTTATTCCGATCTTTTTGAAATAGAGTTAAAAATACGGTTTATGGCGTCCCAAATGTGTGTTAATATGCAGCTGAAAATAGTCCTCAAAAATTGACTTTGCCTTCATGTTTTATGGGTTTTATAGTTTTAAAAAATCCAATTACTATCTGTTTAAATAACTTAGGGAACCTTTTACAAAAATCAGAAAAAGATTTATTCGTAACCCTCAAGAGAAAGTTATAGACGTGGGATTTTTTTTTGGCACGAAGAAAAAATAACAAACGGAATAACAATTGTTATCCTTTAAGATCCTAATCTCCATCTGGCACCGAAACATCGAACCCATCTGGAAAGCTGGCCGAGCTAAATGAAAAGCTGAGAATTAAATGCAGGTAGTACTTAACCCTGACTGGACTCTGGGTGTACGAACAGGACTAAACTCCTGGAAGACAGATGAATGAATAAAAGCGGAGCGAGGATCAGGAATTTGAAGTTTCTAAATTATTCATGGTGGAGGAATGTGTGTCATGAGCTTTGTGGTTGCCACCCATCCCCGTCATCCGCTGAATTCTCACCCAGAAATGTGCTTCCTAAAGGTAGGTGGCTGATGTTTCACGGGTCATGAACTCTAGCAAAGACGCTAATAGAGGAGTGAAAGCAGCTTTTGCTTCGCCCCGACTGCTTGAGTGACATTGATCTTGCAGCTGAGAGACAGTGTCGTCCCTTAGAGACCACATGTACAGAGAAAGGCCACATTTTCCTCTTTTCACTCCTGAAAAAGGGGAGAAGTTCACACAGCCGGCATCTTTCACATCCAAGGCAAAAATTACAATAACATTTTTCCGAAAATTAGTTTCTGAAGCATTAAAAAGGCCAAATAAACACTCGTTCTTTCGGTCAGGGCAAGTTCCTCTTTTCTACAACAGTGGGGGAGGGTTTAAGTAGAAAGAAGTTCCCACTTGTTTCTTTCAATATAAAACGACTGCTGTTCAGAGAGAAAAGCATTTTTTTGTTTCTGCTGGACTGTGCAGCTTTATGTGGTTTTGACTAACTTGAAATCGTTGCATATAGCAAGATGTGGTTACCGGATGAGGACGATGCTGTCACTGGTAAGGCTAAATAATGTGAATTATGTGAAACATGTTGTTTTATTTTCACAAGTTTCCACCAAAATATCTATTTTCTTAACCATAAAATGCTTCAGTTTAGCCAATATATTGATTTGATCGGATTATTCTACCTTTTAAAGAGTGATTCTTATGAAATTTGTGCCTTTTCAGTGAAAGCTTTTGCTGGAGTGTTACATTTGAATCGCAGTGGGGAAGTTTGCCCTCAATCTTTTCCTGAGAAGGGCTTTAGGATGTAGGAACAAGTTATTTAAAGCGTGACAAAGCCCATACGGCAAGTGTGTTTCAGTAGATGCACGTTTCAAACACTATTACCAAGAAGGAAGGGCTTCAGATCTTGTCTACAACCATTTAATCCAGAATAAGTCGGCTTTTTAAAAAACGTATAACCACTGCTTTCAGTTTTTTTCTGATGCAGGTTGCTTAGCTATAAGAAAAGACTATTGTTTTTGGACCAAAATGCACCAATTCTTGGTCAGCACACTTAAACCACGTTTGAAAACATTCCTATTATTGCGTTAGAATTTAGAAATAAATGGAAATGCATGTTAGTTGCTGAAATGGTACTAAATCAAAATGTTCTAAATCAGACTATCAGACGAGGAAGCTGGGAAAAACAGTGAATAACCTCAATGTATAGCATTCATCTCATTTGTAGAAAATAGGAATAATTGTACAGAGCTTGTTCAATAGTTTTTAAATGGTTTTGGTCTGTGATGTAACTGGTTAACCTGTAACAAGCTGAGAAGGAGCACATACCCTCTTCCCATCAGGGGCGTGGCTACGGGGGGGCTGGGGGGGCCCTGATAAATGCCCTGTCCATCCAAAGAAAACTGGCCAGAAAAAAGATTTATTATCTCTGTTTGTGTCTTGTATTGATAGAATAAATGCAGGTGGTGATTTTAAAAAAAGCATATATCTGCAAAGTTTATAGCTTTATTTATTTATTTTCACATTTTCGGATGTTTTTGTTGTATATAATAATCTGAAATGTAGCCTTAATGAAGGTAATAAAAAGCTGGAGTTGGCTGGATGTCTTGCCCAAGTATCTACTTGAATTTAAACCCTCAATGGAGAATGTGGAGCATGTTAATTAAAATTAAAAATTAAAATTGACGGTCATGATTTATGCTAGTGTGACCATATTTTCATTACCGAATTGAATTATTACTATTATTATTATTATTATTATGCTTGAAGTTGTAGTAGTGTTTTTCCACCGATTTTTTTTTCAGGTATTGTTTTCTGCCCCCCCAGATGAGCTAACTGCCCACCCACACATGCCATTCTGGTCACACCTCTGCTTCCCATGCTTGTGTCCTGAGAAAATAAGAGATGTCCAGTTAGATGGTCCGGCTGAACTGTAACTGTAGCTCAACTTAACTGTGCACGAAAATGACTGTTAGTTACATGTTAGAAAACCTAAGCTCTTCCACTATGGGCATCTAAAGACTTATTTATGAAACACATGAACCTGTTTTCCAGGGTCAGTCCATTTTAATGGTCCGGTGGTCCCTGGAAATGTATATTAAAACAGAACAAAGTGTTATATATTCATATAGTTCAATATTGGTTAATATTTTGGTTACTATTAGCTGCTTCCTCTTACAAATTCATGTCACCAATGTTCTACCAAGTTCTTTTGTAGCTTAAAGCAAATTTGGGTGATAAACTGTCATGTGAATCCACATTTTCACCACTCGCTACGTAAAATCCTGCAGGTTATAACTGAAATAAAACCGGTATTCTTGTCTTTAAAAAACGTTGAAACTGGAATTAAATGTCACATCTTTTAAAATGTAATACCTAAAATGATCACTGAACTAAACAGGCTCCCAATGTTCAGAAATTTGGTCTCTTGAATTTAGTTTAGATTAGCTTAGCTTAGCTTAGCTTAGCATAAAAACTGAGCTTTGTGTGCCTAAAACTAATACATGTACACACAACCAAGACAAACACCATTTTTTAACACGTTTAATAAGACAGAGGAAGAAAGTAGGCTACCTGGAAGTAGATTTTGTTTCATGTTTAAAATCTTCTTGCTTAGCTTGTTGGATAGCCTGCTAGCTCTGACTCTGCGATATTAATTGACATTTTGTGAATGTGCTGTTTACTTTCTTGCCAAGAGTTAGACAAGACTAACTGGTTACATCACAAAATCCTTCTTTTACCTCAATATAAACTCAAAGTTTGTTTAATCCAAAAAAGCTGCTGACATATTTGGTTCTACGAGGGTTTTTTTGTGTTCCCTAATTTTGTTGTTGTATCAGATAAAACACAAATATTATAATCTATGTGTAAGCGTGATAATTCCTGATTTCATGTTAATAAAGCGCTCAGTTTTTTTGTTGGACAGAGTGAAGCAGCAGCTGAAAACTTCTTTATGTGGCTCTTTCTGTGAGCACTGACTCACTGTGAGTCAAACAGAGAGTGAATCCTGTTTATGTGATCCTCCTGTGATTTCACTTCCTTTATTTCTCTCTCCAAAAGTCATCATAAACTTCCCCTTCCAGTCATGCTTTCAGGATGTGAGGATCTCTGGTCGTCTTGCCTTCCGCTGAACACTGAAAGGTTTCTGTTTCAGACGCCACTAGTCATTGGACAATCCGTCTTCTGTGAGTGGGTAAAATGATTTGCTTCTCCCCGCAGACTCCGATGGAGACAGTGATTTATACTCTGAAGATGAAGGAGATATTGAGGTATTGCTGTTACACTATGCACCATAAACCAGGTTTCCATTGCAGCTTTGCAATGATAAATACTGAAAAAACCTCCACTGATCGCTGATCTGTTAAATTTTTATATGCTTACATGAGGTTGTTTTTTTGCTTTTTGAAGAGTTGACACACATTTGGGGAAATGGGAAAAACTTTGCAAAGATTAAAATGATGCGACTCATCAACTGTTTTTCTGGTCTGAGCCAAACAACAAACTCACATGACTGACTGGTGTCTTCCCAGATCTATAAAACATAGTGTCCCAGATACTCCCATAGATGAAAATGTCTTTTCTTTTATTTCTCTGGTAGATGTCTATTAATGGAAATGTGTCAGATTCACACGTCTTTCTTTGCGGGTTTCTCAAAAGATCGCTTTGTTTTGCTTGAATGAATAGAGAACCTGGCTAATGAATCCTTGATTTTGACTGGCTTCCTTCCATTTTTAGTCAAGAACATACTATATCAAATCTTTATTTCAAATAAAAAATTCAAGGACAGGAAGAGGAAAATTAAGCAGAAATTGCTAAAAACAAAATGCTCTAAAAAGTGCACAGACTTGATTACATGAACAAGGACAAAAGTCATTTCGGTGCCTAGACTCTCTGATAACATAATAAAATGTGAATAAATATGAGAAATATCAATTTGTTGCTGGAATGCTGAGCTATTTCCCTGTTTGCTTGTTTTGATTTGATTGTTAGTGTGAGATCCTGGAAAAGCAGAGGGATGAAGCCAATCAGAGACTATCTGAACTGGAGGAAGGTGAGAATTCACTTAACTTATTACCGTCAATTTTTACACGTGACTCAACAACATTGGACAAAACAAAACTATGATACCAAACCAATAAAGCAAAAACACAACAGCTCTACTAAAATCTGAAGAAATATGATAAGAATTGAATAACAAAGACAGAGACGGAACATTTTCCATAATAAGAATAAACAATAAAAACATAAAAGTTTCGGGAAAAAACTCCAAAACATTAAGAAACAAAACAACATAGCAGAGAAAACTGAGAAAATATCAAATAAAAAACAACACATTTTAGAAAAGATAACAAAAAATACTTCAGAAATGAGACGTTTTGTTGTTTTATTTCTCTGAGAAGTCTTATTTATTTGCTTTAGTTTTTTGCTGCCATGTTTCCTGCTTTGTCCTAAACATAGTTGTGTTTTCTACGCTGTCGTTACATTTAATTCTTCTGAAGCTTCGTTGTGTTTAGACGGTTTGTTGAGTTCTGAGTTGATATATTCATCGTATATAATGAATCTCTCTTTTTCACGATCAGTTTCCGGTCAACTCCTGAAAGAGATGAATGTGTTGGAGATCCAGTTCCAGATCGAGCGGTCCTGCAGGGAGAGTGCTGAAGCACTGGCCTTCCAAGTGAGTCTTTAATCATTGTTGTTTCTGTTCTTTTTCACTGACAAAACAGAATAAAAACCCATAAAAGCATTGCCCTTCACCCTGAGCCGTTGTCTCCTTTGTTGTGAAGATGAGCAAAGAGAACAAAGCCCTGAAAAGGAGGAGCCAGATGCTGATGCCGCTGATCCCCGAGCTGTCAGAAAACCTGGATGCTGGGACCCTCCACGCAGAGGCTGACCCCACAGTCCACGGTGATGTGGTTGATTTTGGCGTGAACAGCAACGAGGACACCTTGCTTCTTGAGAGTCAAGCCAAGATAACAGGTTTACCCACTAATGGCGTGAATTCGTCTGACTTAATATTAAAATAAAACCCTGTTTTTGTGTGTTAGCCTTTCTGATCTCCGGCAGCTGATCACTCCACAGCTGAGTTCCCTGAACAGAGAAAACCTGGATCCAGGTTCAGCTACATATTCTGGAGCTAACCATCCACGTGCCTGGCGAGTGTTTATCAAACTTTAAAGATCTAGTTCTATCTATATCTGCATGGACCAGTGAGGTGAGACGTGTCGTCTCTGTTTGGGCCTCATGAATAAGGTGGCAGAGTTTTTAGTTTTCCATTGGAATGATTAGCATTTCTAGCTTCTTTCTAGCTTAGAACAACCTTCTTTTTTTAAAGCTTTATCAGTTGGAAAAAGAATTAGACTCATGCGCTTGCTGAAATGAAGTTGATTATCAAAGATGATGCCAACGTCTCTGCAGGAGTCAGGTGATAGCAGACCTAGATGGGAGGTAATCTAACTCAGATGAGAGACTAGATTCACGGTGATGATTTGGGATTTTTCTGAGTTTGATTTCGATCGTTTGTTGTCATTGATTTAGAGATATCTACAGTGTATACGTACTGGTCTTTAACTGTCTTATTAGAAGCCATTCGTTTGCTGCTGTGCTGCTGCATTGCATGAAGTTAAATCAAATAAATGCAAACATACATGGTGAGTATTAAAAAAATGGTTCAGAGCTGTTTAGACTTTATACATGAAGAGAAAATCCTATTTCAGGCAGCGTCTCACTCCAGCTGACGCTACACACTGGAAAAAAATGCCCCTCCAAAAATAAGTAAAAAAACAACAAATACAAGACGTTTTTGCTTGAAATAAGCAAAAAATCTGCCAATGGAACTAGTGAAAATCGGCTTGTTAAGATTTCTTGAAATAAAATGTGATATTTAGGACTTTTGAGTTAAAAGTGATCTTGAAAATAGCTTAAAAACCTCTTCAAATGAAAAAAAAAAGTGAAATATGACTCAAAACAATTTGTTTTCAAGACTTTTTCACTTAACAAGATATTCCAGATGTATTGTATTAAAACAAGTCCCTATATCTGGCTGAAATGGTACTTGTTAGGCAGTTGTGTCTTATATCAAGTGTAATGAGATACTCAATGAGACAAATATACTTGGTAAGATTTCGATTTTTTCCAGTGCATACCAAAGCATTAAACGCTCCAGAGTGACCTCTTTGTAAATTCAAATGTAATGATTTGTAAACGTATTTAAGTTATGAAAATGTGTGCAGTAATTTGAAACTGCAGTGGTTATTTGATATGAATTAGCTGCCAGGAAACGAGCAGCTCATGGTTAGGAAAGGTGAGAAGACGCTAGCTCCTTGTGGAGCTCTTTTTCTGCCTGTCATCCCCCCAAAAATCTTGCCCAGAACCCCACGTTGGCCACAGCCAGCTCTCCTTATTGTTGCCCCACGATGCGAGTGATGGTGAGATGCTGCAGGGGAACAGGAAGGCACACAAAGGCTCATTCAAAGGACAAAGTGATGTAAAACCCGAGCCTCTGTCTGTGTGTCAGCGCTGCAGGCGTCCGTGGATGGCCTGCTGGCTGAGAAGCTGCGGCTGGAACAACAAGTGGAGGAACTGAGCGGCGAGCAGGTCCAGCTCAGAGAGCAGGTACTGTTAACAAACACCACTGAGGGAATGTGTGTTTCTGCACTTATTTTTGGACCTTAAAAACACTGAACTTGATGGGCAAATGCTACTCATAAGGACCAAAACAAACAAAAAAAACCCAGTTTAGAGTGAGGGCTGGAGTAATTCAGGTTAGATTAAGAGCACAGTTGAGCAGTAAATGGAAGTCAATGTAATGTGTGTGCATGTGTGGATCTAAATCTGTTTACACAGTCCCCATCATTTAGAGTAGTGGTTCCCAACCCACATGCACACACCAACACTTTACTGGCAACCTTCCCAAAGCAATCAGTCACTCTTACTTTCATAAAAACCTACCTGGAACTTTCACAACAACATCAGTAAAACAAGATGCCATTTTTACACCGAAGTAACATCTTAAGACGGGTTTGTCAAATTTGGTTACACTCTGTAAAACAAGACCGTTCAATTCTTCCCATAGTGGTTTGTCCTTGGTGCTCTTGGGGCTATGAAAAATTAAGAGCTGGCCCAGAAACTACCGCCGACTCCAAGGATATAAGCCTGTAACTGCGACAACATAAAGCTACGGCACAACTTTCTGAGATGATTAGGCTAGTTTATTATTTTTTTAACTGGACTGCGAAGGTTTTTACTAATCTTTTCTCTTTTTGTAAAGTTGTTGCTGTGAGTGTTAGAGCTTGTATATGAGGTGTTACAGTTGGTAAATGTGTGTTTCCTTAAAGAGGAAGAGAGCTGCACCAACTCTCGTTGAAAAATTAGCATGCGCACCTGACTACTGTTTTCCCCTCAATGCCGATCGGAGGTGAAGCCGATAAGAACAGGTGAATTCTGCTGTTATTCGATTTCCTGTTGCAAATCAAAAGCCAGATGTTGGCAGGCGTTCGTGGACTTTTTGACGAGTGTAAATAAAGCTAATTTCCTTCTGGTAAACGAGTGCATAAAGATGGACACACGGGGAAGAACTGCGTTTTTTCTCCGCCTGATGTCTGAGTCAGGATGCTGCATCTGCTTTTTTGGGCTCGTCATACATAGTGAATGTGTCCACGATGTCTGTCGTTTTAGTTAAGAATGCATCAGTCAGCTGTTTGTAAGGAGCTGCAGATGGGCTGTTTCAGGAGTTATTTTAGTTCACATAAGCTCCTGTCGAACAAACCTCCGTGTCTTCATGCTCACACATGATAATCCAGTCAATGGTTATGATTTTGCACGTCTCCAAATCTAATTTTGGCGACGTTTGTGTCACGAAAAACCTGTTGTGATCTTTGTTGTCTCCTCATTAAATGGGCAGGGACCTCAGGTCAGCTTTACATTTCATGTATTTGTGGAGTAAGAAAGAAGCATCTATGCTAATAGTTACCATTAGCACTCCAGGAAAAGTCATTGTTCCCTGATATAATGGAAACACGACTCTGTGTGTCACTGCGAGAGCCTTAAAGGATAAGACCGGTTTTTTGACATTGGGCCCTTGATTTCACATTATAGCATGATGTTCTACTCACCCCTGCTTGTTGTTGAACATTTGGAGCTGTTCCGAAGATATTCGCGAGGCGTCTGGCTGCTCTCTTGAGATATTCGGCCATGAAACGGTTTCCTATGGGCAAGCTTATACAGGCACAAACTATGCTGTTTATAATTTATTAATTACTGTACACTAGCACTGATAACGTGGAGGTGCGTCGCTTACTTAAAAAAATCCGGGTTATTGTAATTTTGATTTTTTTTGTCGTAAAGTGGGTGTTACTGACGTCATCGTCGTGCTACTACCACAGGCAGCCCACAGACCTGCTGCCTATTTATTCATTCGGCTAAAATTCAAAATTAGTAACCCGGATTTTTTTAAGTAAGCGACGCACCTCCACGTTATCAGTGCTAGTGTAGAGTAATTAATAAATTATAAACAGCATAGTTTGTGCCTGTATAAGCTTGCCCATAGGAAACCGTTTCATGGCCGAATATCTCAAGAGAGCAGCCAGACGCCTCGCGAATATCTTCGGAACAGCTCCAAATGACCAACAACAAGCAGGGGTGAGTAGAACATCATGTTATAATGTGAAATCAAGGGCCCAATGTCAAAAAACCGGTCTTATCCTTTAACACTGATGTTTTCTCTCAGCTTGCTCTGGAGGTTGAGGAGAAAGACGCCCTTCTGAAGAAAATGAGCAAACAGAGCAAGAACATGAATAAAATCAAACGAGGTACATTCTTTCTGTGATTCATGTATTGATAATGTGCTCTGTGTGCATTCTTGGACCCGTGATGATGTCTTTTCTTGTTTCTATGAACTGTTTTTTAGCCTTTAAACTGCAATTTTACCCAAATTGCAAACAAATGTCTGACCTTATAAAGTGTTTTATGTAAATTTACACATTTAATTTGACAGATTTTGCTGCAGATTGACTGAAATAATAAGCTTGTAGGAATTGTAGTTCCAGTCAAAGGTGCAGATAAAGTATTTGTGTGTTTTTAACGTGTTTTTTCTCCTGTGTGTGCACGCCCCAGTCTCCCAGCTTGTCTCAGAAGAGTTCACGGAAATGTCTCAGAAACTGGAGCTGGAGCAGGGCCTCCGGCAGCACGCTGAAGTCTTTGCCCACCAGGTGTGTGTATGTGTGCT
This sequence comes from Odontesthes bonariensis, assembly GCF_027942865.1. Classification (NCBI taxonomy): domain Eukaryota; kingdom Metazoa; phylum Chordata; class Actinopteri; order Atheriniformes; family Atherinopsidae; genus Odontesthes; species Odontesthes bonariensis. Next base: position 7,325,950 of record NC_134524.1, read on the forward strand.
TGTTTTCGGCGTCGTACAAAATATTTCTGTCACACATTCACACCTGTGGATGCTGAAGGTGACAGGTCGTGCCACAGGAAGGTGGAGCAAGTGTTGGTGCTGACCTTCGGGGCAGCTGCGGCGAACCAGCTCGGACAAAGCGGAGGAGCGGGGATGCACGCTGATAACGCGCTCACACTCACGCCGTTTGTGCTGTCAGAGGCGGCAGGACGGCAGAGGGGGTCCTCCGTCCTCCATGTTCACACCGAGGGTCAGATTCTGGGGCTCTCAATGAGGAGCGGCATTCAGACACACGAGACAAAAGCTCAAACACACACTTGTACACAAGCAGGAAAAACATCAATTCACTCGAAATCCTCATACCCAAACACGCACACACACACACACACACACACACACACACACATAGAGCAGTTTTTGCTGTCCCAGCTGCTCCTTTAATGAAGGGCTTTTCTTTCAAAACATCTCTGTTCCCTTCCCCTCCCATTTAGCCCCTCCCTTCCCCATAATTAGTGGTCATCACTGCTGCCGCCAGAGAATAGTGGTCTTTAAGCCCAACCTGTCTTTGGCTGACACCTTTATGTTTTCCTGAGCATATAGCAATTGTTGCCTTTGTGCTCAGCATCCTCTATTTACCGGACAGGCGCACAATGGGCTGCCTCGCAGGGGTCCTTACCTGTGAAAAGGACCCCCCAACTCCTCGCACAATTCAGCCCCCTTACTCTCAATTCATGGTAAAAGCCCCCCCCCCCTCCCAGTGTTGAATGTCTCTTGTATGCACTGCTATTTGTCTGTTTTCATGTGTTTTGAAAACAACAACCATTCACACCTCTTCTCCGCGATGCATGGTGGTATAATGATGCAGATCCTCAAACAGGAAACAATTTGGAGCTTTTTTTTGTGTGTACGTCTGCGTCTTTGTCCCTTTACTTTGCTGTGTGTGTGTATGAAATAACTGTGCTAATTGCTGTGTGAAAATAGCTCTCCGCTGATGGGGGGAGCACAGATCAGAGCGGTGTAATTTGCAGTGTGAGGCCTTGTTCTGCGTGTTGCTGACACAGAGCTCACCAAAACCTTCTGCTTTTTAGTGTGTCCTCCCCGGTAAAAACAGAGAAACGAAAGACACTTTCTCTCGCGCTTCCTCTTATTCCGAGCATTACAAATGTCCACACTGTGGATCAGAACGTAGTGGGGTCACGTCCTCTGCGCTGTCTCAGGTATCAGTGACGATGACGCATAAAATGTTGATTTTTCTTTCTCACATTCGGCATCTTAAGAACTAGTTTTGGAAGGATTTAAACCATCACTCACAGAGATACTATTCATGTAAATAAATTTAAAGTAATTCAAAGAATTTCCCATATTTTCTGGGAGCCAATCAGTTTAGACTCATGATTTGTAATTAAATCATGATTAAACCAATAAATCATAACAAATCTGATTATAAATTATAAATAAATATATATATATATATATATATATATATATATATATATATATATATATATATATATAGATATAGATATATATATATATATATATAGATATATATATACATATATGATTAATGTGATATATCTTATATATGATTATATATGTATATGTATATGTGTATATATATTAGGGCTGGGCGAGTTGACTCGTTATTATTGTGTTAACTCGTTAATTATTTAACGCCGACAAATATTTTTGCTTTTATTTTGTAAAAGTCTGCTGCTGTCTGCTGAGGAACAGGAAAAGAAAGTAATCGGCGGATCCACCAAACATGGAGAAGGGTACGGAACTTTTACTCGGCCATTTTCATTTTAAAGTTCTTCCAGACGGCGGAGTCGACAGAACCAAAGTCATCTGTAAACACTGCCGAGTTGAATTGTCTTCTCAGCGTAGTAGTTCCAGTCTAAAATATCACTTAAAGGCAAAACACACAACTGATAGCAGCAAGTCATTCAAGGAAACAGACAGTGGAGCGAGGCTTCTACATAAAAACTACAGAAAGATGCTGATGTTAAAAGTGTGTTTGCACAACAAATGTTATGGCACTTTCATTCATATGGCAGCACATTTAAAATAAAACTAAATGCTAAAAGTCATACACTACTTTTGAATTCATTGACTTAATTGTGATTAATCAGGGAAATCATGTGATTAATTAGATTAAACATTTTAATCGTTGCCCAGCCCTAATATAAATATATATATGTATACTGTATATATATAATCCATATATGGTGTTGGTCAAACACAGGTAAACAACTTTTGCTACCCTACAAGCAACATAAAGACTGCTCAAGCAAAATAAAACACAAATTAACCAATGAATGAAGGCCTTACAGTTTAAGAAATGGATGATTTCTTCCAGTTTATAATCTATAGTGATTAAGACCAGAAAGCTGTCCCATAACATCAGATTTACAGTTTTAAAAATAACAAGACAATCATCAAAGATCTTCAGCACAATCATCACAAATTGTGTCTAATATACTTGCCTTTTTGACCAAAGTGGTTCCTGTGTTGGTGCTGGAGCCGATTCTAAGTATGTTCTATGAAGAATCAGCCAAGAACTGGTTGGATTTTTCCACAGTCAGAAAGCCAGGGAGACAAACGTGTCAAAGATTACAGGGTTCATTTCTTTTTCCCAGCAAACGGCGTCTTAATATCCCCAGTCTGGAATAATTAATGCTGGAATTCACGTTTCCAAACGCAAGGCTACAATCAGGATTCATGCACATCTGTCTGAGCTGGATCTATAATCACCATCTGATGATAGTAAAACACACAATGCTTGAAAATGTGGCCATAAGCGTGTTTAGAAATTCTGCTAAATGTGGTAATTGTAAATGTCGCTCAATGGCAGGTGTTCACGAATGCGACCAATCCAATCCAGCTTTATTTATAAAGCACTTTACATTAACACAGGGACCAAAGTGCTGTACAGAATACATGAAAACATTGAAATTACAAATGCTATTACACAGACACAAAAACACATATAAAACCTTAAAGAGGAGGAACATTCAAGTTCTCACAGAGCTGCACATCCACACATGTTGAAGCTCAGTTATTGAGCAAAGAGTTGGTGTATGTGTAGCACCAGTTTTCTGTGGCCAGAGCCAATGCTTTGGGGGTCAGGGAGCTATGTTAGGGACTGGCTACAAACTAGCACTGGAACTGTTTGGGTGGAAAGACCCCCATAATGCTTTTCTCCCACTTGCTTTAATTGTTCCCAATGAGTCAAACTCAATCGTATGAGCCGAAATGTTCGCATTGGCAACCATGAAAAAGTTCGACGATTAAGTTTTTGCCATGTTTGTCTGTGGGAGCAGAACTGAATGTGGCCGGTGATGATAATGTGACCTATTCACTCCGTGCTCTGTGACGGTCGGCTAACTTCACACGGAGTTTGCTGCTGCTAGTTTTGTGCAACATGGCAGGATAATTATCAGACTTTGATGACGTGGACGACAACTCTGAGTACGATGGACGTCCTTACCGGAGTGAATAAGCTGTGCTGCAGCGGCGATGACGTCATCCCACTAGACGAGTGTGCAGATAATGCCTTATTTAGAGGCTGTATTGTCTCTGCCCTGTTCTCTCCCGTTATATGGATATACGCAGATCTCCAGTGATCTAAATATCTTCCGAAGGACGCCGACTTTCACCAAACTGTTATCTGTGAGTAGATGAATGTATTTTATGCCAGAAATTAGGTCCAGGTTTTTAAAAAACGAACTTCCCCTTTAACCAGCTGAGCTACACAGCGCTCCCAGACTTCAGTATTGAAGCTGCAGAGAGGTAATGAGCCCAGCAGGCTGCCATGTTTACGAGAAAACAGACAGGTTCAGTTCTGCTTCGGAGCCTTCTCTACTGGGTGAAATGACCCGGCAGTACCTAAGTGGCAGCCTTGATAGGAGCTGTTCGAAGTCTCCACAACTACAACTTTTATAGCGATAAATATGAGGACAAGATGTAAAACATGCACAATTTTAGGGGAAATAGTCGGTTAGACTGACAAAGAGATAAGTCGTAGATCATTAGAATACTGTTTTATGGATGTAGGGAACCGAAAAGGAGCTTTTTGGGAACACAGTGTGTCAGTTTGTTTATACAGTATGTGACCAAACAAAGCGCTACAGTGAAATATGGTCGAGGTTAAATCATGCATTGGGCCACTTTGGTACTGGAGGTATTAAATGCATCTGAAGACCACCCAGTGACACATAGTCATGATCCTTTCATTGAGTTCTTAATCGTGGGTACTTCTGGATTAGCTGTGACAATTAGCTACGACAACACGTGAACAAGAAAATACTTTTTGGAACACACTCCTTTTTGACAACATGAGATACAGCCGTACGTGTTCAAGTCAGAATTTAATCTCGAACATCAGACTGAGCAGCACATATCCTCTGTTTGGTATATATGATCAGTTCCTGCTTGGGCGACTTACTCTGTGTTTCTGTGCATTGATAGAAGCAACAGATGGACATGTTCAGTTGTCTCGTGTATAACTTTACTAACACAAAGCACCATTAGCTCCATTAGCTGCCTTTTCACTTTGTGTAACCAAGATGTTTATGCTTAAATCTTTTCATATATCTAATGTCAAAACAACAGAGACATTTGAAACAGCTTCACTCACTACAGGTTCAGACTCGTGCCCTTTTGGTGTTGGAACAGCCTCGGCTTTCAGCTTCAGTCTCCCTGCAGCGTCCCTGCAGCATCCCATGTCCCTGCAGCGTGTAGCGTCCCTGCAGCGTGTAGCGTCCCTGCAGCGTGCAGCGTCCCTGTAGCGTGAATCGTCCCTGCAGCATGCAGCGTCCCTGTAGCGTGAATCGTCCCTGCAGCGTGCAGCGTCCCTGTAGGGTGAATCGTCCCTGTAGCGTGAATCGTCCCTGCAGCGTGCAGCGTCCCTGTAGGGTGAATCGTCCTTGCAGCGTCCCTGCAGCATCCCTGTAGCGTGAATCGTCCTTGTAGCGTGAATCGTCCCTGCAGCGTCCCTGCAGCGTCCCTGTAGCGTGAATCATCCCTGTAGGGTGAATCGTCCTTGTAGCAGGAATCGTCTCTGCAGCGTCCCTGCAGCGTCCCTGCAGCGTCCCTGTAGCGTGAATCATCCCTGTAGGGTGAATCGTCCCTGTAGGGTGAATCGTCCCTGCAGCGTCCCTGCAGCGTCCCTGTAGCGTCCCTGTAGCGTGAATCATCCCTGTAGGGTGAATCGTCCCTGTAGGGTGAATCGCCCCTGTAGAGTGAATCGTCTCTGTAGGGTGAATCGTCCCTGTAGGGTGAATCGTCCCTGCAGCGTCCCTGCAGCGTCCCTGCAGCGTCCCTGCAGCGTCCCTGCAGCGTCCCTGCAGCGTCCCTGCAGCGTCCCTGTAGCGTGAATCATCCCTGTAGCGTGAATCGTCCCTGTAGGGTGAATCGTCCCTGTAGCGTGAATCGTCCCTGTAGGGTGAATCGTCCCTGTAGGGTGAATCGTCCCTGTAGCGTGAATCGTCCCTGTAGGGTGAATCGTCCCTGTAGCGTGAATCGTCCCTGTAGCGTGAATCGTCCCTGTAGGGTGAATCGTCCCTGTAGCGTGAATCGTCCCTGTAGGGTGAATCGTCCCTGTAGCGTGAATCGTCCCTGTAGCGTGAATCGTCCCTGTAGGGTGAATCGTCCCTGTAGCGTGAATCGTCCCTGTAGAGTGAATCGTCTCTGTAGGGTGAATCGTCCCTGTAGGGTGAATCGTCCCTGTAGGGTGAATCGTCTCTGTAGGGTGAATCGTCCCTGTAGGGTGAATCGTCCCTGTAGGGTGAATCGTCCCTGCAGCGTCCCTGCAGCGTCCCTGCAGCGTCCCTGCAGCGTCCCTGCAGCGTCCCTGCAGCGTCCCTGCAGCGTCCCTGTAGCGTGAATCATCCCTGTAGCGTGAATCGTCCCTGTAGGGTGAATCGTCCCTGTAGGGTGAATCGTCCCTGTAGGGTGAATCGTCCCTGTAGCGTGAATCGTCCCTGTAGGGTGAATCGTCCCTGTAGCGTGAATCGTCCCTGTAGGGTGAATCGTCCCTGTAGCGTGAATCGTCCCTGTAGGGTGAATCGTCCCTGTAGCGTGAATCGTCCCTGTAGGGTGAATCGTCCCTGTAGCGTGAATCGTCTCTGTAGGGTGAATCGTCCCTGTAGGGTGAATCGTCCCTGCAGCGTCCCTGTAGCGTCCCTGTAGCGTCCCTGTAGCGTGAATCGTCCCTGTAGCGGTCCCTGTAGGGTGAATCGTCCCTGTAGGGTGAATCGTCCCTGTAGCGTGAATCGTCCCTGTAGGGTGAATCGTCCCTGTAGCGTGAATCGTCCCTGTAGGGTGAATCGTCCCTGTAGGGTGAATCGTCCCTGTAGGGTGAATCGTCCCTGTAGCGTGAATCGTCTCTGTAGGGTGAATCGTCCCTGTAGGGTGAATCGTCCCTGCAGCGTCCCTGTAGCGTCCCTGTAGCGTCCCTGTAGCGTGAATCGTCCCTGCAGCGTCCCTGTAGCGTGAATCATCCCTGTAGGGTGAATCGTCCTTGTAGCAGGAATCGTCTCTGCAGCGTCCCTGCAGCGTCCCTGCAGCGTCCCTGTAGCGTCCCTGTAGCGTCCCTGTAGCGTGAATCGTCCCTGTAGCGGTCCCTGTAGGGTGAATCGTCCCTGTAGGGTGAATCGTCCCTGTAGCGTGAATCGTCCCTGTAGGGTGAATCGTCCCTGTAGGGTGAATCGTCCCTGTAGCATGAATCGTCCCTGTAGCGTGAATCGTCCCTGTAGGGTGAATCGTCCCTGTAGGGTGAATCGTTCCTGTAGGGTGAATCGTCCCTGTAGCGTGAATCGTCCCTGTAGGGTGAATCGTCCCTGTAGGGTGAATCGTCCCTGCAGCATCCCTGCAGCGTCCCTGCAGCGTCCCTGCAGCGTCCCTGTAGCGTCCCTGTAGAACTGGTTCTTGTGTGAAGTGTCGAGAACAAATCCAAACCTTCTCCTGGACAAACAGAACACATCCACTGACCCAAGATTTCTGCGTCTTTGGGGAAGCTGATAACGGTCAACTTGCTCTCACAACCAAAAATGAATTTCCTTGTAGCGTGCTTTGAAAAGTGGTCGCAGATCACTTGTTTCTCGCTGTGGATAACGTGCACGCTCTTGCTCCCACTGCCCAAACTGTGACATGTGAGTAAACAGGACGTAGAAAGAAAGTCATGTGAGTTTGAGACAACTGGGTAAAAAGATTTCTTTTAGTTTTAGTTTGTTGTTCAATTGTTTTACCACCGCAGATGAGCCATTTAAGATGTTTTGTCATGTTTTCTCTTCACTCATTCAATAGTGAGACCAATTTTTAGTTTAATATCCAAACTCAGCCCTCTTCTTGTCACTGTAGAGGTAACTGGATCAGTTAAACACCTCAGTTCTTAATATCCTGCAGTTTTTACGAGTAAGACTTCTTCTAGTTTTCTCTCCTAATCTCCACACATCGTAGCGTTAAATAGATATTTTTTCTTTCTTGGTCAGTAAGTTTGTACATTTCATTAAAATAGTCAGATTATACAAAGATGGATGTTTATTTTCCTTACTGGTCAGGGCTGTTTAAACAGGATAAGAAAGCGAACACACTTGACAAAAGATCAACACGTTTATTTACAATGCTCTGATGATTAAGGAGCTCCACACTTCAGTGATTAATTGCGACTGTTGCCACACCGTAGAGGAAAAAAAATCACATTTTCCCAGTGAATTGAGGCAAAAGCCGGGCATTTTTCTTCTTTTTTAACCATAATGGAGGTATAATGATGCTTTGTCTAACAGAAAATCATCCCCTTTGCACTGTTTCCACTCCACATTGAAGCTGATGAGCGTTACGGCTTCCAAGTCATTGTTCAGTCAAACACTGGTTTGAAAACACTTTCCCCGCATCGTGACAACCTCCTGGGGGGAGAACATCTACAACCAGCAATTCAAAACTCACTTCTTTTTCCGCTAATGGTGGTCCGTCGTAAATGGCTGTCTTTTTCTTTTCCATTTCACTGGAAGCAGATAGTTTGAAGGCTGGGTTTGGCTTGTCTCGTCAGGTGTTGGTGGAGCAAAAGTCGGCCCAAAGTCAGAGCACGATGGAGGCTCGGAGCTCAGAGACCGGCGTGCAGCAGCAGCTGCAGCAGGCGCTGGAGCAGATATCCCACATCAGCACAGCCCTGCGTGACATACAGCTCCACTACCAGCACCAGGTGTGTGATAGAGCGTCCCACACTCTCAGAAATAGGGGTACAGTACGAGTCCTTTTTTGTCCCCTGAGGTACAATCTATACTAATGTACCCCCTAGGGTTAATTATTGGACCTAAAGGTACCTATATGTACCTTTTTGAGGGTCCGAAAGGTACATATATGTACCTTTTTTCTAGATGCTGGGGTACAATAGACAGTCTGTGTTAGGCTACTTCAGAATAAGGGTACAAAATTGCCACCAGAGGTACAAGATTGGTCTCTGTAAGGTACAAACCACAAGGGTACAAAACTATACCTTCTGAGGGTACTGCCCCAGTGACAAGCCATCGTACCCCTAAAGATACAATTCTGTACTTTATTTTCTGATAGTGTAATAGAGCTAAATGGATTTGGGGTCAATTAATATCCATTGTCCATCAGTTTCTCTTGTCCCTGTGATCAGGTAAAGCAGAATAAAGAAGCTGTGGAGGAGCTGCCGAACCTCAGAGAGAAGCTGGAGAACAGTGTCCTCCCAGAGCTGCCCAACGTCACAGAGAAGCTGGAGAACAGTGTCCTCCCAGAGCTGCCCAACCTCAGAGAGAAGCTGGAGAACAGTGAGAAGGAGATGAAGTCTTTGGAAACTCAACTTTCAGAAGCTACCAGATGTGTCACACAGCTGCGGGAGGAAGGTAGAAACTATCTGAGACAGCATGGCACTGACAGAAAACCCTTAAAAAACCCGACACAGACACAGAAACACTCATGTCTTTGCATCAGTTCGTGCTCATTTTACGCTTTCTTTCATTTTGGGGCCCAGCTTTGGTTGTTTGTCTGTTTCTCTGCTGGTTTCATGTCATGTATGTGTCATTTCGTTTAATTTGTTTGATCTTTCTCTTGGTTTCTCTGTAGTCAGTCAGAGGCTCTTTATGGTGAGTTTGCGTCACTGAATGGTTGTCGCCAGTTTTTGTCTCTTTTGGTTAATTTTGTATCTCTTTACGGTTGTTCTGTGTCTCGTCTTTGTGGCGTTTCTCTCATTTTGGATGTTAAAAATCTTATTTATTCATGCTTTTTAACACGTCATGGTCCTTTGGTGTTAAGTTGCTTATTTTATGTCTTATTCAGCTTGTCTTGCATCTCCTTTTAGGTACTCCGTACTTTCATTTGGGTTCATTTGCATCTCTCCATGCTTATTTATTATTTTTGCATCTTTCTGTGGTCCTGCGTCACATTTCATACCAAATCTGTTCATGATCATAGTCATTTTCACATCCAATCCAGTACAATTTTTTTCATAAAGCACTTTACAACAACCTCAGTTGACCAAAGGGCTGTACAGAAAACAAAAACAAAAAAATTAAAAGAATAAAATACAAGAATAAATTAAAAGACATACGACAGCTAAATAATTTAAAACAATAATAATACTAAAAGAAATTAAAAATAAATAAATAAATAAAAATAGAAATAATAAAATAATAATAATAATTATACATTCGAAAGCCAAGGAGAAGAGATGTGTCCCTTGGTTTTTAAATTGATCTTTGTCAGTTTTCTCTGACATTTAAGCCATTTTACTCTTACTCTTTGCTCCATTTAGTCTCCTTATGGTAATTTCACTCCTCTCTCACAACTTATTTGGGTAGTTTTCTGACATATATTCTCCTGGGATAGGACGCTTGGCCTCTGTGAAAGTAATATCACTTCCTCTGATGAGTCATCTTGAAAAAGATGACTCATTACAAAAACATTAAAGACTTATAGAAGCTGTTTTGAGGTAAATTATACGTGACTGAGGTGTGAATGAATACTTGAACTTTGTCTCTCTGGTACAAAAATACATATCCAGGGCTCAAAACGTTCTTGCTATAACCCGAGGAGGGTGTCAAAGGCTCTAGTTTCTGCACGCTGTGTTACCGATCCGTCATGCCACGGCCTTTTAGAACCGTCTTCATCACCAGAGGTGGGTAGAGAAGACAAAAACTGTACTAAAGTAAAAGTACTGTTACTTCAGAATAATATGACTCAAGTAAAAGTAAAAAGTAGTCATCCAAATAATTACTTGAGTAAGAGTAAAAAAATGCTTGGTGAAAAAACTACTCAAGTACTGAGTGAACTGTTGAGTAACGTCTGATTTATTTGTTAACACAAGCATTCAATCAGACAGACAAAAATACTAAATAATCATCTTTAGGCAAATTAGAGTTCATCCAATTGATAAAATAAATTAAAATGAATTAATTGATTACAAATAGCTTAAATTAAAATAATCCAGGTAAATTAAAGTACTTCAATAAAAAAATAAAAGAGACTTAGGAAATGTTTAAAACATATGTAACCCATATGTAACCTAAAAAACAAATATTCACCTATCCATGGGGGAAAAAAACGAGTTTAGGAAACTTACCGCTACATGTTTCCTCAAGTTAGATGTTGAGTTTCTGCTGAAATGTGCGTTTGTTTTGGTTGACACAGAAGACACATAATGTAGCTGCTGTTTCTCACTCTTTGTAAGGTAAACATGCTTTCAGTATGAGGCCTCGTCTGCGTCTTCATTTCCCACCGTAGATTCTGACATTTTTCATCTTTTTCTTTGTTTGTTTGCTACGTCTGCTAATGCTAAAGCTAACCCGTTCCGCCGCTGAGATTGAGTATGGTCACGTGACCAGACTGCACGGCTGCGTCTGATTGGTGGAACACAGTCAGGTGGTAGAGCTCTGTCAGAATAAAACATTAAAATGAGGCGTACGCGGGGGGATAAAAATAATGAGGTGTAGAATACCAAAGAGGTAAGAAGAAAAGTAACCAGCTCATTGTAGCCTAATGTAGCGGAGTAAGAGGACAGTTTCTGCTGCACACATCTACTCAAGTAAAAGTAAAAAGTATAGAGATTTAAAACTACTCCTAGAAGTATAATTTTTTCAAAAACAAACTCAAATAAATGTAACTCGTTACTACCCACCTCTGTTCATCACTCGTTGTTGCACAGTTCTCTGACTAAGATGACGCCCGGTCTCTTCCTGTGCAGTGAAACAGTTACAAGAAGCACTGAACAAGGAAAAAGCTGATGAGATTGAGGAGAAATCCACACCTGCTCCACCTCCACCTCCACCTCCACCTCCACCCCCGCCCACTCCCACTCCAGTCATCAGGTATGTTTAACTGAAGCCGGAGCTTCTCTTCCGCTGAAAGACATTAAATACTGTTTAAGGTGTATTTTTCCCCCTGATACTGATCAGAAAGACACAAATGTTTGTGAGTGAGCTTGTTTGTGGTGGTGAAGTCAGTGCAGTGATGAAGAGCGACTCCGTCATCACTCTTTCTGCTACTCCGTCCAGTTTAAATGAGTTCCTGAAGAGCCGGAGGAAAAGTGGAGTCGGTGCAACCGATCAAAGCAGTGAGTCTCTCCTCTCCTTCTTTGAACTGAATCACACACAAAGCACAAAGGTTTAAAACGTTCATCTTCTCCTGATACTATTCAGCTCTGTCATAACTTTGTTTACACGTACTGTATATATGAGTTTGTAGTTGTGGGAAATTCAATATATTTCCAATAGGGCTGGGCGAGTTAACTCGTTGTTATCGCGCTAACTCGTTCATTTTTTAATGCCGATAAATATTTTATCGCGCATTAACGCAGGTTTTATTATTTATTTTATTTTGTAAAACAGTGGTTTTCAAAGTGGGGGCAACCAGGGGGGAAGGGAAGATGAGAAAAAAAGGCAAAAATAGAAAATAATTTTTTTTACACATTATAAAAAATAGTCACATTTTTTTTTATCAGTAATGTAAAATACAATTTATGATAATATGTCATATCGAAATGTTATTTGCCATGCTTGTCTTTCTGATTGGCTGCCAGTCAAAACATTGTAGACCTGGCGGTTTGCGCCTGTTCTGAAGCTGCTCTGCTCCTCAAGCTAGTGTGTAGGTAGCTTATCCAAAATGGACAGATTTTTGACTACGAAGAGACCGAAGCAACAGACCAACAGCCCTGCTGTGGAGGACACTGCTGCAAAAAAAACCCTAAGAACTGGCCTACTAAAATCAGAAAGTATGAGGTAGCATACACTAAGTTTGGCTTTACAGCCATAAAGAAAAATGGCCACGATTGCCCGAAATGCGTCCTCTGTCTGGAGACCCTCTGAGTGTTTAAAACCTTCGAAACTTCAGCGTCGCTTGATACGAAAACATCCGGCAGACTTCTTCAGACGTAAAGAAGAGCATTTAGTCAGGCTGCATTCACACAGCAAGCTGCTGTGCGTGAATAAAAGAAAGAAAATACGTTCTAAAAGTTGATGTTTCTTTACATATTTTGTAGTATTGTCTGTGGTTTGCAAAGGGGGCCAGAAGCTAATACTGTTTGGGGGGCCTTGGCATGGAAAAGTTTGGGAACCCCTGTTGTAAAAGTCTGCTGCTCACAGGCTTTTATTTTGTAAAAGTCTGTTGCTCACAGGCTTTTATTTTGTAAAAGTCTGTTGCTGTCTGCTGTGGAACCGGAAAAGAAAGTAATCGGCGGATCCACCAAACACGGAGAAGGGTACGGAACTTTTACTCGGCCGTTTTCATTTTAAAGTTCTTCCAGACGGCGGAGTCGACAGAACCAAAGTCATCTGTAAACACTGCCAAGTTGAATTGTCTTCTCAGCGTAGTAGTTTCAGTCTAAAATATCACTTAAAGGCAAAACACACAACTGATAGCAGCAAGTCATTCAAGGAAACAGACAGTGGAGCGAGGCTTCTACATAAAAACTACAGAAAGATGCTGATGTTAAAAGTGTGTTTGCACAACAAATGTTATGGCACTTTCATTCATATGGCAGCACATTTAAAGTAAAACTAAATGCTAAAAGCTATACACTACTTTTGGATTCATTTTTGGATTTTGTGTACAAATGCGATTAATCGTGATTAATCAGGGAAATCATGTGATTAATTAGATTAAACATTTTAATCGTTGCCCAGCCCTAATCATTATCTGTAATACTTGCTCACGGGCTTTTATTTTGTAAAAGTCGTTGCCCAGCCCTAATTTCTAATGATATCATTGTTTTTCTAAGAGCCAGCACCCTTGTCTGACATGAAAGCGAAGGCAGTGGATGAAATGATGGAGAGAATAAAGAATGGCATCATCCTGAGGCCCACCAAGAGAACACAGGTGGAAAAACTGTTGTTTATTTACACTTTTGACATTTAAACGAGAAACTAAATTCAAATACAACCAAAAAACTGTGCTTGATATTTGCTGGCAGGAAGACGACAGCTCCTGGAAGGTTAGTTTTTTTGTTACTTTTCTTATAAGAAAACTACTCTGACACAGTGAAAGATTTACTGTTAAAATCCCAAACCCTCCCACAGGACCAGAGAGGTGAAAACAGAAAGTCGGCCATCGTGGAGTTGAAAGGAGTGCTGGTAATGAGCCGATCTGATCTGCATTGTACAGAAAAAAAAAGGCTGCTGTTGTGTTTATGATCCACGTTTCACCATTTCAAACACCAGGACAACATAAAGCGTCAGCAGCACCGCAGGGTTCCTTCCAGGAGGGGAGGCGGTCGAAACGTTGGGGAGGCGGAGCTCCTGCAGGTGCTTCAGAGGAGGAGGAGGGCGATGGAGGGGAACCAGGACCCGCCGTCCCAGGCTCAAACTCAGGGTACGCCGACTCGTCCTGTCCTGACTTCCATGTTCATGGTGATACTACAGTGTGTAAAGTGTCTTTGTTTTTGGTTTAAATATGATTTATAACTGCTCCAAACCATTTTATGTCTGGAAACGTACAATCGTAAGAGAGCGTTCTTAATTAATACCCCGAAAGAGCAACTTCAAATCAAATCAAATTTATTTGTAGCACATTTCATGTACAAATTAATTCAAAGTGCTTCACATAAAATAAAAGCATTGCAGCAGGGAGTGTAAGAAGCACTAAAAACACGTAAAATAATATAAAGAGAAACAAATAAAATAACTAAAATGATTAAAAACAAGCAACAGTCCAGATAAGTTCAAAGATATCGTGCAGATTTCATGCATAGACACATGAGAAAAGAAATGTTTTTAACCTGGATTTAAAAATGTCTCCATTTGGTGAAAGTTTAATCTCCACTGGCAGTTTGTTCCACTTGTTTGCAGCATAACAGCTAAATGCTGCTTCCCCATGTTTAGTCTGGACTCTGGACTGGACCAGCTGACCTGAGTCCTTGGATCTAAGAGCTCTTGCAGGTCTTTAACCTCACTGACTTAAAGGGATAGTTCGTCTCTTTTGACATGAAGCTGTATGACATCCCATATTAGCAATATCATTTATGAACATTTTCTTACCCCCTGCTGCGTCCTGTGAGCCAAGTTCCAGCTGAGTTTTGGTGTTGATGAAGGTAGTCCGGCTAGTTGGCTGGGGTTTAAAAAATAAAGCGCTTTGCTCCTCAAAACAATATGCGTTCAAAAGAGTAATACATTTGCATCACAAAATCGTTCTCCAGGAAAAAGTCAGACCTCACAATCGCTTGGCGCTATTTTCTCTCCCTTCGTATCACTGCGTGCTGCCGCCTGCCGCGCCTGTTACGGTGTAGACCGTGCAAATGTAAATAACGACGGAGACCCTCCCGGAGACGCTCTCTGTTGCTTGCGTGCATCGGCCAACATTCCTATCGATCCGTCGAGAAGACGGAGACTCGCGGAGACCGCAAGGGTTGTGATTGGTCGGCTAACAACATCATTTCCGGAATCACTTTTCCGGTTTAGCTTTACAGCAGGTAATAAATAAAGAGAAGAATAAGTAAAAACAATAAAAGAACAATAAAAGAACAATAAAAGAACAGTAAAAGCAATAAAATACAACAAAATCGATTAAGATAAAATAAGATAAAAGTGTCATCATACTCCTGGGTATTAAAAGCCATCCTAAATAAGTCGTTTTTAGCCTAGATTTGAAGAGGCCCAGGTCAGAAATAAGAGGCAGCTGGACGGGGGGCTTATTCCAGAGCCTGGGGGCAGCTTTGGGAAAAGGCTCGCTCACCCCAGAGTTTGTATTCTGACCTGGGCACTTCCAGCAGAAACTGATCTGTTGACCTCAGAGCTCTACCAGGACTGTTAAAAGCTCAGATAAATATGAAAGATGATGTGCTGATCATTAACATGTGCTGATGTTTTTGGTCAGATCCCCAACCGGGGCAGCAGTGGGACCCAGCAGCAGGTGACGGTCCCTGGGCAGCTGAGAGCAGCGGTGCCCCGGTGCTCCGGAGGCTGAAGCAGAACAGGGAGAAGAGAGACTCTCGCATCAGAGCATCGGCGCTGGTCATCAGCAAAGAGGCCTGACAGCCGTCAGAGGAGGAAATGCTCGTTACAGCCACCTAACGCCAAAGAATATACAAACGCACTGATGTGTCAGGGAACCACCGGCTGATCTGCGTCTCTGTTGTAAAGTTCAAATAAAAAGCGTTCTGCGTATGTTCGTTTTATCCGCCCCTGGAGAACCGGACAGAGGGATTGTATCGCAAACAAACATTCAATTTCACATTCATGCCTAAAGGAAATCAAAGAGAAGCATTTTCAAGTGTCATTTAACCCAGATCTGCAAAAAGCCAGCGTCGGAGGAAGCTGAGCTCTTTTAGCCGTGTTTAATATTGAGCATCGCGCCCCTGGAAATAGCAGAAAAATACCCAGAGCCATTAAGGAAGGAAAAAAAAAAGGAAAAACACCTCTATGAATACCCTCACCCACTTCTCCCCGTAGGTGTCTTTCTCTTAAAACTGAGTCCGGCGGCAGAGTGGGGGCTGCCTTTTATTTCAGCACATTAAAGCCGTCACACCCGGGGCCCGGAGGCGTCGCTGAGATAAGAGCCTCAGGTGATCCGTGGCGTCCCTCCTGAAAGTTTTTTTATATGCAGCCGGTCGCCTTTTGTTTTCTCACCTCGGCACGGATGCTGCATACATGCGTGCACGCATGAACGAGCGCGCACACCTTCACACGACACCATCTATCTATCTGCCCCTCTGCCTTTGTTAAAAGCATTTGAAAAGAGGATGAAATTACTCTCACCTTTCACTCTGACACCATTTTAGTTTCTTCACGCTGTTTCACATTATATATTTACCTTATTTAGCGCTTTACTATAGAAGGCCTGCCTTTTCACTCTCGGGCATACATTTTTTATTGTTTCCAGCCTCAGTTTCGAGGGTGTTAGCTTTTGAGATAAAGTAAAGTATCCTGCCCTCTTTTTGTTATTGAATCCATGCACATGTGTGCCAGAGAAAGACCAGAAGTATTACAGATAATGATTAGGGCTGGGCAACGATTCAATGTTTAATCTAATTAATCCCTGATTAATCACGATTAATCGCATTTGTACGCAGAATCCAAAAATGAATTCAAAAGTAGTGTATAGCTTTTAGCCTTTAGTTTTATTTTAAATGTGCTGCCATATAGTTTTTATGTAGAAGCCTCGCTCCACTGTCTGTTTCCTTGAATGACTTGCTGCTATCAGTTGTGTGTTTTGCCTTTAAGTGATATTTTAGACTGGAACTACTACGCTGAGAAGACAATTCAACTTGGCAGTGTTTACAGATGACTTTGGTTCTGTCGACTCCGCCGTCTGGAAGAACTTTAAAATGAAAACGGCCGAGTAAAAGTTCCGTACCCTTCTCCATGTTTGGTGGATCCGCCGATTACTTTCTTTTCCGGTTCCTCAGCAGACAGCAACATACTTTTACAAAATAAAAGCCTGTGAGCAACAGACTTTTACAATAATAAGATAAATTATAAAACCTGCATTAATGTGCGATAAAATATTTGTTGGCGTTAAATAATTAACAAGTTAACGCGATAATAACGAGTTAACGCGCCCAGCCCTAATAATGATATTAGGGAGAATCTGTTATTTTAACCTTGTTAATGGGATAGTTCGCCTCTTTTGACATGAAGCTGTATGACATCCCATATTAGCAACATCATTTATGAACATTTTCTTACCCCCTGCTGCGTCCTGTGAGCAGAGTTCCAGCCTCATTTTGGTGTTGATGACGCAGTGATACGAAGGGAGAGAAAATAGGGCCAAGCGATTGTGAGGTCTGACTTTTTCCTGGAGAACGATTTTGTGATGCAAATGTATTCCTCTTTTGAACGCATATTGTTTTGAGAAGCAAAACGCTTTATTTTCGTGGCCCCAGCCAACTAGCCGGACTACCTTCATCAACGCAAAAACGAGGCTGGAACTCGGCTCACAGGACGCAGCAGGGGGTAAGAAAATGTTCATAAATGATGTTGCTAATATGGGATGTCATACAGCTTCATGTCAAAAGAGGCGAACTATCCCTTTAACATTCTGTAAGATGGACCTTATCTGTTCTGTGTCAGTTGCTGTAGCTGAGGAGCTCTGCTTTGACCCTGCAGAGCACCACGGCCAGGCTTTATGTAAACATTGGAGGAAATGGTCCTGACCACAGGTGATTGAGGCTTTTTGCATGTGCTGTGAGGAAAAGATAAGTTAGCAGGGAACACAGTCGAATTAAACCCGACCAAGGAGCTGCTGCCTCCCGGTCATGAGCAAAACCTGGAAGGACCATGAGAAGCGTTGCGTGATATTGTAGACAACCATACAAAGTTAATACGTTCTCATTCTGATGCTTCCAGTTGCAAACAGCCTTGTGTGGTTTAATTTCCTCCTCTTGAGAATCATTCTCTGGTTCAAATATGGTGTCATCCGTGGGCAGGCACATTAGCATATTTACTGAGTGACTACACTTTGGGTCACACCACAAGCCATTACAACATTAAAAATTGTAGAAATCGGAGGAACACAGATGAGTTTTCATGGATTTAATGACCACTAACTGAGCCAGACTTAATCGAAAAGCAGTATCATCATGTGACATCAGCCCTAAATATAAATATAAACCTACATTTGGCTCCATTTAGACACTGTCAGTGTGACGCACTGTGAAATTAAGATTAAACAACGATGACACCACAGTTTCCCTTTATACATTATGCTGCTGTGTTTTTTAAGGTTGAATCTCTCAGAAAACATTTGACCTGAGCTCTAACTTTAGGGTCTTTAGGCTCAAACAGCTCAGCTGAAGCTCAGGATGTGAAAAGGGAGATGGGCAAATTTAAAGAGCTACAGTGTTTGGGAGCACATCTTAAATCTTAACTTTGTCTTAAATATGGCTTATGTGGATGGATCATAAGATCCAAAAATACCAGAATCTGAAAACGAACACTGTTGGTCATGCAACATAAAAAACAAGCAGCTATAATTCTGTTTTTTAGCCTCCATATTTTGTATTTGTTCAATCTGAACACTAAATTAATTAATTAATCTTTTGTTTCACTTGTACAACAAGAGACAATAAATGCATCAACATTTGGTCTCTCTTTATGATCACTCTGACCTAACTTCATACATTGGACAGAGATCAGATGATTCAGACTAAAATAGAAAGAACCTTTGGACTTTTTAGTGCAGAATTCCTCCTGAGAATAGAGACTTCAGCACCGCTTGTTCAAATCTTTACAGGACGAGGTTGATGTCGCTCACGGTGACTTGCTCCTGAACGCCATGGTCTGCTGGCTGAGTCGCAGCAAAGTTTTTGCAGAGATTTATTGACCTCCTGTCTGAGATTTGCTGCTTTCTAGAGGCACACAAGCAGCTCAAGGAGGTATCTGAACCGTCAGACCATGCATGGCTTCTCGTTTTGGAATTTCTTCCACGTCAAATTGAATGAGCTCAGTTCTGAAGTACAGGGTGAAAACACTCAGTGGGGTTACATGGCACTGAAAGGATCGGATTATTGGCTAAATTACAATAAGAATGAGTTATTAAGTGCATTTAGACACCTTAATCTGACTAAGAATTGGGTCGAATCGAGTTACTCGCGATCGGATTAAGACCCCGAGATAACTGGGTTGAAAGTCAAATTAAACCTGCTTGTAGACGCTGAAGCACGTGGTGAATTAGACTTTGCGTTCTGCGCATGCTCGAGATTTTTTCCCGGGGTCGTGACCCGGAAGTCAAAGGAGACGATATTCCTGTTGTTGTCGCCGTCAGAAAGAAACAAACAACGCGATGGAGAATGCTCCGTTGGGCATCGAGTTTGTGCAACAAGCAGCTCATCACAGACCAAATGTAGAGGGACGTAGCTTCATCTTGCTCTGCGTTCTCCATCTTTCTCCAATGCCTGAGTTTGTTGTTGTTGTTGTAGGTGGTGCAGAGGTCAACAGGAAGTGGCTCTATTAGCAACAGTTGTAAAGGTTACAGCGCCACCTATCATATCGGGGTATGACACGCTTTGTGCCAATGATTTGATTCATTCACCACCATATATCCAAGGAGAATTACCCTTGCTCAACTCATTCTTATTGTAATTTAGCCAATAATCCGATCCTTTTAGTGCCATGTAACCGCACTGACTAATATTGTCTCTTCCGACTTCCAGTTCCCAAAAAAATCTCAAACATGCGCAGAACGTAAAGTCTAATTCACCACGAGCTTCACCGTCTGCAAACACGTTTAATTTGACTTTCAACCGAGTTATCTCGGGGTCTTAATCCGATCGCGAGTAACTCGATTCGACCCAATTTCTTGTCAGATTATAGGGATAGTTCGCCTCTTTTGACATGAAGCTGTATGACATCCCATATTAGCAATATCATTTATGAACATTGACTTACCCCCTGCTGCGTCCTGTGAGCCGAGTTCCAGCTGAGTTTTGGGGTCCACGAAGGTAGTCTGGCTAGTTGGCTGGGGCTTGAAAAATAAAGCGTTTTGCTTCTCAAAAAAAATGTGCGTTCAAAAGAGTAATACATTTGCATCACAAAATCGTTTTTTATGAAAAAGTCAGACCTCACTTCGCTTGGCGCTATTTTTGCCTCCCTTGATATCAATGCGTCCAATGTAAAACTGTGCAGACCGAAGAGCAGACCGAGCACTCCCTAGCCACCTAGCGATAGCTGCACCTGTTACAGTGTTTGCTGCTCGGAAGCAGGGGAGTGCTCGGGCTGCTCTTCGGTCCATTTTACCATTAACATCGACATTTCATGCAAACCAAATGTAAAGATACTTCTGATAGATAATGTTTAAAAATGTAAAAAACGTTTAAAATGCTGTTATTTTATTAACTTACCAGTAATTGTTCTTGACGAGTAATTGAGGTTAAAGGGATAATCCGGAGTAAAATGCACTTTAGATCAATTTACGGGATGTTGGGAGTACATACGTTGAGTTGACATCAAAATCATGTCATTCGGATGTGTTTTGAGAATTTCGATTTGACCGTTTTTAGCCAAAAGTCGTTAGCCTGGAAGTGACGAGGGCATATCATGTCACCGCTACAAAACGCTATTTTTACACCTCTTCTACAGCTCCAAACAACATAACACTTACGTGGTAGTGAGTAGAGGGTCCCTAATGCCAAACCGAAGTGTCCCGAGGTCTTCATGTGGTCGGATAGAGAGTCCAGAATGAATTTTATCAAGCCAGTACCTGCTCTCAATCAGAGCCTCTTCCGTCAACAGGAGGCTACCTCACGCGAGACATCACATCACGTGACATTTCAAAATTTCAACCTGTTAGTAAGCTAGGCTTTGATGTTGCATACAACTTCATTTCACTTTCGAAAGAAATACTGGACTATGTTTGTAAAAAAAACAGCAACGAAATTGTGACTTTCCAGAGCGAGTTACTCCACACTTGGCAATCAACTACGGACTCACGTGACGTATAGAAGTCTATGGGAGTGTCGCCACTCTCTTTTTACACCACTCTGGTCTAGCGCACATGGCATGGATGGAATATTCCATTTTAACGCGAATAAGAGGGGGTGTGCACGTAATCTGTATTTCTTTGTAATTTATTGTGTTGTTTTTGTTTCCAATTTAAACATACAAAAACCACTATTTATGAACGCACTATCTGTGAATTACTGTCCAAAGGGCCCCAATTACCAGTGGTAGGCCTATGGGAAGTTTGCAGCTAGTCAGGGGCCCCTACAGTGGAGGGGCCCAAGGCAGTTGCCTAGCTATGCCTCTATGCAAAGACTGCTTCTGAATTGAGCGCACATGTCGGAGCACCCGAATACTCCCTGTCCACGCCCCTACATAAAAATATGCACATTATTTGCACAACTTACCTAGTACATTTCAAATTAAAAAAAAATCTTGAGTTTGTTAATTGCAAATGCAGATTAGCACCCCAAAAGGGAAATTTAAGTTTTAAGTTTTATCTAAACATTTCTGAGTTCCGTAATAAAAGTATTTTTTATCTGCCTGAAAACTTTGTCCTGTGTTTTATTATCATCATAAACATGATTAATTAAAGGAAAACTTACATTTTTAATTAAATAATCATGAAAATTCAAGTTTTCATTCAAATTTGCATATTGATGATGCATTCACTTAATAAATTATGATACATTGCTCTAGTAATGTAGATGGTAGAAGGTATCAAGTAGATGGTAGTAGTAAAAAGTATCGGTATCGGAAATACTGGCCCTGTATTTACTTAGTATTGGATTGATAGCAAATTTTGCAGTATCGCACAGCTCTAGTGAGAGCATGCATGGTTGTGTGTCTCTCTGTGGTCCTTCTATGGACTGGTCCACAGTGGTCCCCACATCTTGCCCAATAACAGCTTGAGATAGGCCCCCCCCCCACCCCCCACCCCCACCCCGCAACCCTGAATTAGATTGAGTGGGTATAGAAAATGGATTGATGGAAACATTTCCATTAATTACTCTGTGCTATTTTATGTAGGTCAATAATAGAATATATTTAAATAAACGAATGAATGGATAAAAATGACACTTTTCCTCCCACCACAGGTGGCGCTACAATAAAAACAACACCACACTTCCTGAGGATGAGGCCGTCTTTGCCTGCTCTCCTCAGCTTGCACTGAAGCAGCGGAAGGAACTTTGACCAGCGCTAGTTAGCAGCCGGCTAGCCGCTTTCTGTATTTTTTTTCTTGTTTTTTTGTGTTGGGGCATATGCATAGAGATGTGGTTTATTTATTTACTGAGCTGGCTTTCGTTGGTGGTCCAGATATCCTTCGTCACTCTAGCTATTGGTAAGTGTTTGATGGAAACCCCACAGGTGCTACAGCAGAGTGGCTAACGTTAGCTTGCTAATGCTAACGCAGTCAGCAGATAAAATGAATGTGGATCTGTTATATAAACGCTGGCTGTGTTAGCAGTAGCTCCAATACCGAAATGTGAACATTTCTCCCCTGGCACATGAGCATAAAAAGCACGTTAGCTCACTGAAACACTGATGGCTGCTAACCAGCTCATTCAGCCAACTCTCAAACACAAGCTAACGAAGACAAGATTAAAACTAAGTAACAAGTCAAAGCAGAACATTTTCCACAGTTTGTTATAGAATAGCCTCTTTTCTTAGTAGTTTTCTTGGGGTTTCTAAAGGTTATCAGGCTAGCGTGTAACTTTGTTCATCTCTTTAGCTCTTGTTATGTGGGGTTATGGATAGAAACCAGTCAACAAATGTATTAAATGTATCACCAGACTGCAGTTTAAAGTGGTTGGTTTGCCAGCTGATGGGAACCAGTGAGTCCAGCCTCCAGTTTCACTGCTTTAATGAATGTGTTTGTTTACTTCTGATGAGGCAGGAGTTTAAACTGAGGACTGGATGATTAATATGTGGTTCTGTTGAGAGCCACTGGTGGAATAAAACTGGAGGAAGAGCCTGTCCGTCCACGTTGACAGTTAGTTACCTGGCCACGTAAGAGTCAGGTGTGTCCGTCACGCCCCTTTATATTCTGTTTAGTTTGTTTTTATGTCCCTGCTGAGATCAGATCTGGCTGAGGGTGGAAATGCAGGACAAAGAAAGTCTTAAAGCTTCTGTACACTAACAGCTTTTAGTTCAAAGAAGAGAAAAAATTATATTTCTCATTGAAATGCTCAGTCAGATCAGAAGTATTGATTAGTTGTTCAGTCTTTACATTAAAAAACAACCTTTTTTTTAAATAATTTTGATCAGACTCTGTTGCTCTGATCAAAGCTTTCCTCGGACTCCACCGAGCAGCACTAATGACAGTGAATGGCACTTCTTTCCACCGTCCATATTTTTGAATTGATTGTGGCGAGCGTTGCGGCACCTCTGCTTCCTGAGCGCCACCTTTCAGTTCCTGGCGTACATGTTTTCATCACAGATCAATCAATCCCCCGTTTCTGGCTTTGTTTGGCTCTCCTTCCACATGGGCTCTGCAGCTGACTCGCATCGGTGCCTCAGATTTTCTCACATTATTTGACCTGCTCTTTTTCTTTTGCCTTTGGCTGTGTGTTAAATCTGACTGACGTGCGTCCTGTGTAGTTTTATTGTTCTTTAACTCAAAAACCCGCGTTTTGGTGGCGTTAAATACACCTAAACAAAGTTCTGTTCTGACTTCAACACTTGTTTTACCCACAAGTAAAAAAAAAAAAAAAAATGCTTCATATATTCTCAGATATATTCAATTCACTGCTCAAACAACCAATGACCTTTTCCTCACTTTCCCCTCATTTCATCCCCAAAAAAACGAGTTGATTTGTGGCAGTTAGGTGAAATAAATTCTCCAGCATCTGTTAGAAATTCATGTTGATGTCCAATAGAAATGACAAACAATTCTGTCAGAGTCCTAAACTCCAAATAAATGTTATTTATTACAACAAATTGGTACGTGAGAGTGTTCGTAAGCATGACTGAAGCCTTCATACACACCCAGTGTTACACAGACAGGAGTATATGGCCCCATGGAAGCACTGGATACATATATATATATATGTGTGTGTGTGTGTGCATTTAAAAAGATGTACATTGATTTTATATATATCAAAGTCTGTCCTTTTTCCTGTTTGGTTGCTTATCGCCTGTCATCTCCACCCAGCTGCTGGCCTCTACTACTTGGCCGAACTAATAGAAGAATACACAGTAGCCACCAGTCGAATAATAAAGTACATGATTCTGGTGAGTAAGTGGCTCTACGGTAATGCACTTGCTTTTGGTCATATGGTGACATGCGTGGTTAGGACCAGCGGGTCTCACTGCCTGTGAACGTCTCCAGTTCTCCACAGGTGTGCTGGCGTGTCTCTATGTTTTTGAGGGCTTCCCAGTGCTGATGGTGGGAGTGGGCCTCTTCACAAACTTGGTGTATTTCGGCCTCCTGCAGACCTTCCCCTACATCCTGCTGAGCTCCCCCAACTTCATCCTGTCTTGCGGTAACTAGGACGCAAAACTCTTTGGATTTTTAACAGCTTATTTGATCAAACCCAGCCGATTAATATCGGGATTTCTTTAAATGATCCGTCATCTTTTGTCTCCTTTGTCTCCACGCTGCAGTGTTGGTCGTGGTGAACCATTACATGGCCTTCCAGTACTTTGCACAGGAGTATTATCCCTTCTCAGAGGTAGCCTCACCTCAGATTTGTCATCTTTATTTATATATATATATATATATATATATACATATATGTGTATGTGTTGCTTTGTGAGAGGCAGAATATTTCTTCTGTTTCTTGTCAAAACTTGTTTCTTTTTCCCCCGACTGATCTCAGGTGCTGGCGTACTTCACCATTTGCCTGTGGGTGATTCCCTTCGGCTTCTTCGTGTCTCTGTCAGCGGGAGAAAATGTGCTTCCATCCACCATGCAGCAAGGAGGTGAGAGTCCCACACATCTGCTCTCTGTGACAGGCACTTCGGGCCTCTCGGCTCAGACAGAATCCAGACAGTCGGGACTCTTATTGTTTTATTGGATATCAGCTTTAAAGGGATAGTTCACCTCTTTTGACATGAAGCTGTATGACATCCCATATCAGCAACATCATTTATGAACATTTTCTTACCCCCTGCTGCGTCCTGTGAGCAGAGTTCCAGCCTCGTTTTGGTGTTGATGAAGGTAGTCCGGCTAGTTGGCTGGGGTTTAAAAAATAAAGCGTTTTGCTTCTCAAAACAATATGCGTTCAAAAGAGTAATACATTTGCATCAGAAAACCATTCTCCAGGAAAAAGTCAGACCTCACAATCGCTTGGCGCTATTTTCTCCACCTGTGTAAACCGTGCAGACCGAGCAGCAAACACCGTAACAGGCGCGGCTGTCGGCAGCAGGCAGTGATACGAAGGGAGAGAAAATAGTGCCAAGCGATTGTGAGGTCTGAGTTTTTCCTGGAGAACGATTCTGTGATGCAAATGTATTACTCTTTAGAACGCATATTGTTTTGAGAAGCAAAACGCTTTATTTTTTAAACCCCAGCCAACTAGCCGGACTACCTTCATCAACGCCAAAACGAGGCTGGAACTCTGCTCACAGGACGCAGCAGGGGGTAAGAAGATGTTCATAAATGATGTTGCTGATATGGGATGTCATACAGCTTCATGTCAAAAGAGTCAAACTATCCCTTTAAGCTAAGCACCTTCGATGTGAACGTCTAAGATCTGAGAAAGTACGTGTGTTCGTTGCAGAAGGATATCGTGTTCAGGAACTATTCATAGCCCGGCTAGCTCAGTCGGTAGAGCATGAGACTCTTAATCTCAGGGTCGTGGGTTCGAGCCCCACGTTGGGCGCTTACTTTTCAAAAGGCTTTGCATGTGTTTTCCTTCCTGATATCAGAGCTTTGTGGATTTAACTTCCTGAAAGATGTAATCGATGACGGTTTATTTGTTCTTCTTTTTTTTTTTTTTTTTAGATGATGTGGTATCTAATTATTTCACCAAGGGTAAACGGGGGAAGAGGTCCGGGATCCTGCTCGTGTTCTCTTTCCTGAAGGAGGCAGTGCTGCCCAGCAGACAGAAAATGTACTGAAGGAGCTCGGACTCGGGGTGCAGCCCCCGGGGGGGCCGGGGGTGTGTGAGTGTGTGTTTGTGTTGGAGATCAGGGGCGGCGGCAGGAAGGACGGTGCAAATCATTTGTGGACGGGACTTTAAAAACGAAGCGGCGGCCAAAAGAGGAGGACGTTCACACAAAACGGACGGACCAATGAGCAGAACGGAGCTTCCTGCTGGAGCCGACGAGTTCACACAGGCCATGTCCATCCTGACAGCCAACATCACCCACTAAGGACCTCGTTTTGAGGATCTTTGTCTGTAGCGCTTTCGTATTGTCACGTTGGGACTTTTTTTTTTGTTTGGTTTTCTTTTTTTAAGCTTTAGTATTAAAATATTTCTGAGCAGGGTTTGAAATTAACAACCATCAAACTGTACGTTTTGGCTTGGGCAGATAAATCATTATCAGAGTCCTTCTCGAAGAGGCATCCTCCTGTCATTTTGTACGTTATAATTCTCCCATTTTTATCTGATTAAACACACACGCAGCGGCTTTAAAACCAGGTAAGGAGGCAAAGTGGACCCTTAAAACTTCTTCTTCTGATGAGTGAGACGGATCAGAAGTACAATCCTTGAAAGGATGGCACAGATAGTGTTTTAGCTGCTACACCTCACCACACAAGCTCTTATTAGGTTCATTTAAATGAGAAAGGGCAGTCGGAAGCTGTAAGGAATGAAAAAGGCACTTTTTACACCTTCATCTACATTTGGCCACAAGAACAATTCAACATGGTGAGTTTGTTTGGATCCGCTTCCCCACTTTCACTGATCAGCAGCGCTGCAGTGTGGCGACCCGCCCGTCTTATTCTTGGACTGTTTCTAAGAATTCGTAGTGATAACAGACTTGATTTTTTGTTCCCTTTAGCGAACCCAACATCAAAGGCGAACGTAGAAACGTGAGAAAATCGAACCTGTGCAATGACTTTTTTTTTTTTAAAGAAAATTACCGGTGTTGGGGTCAGAAAACTTAAAAACTGCTCGATGTGGAAACGTTAAAAGGTGCCGAAATTCTTTTTACCGATTTCTGAGTTTGATTCACCATAGGCTGGTATGCACATAACTGTGAAATAAAAAGATTTTGATGATCTAAACTGCTGGTTAAATGGTTCTTTAAAGCATCTCCGGTTAAAGTAAAGGTCACTGCACCCAGACGCCAGAGAGTTATTGACCTTCACTGGTTGTGTGCGAGACGGTCTAACCGGATGGCGTTGTGTTAGCCTGGTCTCATGTGGTTTGGTCACAGAGGGAGCACCTGGTTCATGCCGGTGTGCACTCTGACCCCCATCGAGGTGTGAAGTGCTTCATGAAATAAAGAAAAAAGTCAAAAACCACAACGTGCACACGCACGCTGCAGCTGACAGGCCACAGCTCGCGTGCTGTTGACGAGCCCCCACCTGGATGCCGATTCCTTTCCCTGGGGGAGATCAGTGAAAGTGCAGGTCTGTGACAGGTGACCCAGTTCACTGAGGTTTTCTCACCTTTCACTCACCCATCGCGCTCGCCCTGCTTCTGCCGGCGCAGCATCTGGAGTTTGTGGCATTTTTGATTTTGTCACTTTGAGCAGAGCTTGTGGAACGGCTGCATGTTGTGTGGGGGGAGTTTTTCTTTTGATGCCTCTTCAGGGTAAAGGTAATCCAGATGTTTTATCAGACCGGAGTCTGGGGCTCTGAGGTCTGTTCTTCAAGACTCTCCTGAGCAGTTAATAGCTGCATTCCCACTGTAGGAACCTTCTGCAGTTCCTTTAACCTTTTCAGGAACGGGGCCGTTTTTTTCCCACATTCGCACATACAGGAACTAGGGACCACGGCCCTCAGTTCCTGGAACCATTTCAGCTCCTTCTCCTCAGCTGGGTCTGTTCTGGTTTCTATAGTAACACATCTGACGGAGGTGTTTGGTGGTTGGTAGCTCCGCCCCTTGTCATGTTGTCACGGCTGAAATGTTTCCTCCTACGACACGGACACAACTGGCGTCTGTTTAATAAGTTAAACCTCCACGTGGTCTCCTTTGTCTGCGGCGCTCTGCTCTCCTTCCTTCATGAAACCAAGAAGTATGGCCTGTGCTCCATCCTTCGTCTCCTGACTCTCTCTGTGAGCTCTTCCAGCCTCCATGTTAGACGCCCGATGTGATCGTCCATGATTAATATCACCGTCATGCAGACCATGAACACGGTGGCCTCCCCGCTCTCCATGTTAGCTTCTTTGTGGTGTTTTTTTCTTCTCTCCTTACTTTTCACGGGTTTTGTTTTGTTGTTGAATGTGGCGCTGAAGTAACACGTCGCCGTCGCAGAGGTTTGCGTCGCATCGGTCCCTATCAAGGTCCCGACTCATGTGCGAATGCAAACTGAAACAGTTGCCCTGGGGAAGGGCAGTTATCAGAACGAAATTCAAGGAGGACCGTTCTTAGAACGGCTCTGTCCGAATGCGGCTATTGTGGTTCGGAGGGGTTCTTAGCTTCATATAAAAGTTATTAAATGAGGTTTAAATATAATTTTAATGCGTTTTCTCTCAACCTATCAATCAGTTTGAAACCCCCTCAGTAGTGTCCAGGCTCCAGCGCTTCAGCCAGGTGCATCGCCACCTCGGTCCAGGGGGAGGTGCTCCGTCCCTGGGGGCATCGTAGGTGCTGGACCCCCTCGATGTTCCGGGGCTGAAAGTGCCGCGGCGTGGCGATCCTCGAGTGGAACGCTCTGGGGAACAGCGCCCTCTCAACCACATCCAGAGGCAGATTGGGGGTGGAGTGAGGCGCACAGTCCCACTTGGTGGTGTACTGAAGCCGCCTGCTGCTGCTGTCCCTCCACAGTGTCACACTGCCACTGAGGTCCGGCTCTGCGGGAGGCTTCTCCGGCTGGAGGCCCGTGAAGATGCTCCAGGGGCCGGGGAAGGAGGCCGCGGGTTGCTTCAGGGGGCTCCTTTCTCTCTGAGGGTCTTCCAGCTGGTGCTTACACAAGCCTTTGGTGTGTCTCGGTTTGGAGCTGGTCTGGACTGGTAAGAGACACTGGGTGTGGTACTGGCTCACCTGCACTCTGGGGCAGAAATCCTTCAGGAGGGGCAAGCCTTTCCTGTTAGCCCACTCTTCCATCTTCTCATCAGTAAGTGTCTGATAAGTGGAAATGTAAATATGCATCAAAATACTTTATGATGTGTTAAACAAGAGAAACGTGCTGCCGTGAAATAATTAAAGGGATAGTTCGCCTCTTTTGACATGAAGCTGTATGACATCCCATATTAGCAATATCATTTATGAACATTTTCTTACCCCCTGCTGCGTCCTGTGAGCCGAGTTCCAGCCTCGCTTTGGTGTTGATGAAAGTAGTCCGGCTAGTTGGCTGGGGTTTAAAAAAATAAAGCGTTTTGCTTCTTAAAACAATATGAGTTCTAAAGAGTAATACATTTGCATCACAAAATTGTTCTCCAGGAAAAAGTCAGACCTCACAATCGCTTGGCGCTATTTTCTCTCCCTTTGTATCACTGCCTGCTGTGTAGACCGTGCAGACTGAGCAGTAAACACTGTAACAGGCGCGGCTGTCGGCAGGCGGCAGCAGGCAGTGATACGAAGGGAGAGAAAATAGCGCCAAGCGTTTGTGAGGTCTGACTTTTTCCTGGAGAACGATTTTGTGATGCAAATGTATTACTCTTTAGAACGCATATTGTTTTGAGAAGCAAAACGCTTTATTTTTTTAACCCCCAGCCAACTAGCCGGACTGCCTTCGTCAACGCCAAAACGAGGCTGGAACTCGGCTCACAGGACGCAGCAGGGGGTAAGAAAATGTTCATAAATGATGTTGCTAATATGGGATGTCATACAGCTTGTCAAAAGAGGCGAACTGTCCCTTTAAGAAACTAACATACCGCTTATTTAACTAATTGTACACTTTATATTCCTCATATAAGTCTATGCCCTTCTGATTCCAGCCATTAGACTGAGCCAAAACTTTGCCTGAACCAGCTTCAGCATCATGCAAACTCACCTTGTTATAAATATTCTGTTTGGCCATATTCACAAGATCTCTGTAGAGTGTTTGAACCAGCCGCCTCTCCTCCATTTCTCTCATCTTATCTCTCAGCCACAAACAGTTTTTTAGATACCTGCACACACACACATAAGAGAGCTGCTTTTTCCAAAAATCTGTGAATCCGAGCTGAAACCGAGCTTTCGTTTCAGTGGGAACCTTTCACTCGATACCTCGCCACTTTCCTGTGGCACCAGATGCGGGCCAAGTCCAGAGGCGTGTGTCCCATGCTGTCCTTTGCCAGCACGTCAGCTCCGGCCTTCACCAAGATTTCTGTGCAGTCGAGGAGGCCTTCGGAGGCGGCCAGGTGCAGCGGGGTCTGCCCCAAGTCTGTGGTACTGCTTTAAAAAAGCAAATCTTCCATTATATTCATCATTGTTACAATTATTAACCCTTATAGCAGCTATGAACTTACACCATCACATGTTAAAACATTTACACTTCCAAACAACAAATACGAGACGTTTTTGCTTGAAATAAGCAAAAAAATCTGCCAGTGGAACTAGTGAAAATTGGCTTGTCAAGATTTCTTGAAATAAGATGTAATATTTAGGACTTTTGAGTTAAAAGTGATCTTGAAATTAGCTTAAAAACCTCTTCAAATGAAAAAAAAAAAGCTTGTTTCATGTGAAATTTGACTCAAAACAAGATGTTTTCAAGACTTTTTGACTTAACAAGATATTCAAGATGTATTGTATTAAAACAAGTCCCTATATCTGGCTGAAATGGTACTTGTTAGGCAGTTGTGTTTTATATCAAGTGTAATGAGATACTCAATGAGACAAATATACTTGATAAGATTTAGATTTTTTCCAGTGTAATCAGTTATTATTATTTGAGAAGCAGATAAAACCCTACGCGTTGACATCGGCGTCGTGCTCCAGCAGGTATCTGAGGCAGGCGGAGGTTTTGGCGGAGCCCCGGGAGGACAGGACCATGTGAAGGGGCTGGCGGCCCTGGGGATCACTGCTGTTGATCAACCACAGCCCGGACTCCAGCAGGTGCTTGATGGCAGGCAGCTCGCCATAAAGGCAGGCCGTGTGGAGCGCTGGCAGACCCTGGAGGACAAAGTCTACTCTCATCACTGTCTTCTGTTTTCTGTTTCTACAGTTAACACCCATCCTTTAAAAGGAAGGTGAGAGGGAAGAGATGCCCATTAAATCTCCTGTGCTGCATTGAGCTGAATGTTGTTGCTGTTAACGAAGGGAGAGAAAATAGATCCAAGCGATTGTGAGGTCTGACTTTTTCCTGGAGATTTTGTGATGCAAATGTATTACTCTTTTGAACGCATATTGTTTTGAGAAGCAAAACGCTTTATTTTTTAAACCCCAGCCAATTAGCCGGACTACTTTCATCAACACCAAAACGAGGCTGGAACTCGGCTCACAGGACGCAGCAGGGGGTAAGAAAATGTTCATAAATGATGTTGCTGATATGGGATGTCATACAGCTTCATGTCAAAAGAGGCGAACTATCCCTTTAAGTTGAGCTGGGATGCCCTTAGTGGTGTTACTCACCTCTCTGGTTTCGCTTTTCTTGATTAAGGTGAACTAAGCAGCAAGATTTAGCTCGAACCAATCGGCTGAACACAGCGGATCGATGAACTCAGCTACTACGGTGTTTTGTAAGAAGGTGTGACTACTCGTTTTCTTCTGAAGATATGATCTAATAGTTGACTGCCTGAGCTTTACCCATTAATACAAAGATTCTAAGCTGAAGTGACAGAAAAGGACAAAATGTGGCTGTAAAGCAAAAATAATTTCAATAAGACGCATAACTAGAAAAGAAATGTCAGATAGCTACAAAAAGATGACGAATGGACTTACAGGGATATAAATATTGTCACAATAAGAAGCAAAAAAGCCAGTGAGACACACAAATTAACAACAAAAAGACATCACAACTAGACTTGTGCTGGGTTTGTTGGACACTTTAACAAGTTTGCGCTTATTGTGTTTTATTTGC
Source organism: Odontesthes bonariensis (assembly GCF_027942865.1). Taxonomy (NCBI): domain Eukaryota; kingdom Metazoa; phylum Chordata; class Actinopteri; order Atheriniformes; family Atherinopsidae; genus Odontesthes; species Odontesthes bonariensis. Next base: position 7,357,896 of record NC_134524.1, read on the forward strand.
TTGATCCTAAGACTTTTCTACTTGTATAATATCCGTGGAAAATCAAAGTTGTCCATGATCTGTCCCACCTGACTGCTCTCCGGCTCCTCTGGGCTCTCAGCAGCTGGCAGCATCTGCAGTCCAGAGGACGGAGCTCTGCGGGACAGTTTCCTGCAAAGCACAAACAACAGGAGCTCAACTGCGTAAAAATGTGAAAAATAAACATCCTTGCATTTAAAAAACGTTACTGCAGTGATTTAAGTATAATGGCGTTTAACGGGTGTTTCGTTCGTCTCAACGGGACAACCTTCCCGGTCGTGAAATGCTCAAATATGGCGTTCAAAAGCACAGCTAGTGTTGGAAACAGACAGTTAACAGACAGTATGTGTTTAGATATAAATACAGAAAGAACTAACATGCTTTGAGTTTGATTAAAGTCATTTACCTGTTTTTACACCTTCTGCGTCTTCGTTTTCCGGCTTTGTTGATGGGCTCCATGGTTGCCATGGTGATCGTACATGGAAACGAGGTCAGACGCGATGTAGCTAAATGCTAATTTTGCTAATCCTTTTGGCTCGTTGTGGAATAGAGGTTTAAGATCGTTAAATGTGAATATTTGAGTGAAGTAACCACAAAGTTGTATGTACAGTCAGCTGGTGACAGTGCTTGTCTGAGAGATATTCCTCTAACACCGCTGGTGGCGTTTCCCCTTTGTTAACATGCAGTTTCTTTTCAAATCTTTTTTAAACTTAATCTGGGTTTATTGGGAAGATTTGTCTGTTGTATCAGTAGTCCAGAGTCCAGACTAAACATGGAGAAGCAGCATTTAGCTGTTATGCTGCAAACAAGTGGAACAAACTGCCAGTGGAGATTAAACTTTCACCAAATGGAGACATTTTTAAATCCAGGTTAAAAACATTTCTTTTCTCATGTGTCTATGCATGAAATCTGCACGATATCTTTGAACTTATCTGGACTGTTGCTTGTTTTTAAATTCATTTAAATCATTTTATTTGTTTCTCTTTATATTCTTTTCTGTATTTTAATGCTTCTTACACTCCCTGCTGCAATGCTTTTATTTTATGTGAAGCACTTTGAATTGTTTGTACATGAAATGTGCTACAAATAAATTTGATTTGATTTGATTTAGTGTGGGGACATATTTTAGATCACCTATTTGTGCCTTACTTTATGTCACCTTTCAATCTCACTGAAAACCAAGAAAAGATTTCTGTTCAGTCTGATTAAAATGCTTTAACCAAGAAAAGAGTTTAAAACAGCTCATAGACCAGTGGGGGGAGTTGATGAATAGCTGCTTCTCTTATTCTTTTGCTTTTATGAGCATGTAATTGCTGCATGTTTTCCCATCTCATTCGGGAAAACAAAGTCCTGTTTGTAAAGAGCGTATTCAGCAGCACATATTAATTAGTATGTGAGCATTGGCTTGTGACAGATGAACTCAGATTAGCTGCTGCAGGCGCAGCAGAAATGGATACTTCCTCCCTTCTCCAGCGCTCTCTCCTCATAGGCCTCATCCCTGGCGTGCTCATATCGACAGTGCATTAGAACTGCCCGCTCGCACTCGGCTTTAGTAAAGCAGATCAATCCTGCCAATGATGTGAAGGCCTCCGAGGGCCCGTTTGTTCCACTGCACCCGAGACGTGCCACCACACATGAAGCTGATGTGAATTGGAACAGTTATATTCTCCATTGGGCGGAGGGGTCGATGTTCTCACCAGGCCTCCCTGATCACAGCTATTGACCATTCGACCCCACACTGAACTGGATGTGATGGACTGCATCTCGGGGAAGAAGAGAGGGTGACGTGACAGGATCGCTGTGGTACGGGTTTACAGGGTTTGGACTTTTCCCCTTCAGTGGTGACTTGTGTGTTTTAATTTTCTTTGTAGGCAGGAATGGAGATGAACACAAACGACACATAAGAGACAGAATAGATCCGTCTGTTGTGTGTTGTTTACATAGATTTCATGTCATTTTGTCAGTTAAACGGCGTTAGAATTAAACAACAAAAACAACATATCCTGATTTAAGTTGTATTTATGTTCATATCTTTATTTGACATGTTTTAAACTTTCTTTTTGTGATATTTTCCATTAAAAAATACCTTAATAATTAATGAATAAAAAGCTTAAAGGGGGACGCAACAAGTGAATAATATCCAGATTAATATTCAAATTACTCAGCCAATTACTTACTCCACATGAACACAATAACAATGAAAATGAGTTATTATCTAATATGATATGAATTAAGTTTAATTTAAAAGACATCCCCATAGAACTTCCCCAGATGGTTACTTATATCAAGGCAAGTAAGTTTGTTTTTACAAGTTTTCTGGAATTTTATGTTTAAATAAGCAAATTATTTTCCCATTAAATATGGAATAATTTGAGCTCATTTCCAGTAGTCAAAGTGGCGTAAAACAAATGTCTTTGTGTGTTGTTTTTTTTTGCATGTTTTTCTTCCATAAGCTAAAAAAAAAAAATGGAAAAAGCACATTTTTCTTCTTTAGTGATAAAAATCGACACATTAAACTGGAAACTTTTACAGCTGAAGTAAAACTCATTTCACATTCTCATGTCATGTTTTTGATAAAACTTCACACTTCCAAGCTTTTTCGAGCTTTCATCCACATTTAACAGGTTAGTAAACTTAATATTTCATGACTCAATCATCATGTATCGCTTTAAATATTTCACTTTTTTTTTTGCTCTCAAGACCTCCAATCAATGTCCCGACTGCTCTTAATTGCCTAAGAAGTCATATTTGATTTAGTTATTTCATTTAGTGACCTCGCCTTTCACTCTCTATCATTTTCTGAGTCCAGTGCAGGGTCAAGGACGGGCCACGAACCCCCGGCTTCCTGCCACGAGCTGCGACTCCCCCAGGGCCTTCGCCTCTGTCACAACACAGCCTTGCAGCTGATGACGCAGGCGTGTGTGAGCAGAGAGGGGCGAGTACAAGTGAACCTTGTGTTTGTGTGGGGCGCGTCAGTGTGTCCACAGTCTTTGTGCACGTGTGTGCAAGTGTTTATCACTTAAGAATACGGTGAGAGTGCAGCCCTGTCGTGACCTAAGTAACTTCCTTTGACGTTGGCCACCTCCCGAGAGGACCGTGGGGATCCTTTGCTGTAGAGCTCTTCCATGTTTGACTTTCAGCACAGGTCCCTGGACAAAGACCCCCAGCATGACCTCCATCTTGAGACAATTTGTGCATTTGATCGTCCATGTCTGTGAAATTCAGTGTACATTACAGTGTGCACGTACGCTCCCCTAAAAGCCCCGACATCCAAAAAGTTTGGGCTCTGGATCAAACATTCCTCTTGATATTATCAAAAGCACATGATGTTAAAGAAACTGAGTGAAACATGAGGGGCTGCATGCATTAGCCACAGGTCATCCGGTTTGTGCAGTGCCGATTAGCAACAGGCTAATCACAGAGGTATAAGCCTACTTAGGGCACGGATGAGATCATGTCCCAGCAGCCTTGCGGCGGGCTCTCTCATTGGTTCATTAAATCATCCACTCACTCACCATCTGTTTTTATTGGTTTTGCAATACAAGCTCCTGCTCAGCAAATGGCACCTGACCAATTGGCTATCAAGCTGCATCGCAGATGGGAGGGATTTGCTGTAAGTCTGTGGTATACATGCAGTAAAACTGTGGTTTACAGCTTTCTTTCATCCTTTCCCCCCACTTTGGGTTCGTTTATTAACGGTCTTTGGCTGTCATAGCTTTTTTTAAAAGGTGGAAGGTATAGATTATCTGGAGTTATGTAGTGACTGAGTGGGATGACTGTCAGAGGGATTCCTTTAGGCCTGAATTCTGCTTTCTTTTAACAGGATGAACCTGTTTCGATGAAGTGCTTTGTAGATTTAATGACTTTATTTTGAAATGAGCCTCTTTGTCATTTTTGAAATGATAATACGAACGTTTTATTTAGACATTGGTGAAATCTACCACAATGTTATGATTCTGTAGGAAGTGTAGGAGGACCACAATAAGGAAAACACGAGTTAATAAGGAAAATTTAAAAAGATAATTAGGAATTCTTTTCACATTCACATTATTTTCACATTCAAATGTTTGTTTATGTATATATTTATCTGGATATTTCCATGTTATTCTATTATATATTATTTATTTTATGTTAATAACTCTATTTTTTGTTGTCTGCTGCCTGTTTCAGCTGAATGAGGAGACCAGTGCTGCTTATTTCACCTTAACTGCTCATCAGAATCTGTCTCTGAACACATTTACATAAAAATGCATCTGCAGGACCTCAATTAAAACTCAGTTTGGACCTCCTGCACCTCCAGTTCGGCTCACAGAATCTGATGGGTCGCAGAATTTAGAGTGCAGCTTCTGTATGTGGAAGCAAACTTTTAATTCAGGCCCTGAAGATTTGACAACTATATTACTTATTTCCCACCTCAGATGTGTCTCAGAAACACAAGTTGGTCGGTGATAAAGCTGAAAGAAGTGATGGATTAAGAAGTTTCGTCACACAACAGGTGAGGTTCACACAGAGCAAGCAGAACGCTTATGCACCAACCTCAGATCGATCTATCTATCTATCTATCTATCTATCTATCTATCAAGAAAGAAAGAAAGAAAGAAAGATAAACTTAAGAAAAAAAGACAAGTGACAAACAGAAAAGAAATTAAATGAATACAGTAAAGTTTGTCTTTGGGACATTTCACACGTTGTAGGAAGTTTTGATGGAGCTTCTGTATGAGTGGGACTTTCATGGGGAAAAGCTGTGAGGAAGAACGGCTCAGAGAGAGGAGGAAAAGAGGTGGAAAAACGGTTTGGAGGGAAGGAGAAAGTGAGCAGCTCTGTGCTTTCCAGAGCAAACACACACTGGATGTGCCTTCATATTTGATGAGCCATCTTACGAGGACTTAGAGCCCCTGAACTCAACTTTTGTAAGTGCGCTGATGTCTTCACTTTCCTCCTTTTTCTCCTCCTTCTCTTTGCCTCTTACTCCTCCCTCTCTCGCCTCCCCTCTTTTCTTCTTCTCCTCCTCCCCGCGCTGTGCCTCATGCTCGGCCAGGCGGCAGCGCGCTAATGCACCATGGCACATTCTGCAGCTTGGAGTCACAATGCGACTAGGCTTTACGCAGTGACCGCACGGCGACCTCCCTCAGCATCGCTGCACACGGGCGCTGTGCTGCATCAGGGCCCGTTCAGGGCGGGACGGAGGCGCCGAGTGGAGGTTTCATAAAGGGAGAGGAAGCGGGGATGTGCCCCACTCACAGGTATCAGATCAAACAACAGGAAGATAAATAATCAGCAGCAGAGAAAGGCTGAAGCCCACTGAGATCCCCTGTAGAAGATATTTTTGTGACACATGCGACCTATTAGTGTGAAACTAACCCGAAGGAGGTTCTGTGTGCGGTAAGGTTGTAGCACATGGAGGCAAAAGACTCATGCCTCCGTGACAAAAATGGCTCTCCAGGTCACATCTGTGCGCTCATTTCTGAGGGAAGAAAATCCTCTCACCTGCTGGTGGTCAAACTGCAGAACCACTGCGCCCGCTGGACATGTGGAGCCTTTCAGGCATTATTGAAGGTGTTACCGGTGTTACACTAGTGTGGATGAAGAAATGAGCTTTATTTGACCCCCTTGCCTTGCCATGCCTTGCTCTTTTTGTCCCCGAGGTTCTGGCAACAATCCTGCAATCACACCTTTCCCATGATCCCGAGCTTTGTTTCCACGTCCCTGGGACACCTTCTCCTCAGTCCTCCCAGCTCAGCAGAAACAACCAGAGGGAAGGAGACCGAGAATTAAGGACCGAGATAGTAAGAAAGAAGGGGGGAGTAAGGCCTCAAAGGTCAGTGTTATGTAGGTAATGAGGACAAGGAGAGATGTATGTATCAGTCATGGACGTGGGGGAAGAAGTAGAGCTCAAGCTAGCTCATGGCAGAGCTGTCCTGTTTTGTTTACATGTTGCCTGTGATTGTTCTTTGTCGAACCTGCGGGGGAATTCTGTCCATCTGTTAGTTGTCACATCCTCCAAGCCAGTAAGCCTGATATCATCAATCGGCACTCTGCTGCAATTCACCCACTAATCTTTAACAGTTGTCAGAGTGCAAACAAATGCTGTGGCTTAAATGAGCCCTGATTTTTAAAAAAAAAAAAAAAAATGGACTCTTAGCTGCTCAGAGTTTAAAGGGATAGTTCGCCTCTTTTGACATGAGGCTGTATGACATCCCATATTAGCAATATCATTTATGAACATTTTCTTACCCCCTGCTGCGTCCTGTGAGCCGAGTTCCAGCCTCGTTTTGGCGTTGACGAAGGTAGTCCGGCTAGTTGACTAGGGTCCCGAAAATAAAGCGTTTTGCTTCTCAAAACAATATGCGTTCAGAAGAGTAATACATTTGCATCACAAAATCGTTCTCCAGGAAAAGTCAGACCTCACAATCGCTTGGCTCTATTTTCTCTCCTTTCGTATCACTGCGTGCTGTGGAGACCGAGCAGTCCCCTGCTTCCGAGCAGCAAACACTGTAACAAGCGCGGCTGTCGGCAGGCGGCAGCAGGCAGTGATACGAAGGGAGAGAAAATAGGGCCAAGCGATTGTGAGGTCTGACTTTTTCCTGGAGAACGATTTTGTGATGCAAATGTATTACTCTTTTGAACGCATATTGTTTTGAGAAGCAAAACGCTTTATTTTCGTGGCCCCAGCCAACTAGCCATCAACTACCTTCGTCAACACCAAAACGAGGCTGGAACTCGGCTCACAGGACGCAGCAGGCGGTAAGAAAATGTTCATAAATGATGTTGCTAATATGGGATGTCATACAGCTTCATGTCAAAAGAGGCAAACTATCCCTTTAAGCGTGCACGGTAATACCACAGATTCTATAATAGTACAGATACGCCACTCACGGTGCATTTCCGGTTTCCAACGAGGCGATTTTGGTTGCAGTTCCACCCTTTTTCCACGTGGGGCGCTCAATTTTGGAGACCAGAATGAATGGAGTCCTATGGAGCTATACGCCCTTTCGTGCCCTTATCTCAAGATATAATTTTTTCTCTAGTAATTCGAATGTTGTTTTTCGAAAGAGGATGTTTAGAAAATACCCATGGCTGAGTTTTAGATTTTTAGAGCCACTCATTTGCTTAAAAAAAAGGATTTGAAGTGTATATGACGTCATACATAGCTTACGACCGGAGATGCCGCTTTACGGCAACAATCCTGCTTGTTGTTGGTCTCAAAGGCAGAAGCGTTTTCAAGGAAGAGCTGTAGTAAGAGAGAATGTGTGGTAACATCACAGATTCTTAGGCTGTGGTAACATAAGCGGAAAAAGTCCATCTTAATTCTGTTGTCGCTTGGTATGGAGCCAGCCGTCAAGCGGTGCCTCTGGTCGTAATACTGGTCGAGCGCTGTCATTAGCACAATGCTAGCGCGTGGTGGACAACAAGAAGCCAACCTGTAAGAAATCAAAGGGATATATGTACTCGTTCAGTAGATTTTTGACTTGAAACCCATGTTGAGCTCTCAGAAACTACATTCAAATCTGAGCGCTCTTGAGGAGACTTAGGTGAAACTGACCATTTGTAGCATCTAGCTCCATTGGGCCCCATTCATTCTGGTCTCCACCGACGCCCCCAGTGGAATTCTGGTGGAACTGCAGCCAAAAAGCCGGTACAATGGGGCTTAATAGAGAGTGGCAAGGCTGTTCGTTATAATGGCTGTGGTAATACCACCTCTGAGAGCTCGTAGGGCCTCAGAAAGCAGAGTTTACTGGTTCGGCTGCGGTGTGAAATCACACTCTGATTGTGTGTGAAGCTGCAAAGATCAAGCACTCGGCAGCACTATTAACAAGGTCAAATTTACAGGTGCCCGACCCGAAGCTTTCCTGTCAGGAGACGCTCTGCAGAGCTCACCTGCACGCCAGCTCAAAGCTTCAAGAGACGCCGCCATGGCGCACCTGCGTGAGCGTGTCATCGGTGCATGTTATGTGTTGCACATCTGTGTTGCCACTGACTTTATGACCCTTCTTAATATGACGTCCAGGTCACAGAGCATTGTGGTCGTCCCAGTTCATCAGCAGGGCAGCGCTCCCCCGTAACGCCATTGTTTTGTTCCCCCCGATTACATTCACGAAATGTGGCGATGATAAAATAACACGAGGTAAAAATGCAAATGCCACTGGGATCGCGCCACCACAACCGCTTCAGGACAGTCAGCCACTTTCTAATGTGTACACACACGGGTTAAACAAACATGATACGACAGAGTGAAACTGGCACGCACTCTCAGGTCTACACACAGCTGCAAATGGTGTTTCTTGCCTGAGGTTTTTTCTTTTTCCTTTTCATTCTCTATTCAATTAAAGTTCTTGTATTTTGCTTATTTTATGAAGCAGATGAGCTGGAACAGACACGATACAGTTGGGAGGGATGATGGATGGAAGTTGGCTTTCAAACTGATGGGTAGATATGACGATTTTACTGGTAAAAGCAGCCACAATTACCTTATTACCTCCCTTAAATAATTCTGGATTGAATTATGCATCGTGGCAGCCACATGCAGGAACACCAAAATCCATTTGCACTGACAAGACTAAAGGGATGTAACCTCATACCCTGTGTACTGTACAACATGTTGATTGCTGTATTATTGATAACAGATATGCTGTGTGGTTCACTAAGATGTTAAGTGGGGCCTCTGAACTGGTGAACCAGCTCCAAGTTAAAAGATATTTTATTGAAGATGTTAGTGGAAATCATGATGCTGTGGATGGAGACCAGGAGACATGGCTGGTAAAGTGGTCCTGGAACCATAAAGGGAGCTGGAGTCGAGGCCTGGAGGCCGAGGAGAAAGAGCTGCAGGGGAGAGGATTCAGGCACCAGCGAGCTGAAGCAGAGCGGCCGCCTGAGCAGGAATAAAGAGGACTGAAGCTAAAGACGGTCTGTAGCTGGTGGCAGAACTTGGTCCTTGTTGTTGGCTTGATCGCACTGAGGAGGTGCAGCAGGTGGAGCTCCAATCTGAACTCAGATCCTGAAAAACAGGAAACCAACTCCAGCAAGTTTTCAAGCACAAAACATGTCATTAGTGAACATTAGGGATGCAGGGAGGATACCACTTTTAACTTAAAACCGATACGATACCGATACTTGGATCTGAGTACTTTGACGATACTTCTACCACAAAAAAAAATGCAGTGAATTGGAAGACAGGTTTCGGTCTCACTAGCCTAACCGCACTGTTCCTGATTAGTTCGACATCTCCCCGAGCCGCCTAGCTAAAAAAAATTAGGGCTGGGCACCGATTAAAATGTTTAATCTAATTAATCACATGATTTCCCTGATTAATCACGATTAATCGCATTTGTACGCAAAATCCAAAAATGAATTCAAAAAGTAGTGTATAGCTTTTAGCATTTAGTTTTATTTTAAATGTGCTGCCATATGAATGAAAGTGCCATAACATTTGCTGTGCAAACACACTTTTAACATCAGCATCTTTCTGTAGTTTTTATGTAGAAGCCTCGCTCCACTGTCTGTTTCCTTGAATGACTTGCTGCTATCAGTTGTGTGTTTTGCCTTTAAGTGATATTTTAGACTGGAACTACCACGGTGAGAACTCGCCCAGCCCTAAAAAAAATACAACAAATATGACAAGCCACCCTCTGATGCAATAAATTGGTATCGGTTAACTTTAACGACTACGAGTATATTAGAATAGTATCACATCGGTGCATCCCTAGTGAACATCATAAGATCTACAGTCAGGAGGAGAGTTTGTGTAACATCCTGCCCTGATGATACATTTGTGATTATCATTGTTCCACTAAAATTACAGGTTTGTTCACTGCATAGCACAAAGTTCTGAGAACCTGAAGGGAACCGGCTCAAAGACCGGACCCAATATGGTCGAAAGGTGCTACGACACCAGGTCTGACGAATCGAGATACTCTCCAACATTCTCAGTGATGCGTTTCAGTTGGAGTTTTCTTTATACTTGCAACGTCTAACTAATCTCGCTGATCTGGCAGCCACTTAATCATCGTAGGCAGGATGTGTCTAAGCCGAGCACCGTTGGTCATCAGAGGGCAGTGGTGGAGAACAGACTGAGGCCATTACGCTCACTGGGGCGCCACAAAAACTAATGTCTCATAATGATCTTTGCTGTGTGGAACATATCTGCAGGGTAGATGGTTCATTTTTTGGTCATGACTGCTGTGAGGCAGCACAGGAGATTGAGTCATTTCTAATGTCCTTCTGTCTGAATGAACCCGGTTTACATGATCCATAATGTAGCTTGTAAATGGACTGTACTTATGTAGCGTTTTTCCGCGTCCATCCATTCACAAACACACTTTTCTTTCCGTCACAAACATTCACACACTCATGCACACAAAACGTGGAGTTCAGCATCATGCCAGTGGATGTTTTGATGTGCTTTGAAGAAGCTGAGAGTCGAACCAATGACCCTCCGATAGACTCCAGCCGTGAGCGAAACATGCTTCTAATTTGATTAAATTGTTTTTTATTGGTGCTTATTGTCCAATATGATTCAAGATTTTGTAACTTAACAACGGTGCAATTCTTTAATCTTCTTTCAGTGTTTTCCCCGTTGCAGATATTTAAGATTTATGAGCTAAAAATATGACAGAAATAGTTCTTTAATCCATGGGAATATTCCTTTAAAATTCAAAACATAAACCTTTAGCACGTATGGGGTGTGATGGAGGGTGGAGCGTGGAAGTTATTGCTCCTAATGCTTCTTTTTCTTATTGTTTCTACCCTTCTTTTGTCTGACTGATGAATTTCTAGATGCAGCTCCAGTTCAATGAGACTCCGCTGACATTTACATCTCTGAGCTAAATTTGCCCACATTTTTAACCCCACCTTTACAAGTTAAGTAGAAAAAACAGGGAATTAAAGAGATGTTATAAGAAGCTTAACTGAACTACAGAAAACAACATATGACTGAGTTGGACGTATATACGACAACGTCTCACTTTAAAGAAAAGGTATCAACATAAAGTAAAAACAGTAAAAGATACATCACATAGAAATAAGATTTACTGGATAAAACTGATATTATCAGCGTCTGTTACATTCATTCTACTATATGAGCAAAATGATTTAAAGTTTTGATTTTAGGGGTTAAAAACCCGCAAAAACAACTCCTGAACTTGTTGGAAAAGCTTAATTTGTTTCTTTATAACTCCAAAACAGAAGTCCAAACACACAACTGGCCTGCTGGAGAGAATGTGGAGAGGTCTTTGCTGATCAGGCCCATGTTTTTTGGTCTTGCCCCCCCATCCAGATTGTTATGGAATTATTGTCTTAACTCCCTATTAAGATTTTGCTTACCGTCCTATTATATCTGATGAGAAGTGAAATAGAGACTTTCAATGTTTGTTCCGGCCGGCCACGTGTTTATTTTCTTCTGCAAAAGAGGTCAATCCTCACCAGTCAGCGTTCATGGTGAGAAGAGACCCAGAACAAAGGAAATACGATGCATTTATACAGAAAGAGGAGGGTTTGGTTCTTTCAGGTGACACCTGAAAGAACACACCGTGTGTATTCTCCAACTGTCTCCTTGCCACACCCCCTGGGGGAAAGTCTCGCACTTTGGGGAGATGCAGAATCCGGAGACAATGGTCATTTGAATGATTATTGTCAATGTGTTAATCAACAGACACATGGTCTGCAGACATTGGGTCTACAACAAGGTGTCTTTTAAAAGACAAGTGGTTAGCAGACATCAAATTTACCATAACAAGATGTTCTGGAGGGAAGTGGCAAATATCATTTCAAAGGTTCTGTGTTTCAGCATCAATGTATCATTCCTAACTCTCTATCTTGGAAATATTCCAGATGGATCGAGTAAAGCTGATATTTATCTTCTTAGGGTAAAAAGGCCATCACAAAATGTTGGCTCCAGAAAAACGCCCCCACTACAGATACTTTTGTTGATATTGTAAAACAAACTGCATGTCCAGGAGCAAATGACTGACTTAGTCCGACTCCAAAAAGATCTGGGTGAAAAACGAGGGCAGAAATGGCTTATTTGGCCGATGAGTGAGACCGTTTTAACGTGTTGTGTATGATATTCTGTCTGTCGAAAATACTGACCACCCCCGGACCTTGAATGTGTAATTGTTCAATGTTTTGTACTATAAATAAAGAGTTTTTAAAAAAAAAAGAACCACGCAAAAACGCAATCCAAATTTAAGAAGGGCGAGTTTGAAATAAGAGTTGTAAACAGCTGACGGATGAAGCCTCGGTGTGTCACATGGAGGCTTCAGCTCGCTGAGGAGCAGGTAAGGCAGCAGATTCAATTCAATTCATTTTTATTTATATAGCACCAAATACAACAAATGTCATCTCAAAGTACTTAAATAATAAAGTCCAATTCAAGCCAATTGGAATTCAATTCATTGTAATCATTATTATTATTATTATATAATAAATGTTGAGCTACTTGACTAATTTGAATGTCCCCCATTGGGGGATGAATAAAGTATTTTTCTATTCATTCATTCATATCCAATTCATTCATATAGAGCCAATTCAAAAAATATTTCCCAGCAAAGGAAACCAACAGATTGCACTGAAACTTGTCTTCAGTCCAATCTCCCGTCCTGAGCGTGCCTGAGGCGACTGTGGAGAGGAACGACTCACTTTGTACAGGAAGAAACCTCCATCAGAACCAGAACCAGAACCAGGAAGGGTGGCCATCCGCCTCCACCAGCTGGGGTTTGAGAGGACAGAAAAGAGGGAAAAACCCACTGTAACACCATTCAAAGGATACCTGTTGGAACAGGGACACACCAGTTAATGACCACAATAATGTCACATGTACATAATATCATTTGAGAAATTAAACGGGGGAAAAAGAGAGTAAAGTGAGGAAAGGTGTGACAGATGATCTCGTGTCCTGCTGCTGACCGCTCAGTAACCAGCTCCTGTTTTATCACCGTATTCCTCAGGAGCCGGCTTTGAATCTTCTTTCTTAAAGACTTTTTTGAGCCAAAGTGGCCTTTTTTAACAGTAGAAAGCAGGCGGGAAAGTAGAACTTTAAGCCTCTGGGTCGTCTGCTCAGTTGGCTTAGCTAACCAGAACCCTCTGACCAGGCTGTTACCTGAACCTAAACATGTGGTTTAACCTAACCAAACAGCCAGTGGAAGCGAGAGTGATCAGCAAGTCCAAACGATATTTGAATTTTAAGTAAAAATGTGTGCTTAAATCCACAGGAGACCACTGGATAAAATCAAAGTCTTACCAAGTATATTTGTCTCATTTCTAGTCAAAATATCTCCATCCATCCATCCATCCATTATCTTCCGCTGGTCCGGGGATCGGGTCGCGGGGGCAGCAGCTCGAGCAAAGAGACCCAGACGTCCCTGTCCCCGGCCACTTCCTCCAGCTCTTCTGGGGGGACCCCGAGGCGTTCCCAGGCCAGCCAAGAAACATAGTCTCTCCAACGTGTCCTGGGTCTTCCCCGGGGCCTCTTCCCCATTACACTTAATACACACAACTGCCTAACAAGTACTATTTCAGCCAGATATAGGGACTTGTTTGAAGACAATACATCTTGAATATCTTGTTAAATGAAAAAGTCTTGAAAACAAATTGTTTTGAGTCACATATCATATGAAACAAGCTTTTTTTTTACATTTGAAGAGGTTTTTAAGCTAATTTCAAGATCACTTTTATCTCAAAAGTCCTAAATGTCACATCTTATTTAAAGAAATCTGGACAAGCCGAATTTCACAAGTTCCATTAGCAGATTTAGTTTGCTTATTTCAAGCAAAAACGTCTTGGATTTGTTGGTTTTCTTATTTATTTTTGGAGGGGCACTTTTTCCAGTGAGGAGTCATGTGTGGAACTCGACGTTTCGAACGTTAAAGCGCTGCTTTTGTAACAATTTCACAAAATGCTGTGAGACAGTAGACATGCAGTTATTTTTGTGTCCATATATCCCGAAAACCTCCTGTCCGAGAGCATGAATCAATAGGTTGCATTTTGTGACAGTCTCAGAAAACTGCCCGGAGACAGTGTTGATCAGCCTGACAGGAAGACGGATCAGAACGGGATGAAGACGCAGTTTGAGGGCTGGTTGCAGAGGCAGATGCGATACAAGCTCATGTGGACCAGGAGCAGACCTTAACTTAACCCCAGTGAGTGCACAGTTTGTGACATACACACACACACACACACGCACACACACACGCACACACACACACACAGAAAAACCCTCAAAAACTGTGCTTAACTTTTCATTGAAAATGCTGTTAGTGTCAGGTGAACACATCTTGGAATAAAACATTGGCTTTTCATGGAGGAAGGGGGAAAATAGCCCTGGTTTTAGCTTGACAAGCGAGCATTTTTGACATTATCAGGTTGATTATGTAAAGGGTTCATAAGTTCTAGAGGTTGGGGAGGAATTCCCCTTTGAGCAAAAGCACTGTAAAAATCTGCTGCGGTGAAGTTGATTTTAAGGCTGCACAACAACGAGGGTACAAAGTTCAAGCAAAGTTCTTCCATTTGGAATGAAAACAGAGAGACACACGTGCGAATTATCAAAGCGGCGTGCTTCTGCTGAACCCGAAGGAGCTCATTTCGAACTGATTTGCTGCTGCTGAAAGGTTTTATTTGTGATTGCTGGTGATTAAAATCGCTTACCTGGACGTGGAAAACACCGAAAACATTTGATAGAGCATTCAAAATGTCTGTAATCAATTTGTGCCGCAGCTTTTTTGTCAACCCGAAGTCTGCTATTTGCCAAATATTCATGTGAATAGGAAATTGTCCCCCAAACAAAGAACAGAATTAGTTGATGACAGTGTTTTTTTCATAATTGCATAATTGTTTAAAAGATGTACTTTTCCACCCCGTTTGTTCAGGTTTTTGCAGAGATATTCTTTGGAAATGAATTCTTTGGAGGGGCTTTCAGAGGGAGTGAAGAGGACTCAAATCCTGTGAGAAAAGTTGTTCCTGCTTTCTGCTTTCTGGGTGTGTGTGTGTGTGTGTGTGTGTGTGTGTGTGTGTGTGTGTTCGAAACGCATACTACATACTACATACTGCATACTGGATACTACATACTACATACTACATACTACATACATACTACATACTGCATACTGGATACTACATACTACATACTGCATACTACATACTACATACTACATACTACATACATACTACATACTGCATACTGGATACTACATACTACATACTACATACTACATACTGCATACTGGATACTACATACTACATACTACATACTACATACTGCATACTACATACTACATACTACATACATACTACATACTGCATACTGGATACTACATACTACATACTACATACTACATACTACATACATACTACATACTGCATACTGGATACTACATACTACATACTACATACTACATACTACATACTGCATACTGGATACTACATACTACATACTACATACTGCATACTTCCATACTACATACTGCATACTCATCGATCAGACAGTATGCAGACTGTTTACCCACAATGCATTTCGCTCCTGCCCGAGCCGAAATCAGCCGGCCTGAAGCTGATTTCACTTAAGCTCTAAACTCTGTAAACTTTAGCAACATTTGAAACATTTTCAGGCGAGAAAGTAGTCGTTTAGATCCCCAACGTGTTGAAAATCTGACAAAATACCGGCTGTTTACAATTTTGTTCCCACGAATTCGGCGCTACTAAAGCTAGCCGCAGTGAGCAACGCACTTCCGGTTATTTTCACAAAATAAAATACCCGTTGCATTTTATCATAGGGAAAGCCATTACGATACAATTGGTGCTTTTGTTTTGAAAACAGGAAGTGAGCCTACCCTCGTTGTAGCTAGCTTGAAACTGCCGTTTTGACAGGAAATGACGATCGGCGACGTCACGTTACGTTGCATCTTGGGTAGTTTCTTCTCGCTTACTCAAACTGGCACACTAACTCAAAAAGTTAGTATGAGTAGTAGGAGAAGTATGAGGTTTCGAACACAGTCTGTGTGTAAGTAAGTAAGTAAGTAAGTAAGTAAGCTCTATTTGTACAGCGCCTTTCACAGACCAGAGTCACAAAGCGCTTTACAGGTACAATAGAAACACACAGTTGGGAAGTACATAAAAGTACAAGTTTAAAAGGCAACTCAGTGACAATCATAGCAGCCCGAAGACAATTAAGCAAAAACCTGAACAAATAAATAGGTCTTAAGTTGCCTTTTGAAGGCGTCAACAGACTCCATCGAACGCAGAGAGAGCTGAAGATGGTTCCAAAGTCTGGGAGCAACAGCCTGGAAGGATCGGTCTCCTCTGGTCCGGAAACGAGTGCGTGGCACCATCAGTAGATTCTGATCCACAGACCTCAGATCCCGAGCTGGGGTGGAAGACTGGATCAGATCACTGATGTAGGGTGGAGCCTGACCATGCAATGCTCTGAAAGTTAAAACCAACATTTTAAAATTTATCCTAGATCAGTGATACTCACTATTTTTTTCACCAGAGCCACATTGGCAGCAAAATCAAGGGAAGAGCCACTTTTACGACAGCATACTAAGTTCCCCTTTTGCAAATATGCATTTCTACATATAAAACATCCCACAAAAAAAGAAACAACACAGCCAATACATTTTCAATTAAGACCGCATTTACCTTAATACTGGGATGAGCGGAAGCTGGCATGCATGTGCTTGACTTTCTTCATGTTGTATTTGTAGTTTGTTGTTGTAATCATAGTGAAATATTCAGGCTGAGCATGATTTTTGTGCTGCTTTTTGCCCTTTTTTAATTAAAAACCGATCCATTGTGCCTGCATCTCGCGCTGGCTAAAGGAGCTAGCGTGCTCTGCGGTCAAGTGTGAGGTGGTTTAAGCGGGTTGCGTTGCCAGGTTTAACAGTGTGCCCCCTTTAGGAAACACCATTAAGCCTTAAATAATACTTAATAAAACCAATTAATACTACAAAAACGCAAACTTAATGAAAATACCTAATACTGTGCAGTATTCGCTGTAAGTTATTTGAAAAAATGTATTGTTTTTGTTAGCATATTGTTATAAGCTACTATGCGAGTGCGAGCCGCCAGTTAAAGCTTGAGGAGCCGCGCAATGAGTATCTCTGTCCTAGAGGAAACTGGCAGCCAATGAAGAGCTTTAAGAATAGGGGTTAAGTGAGTCCTCCGATTAGAGCGGGTCAGAGTTTTGCTCTAACTGCAGGCGAGTTTTCCTTCTTGTTTAGACATGAAAACAAACTATTACAATAGTCCAAACGCGAAGACACAAACGCATGAATGATCAGCTCCAAATCATTTTGTGACACCGGTTTCCTGAGTTTGGAGATTTTCCTCGGTTGAAAAAAGCAGTTTTTAATCAGTGTGTGTGATCCTCACCTCCCCTGGCATCCCCCACAGTGCCCACACCGAGGTCTGCCATCCTTCCTGCCCAGCTCCTCTTACCGGAGGTCCTGACATCAGCACGGCGCCGGGCAGCAGATTGTGATGGCGTCTGGCACGTCGGGGCTCTTTCTGCACTTTCAGCCAAGTCTTCACGCTGGCACCTGCTGCGCCGAGCGTATTTCATTCCAGCAGCTCGAGTGTGTGAGTCTTTGTATCTGTGACAGCACCAAATGTGTTTTTTTTAACACGCGCATGCAGCTACATGTGGTACCCTGTTGAAGCCCTCATATACGCCGTGTATCGCCACGAGCTGCGTCATGTGGCGCCAGCGCATATGCCTGAGATACTCTGTCAGATGTGCTGTGTATCACTGGCTGCTTCTATGACTGTGTGGGTATCACATTATGTGTGCCATATGATCTTATTTAATCTAATCTGAAAGTGTGTGGAATGGCTGCGATACATCTGTGCCTTCGTGTGTTCACATCTGTCCTCACCGATGGACGGATGCTCAGGACTTTTGTGTGTAAGTGTGTGTTTGAAAGCCCTTGGGAGGGACACATGACCCAAAAAGCCGTGCCACGAGTGTGCTCATTGTTTCCTTAGAGTCCTAAGAAGGTTTCTCCAGATGCTTGACCCCGGGGTCGACTTAACAATTGCGATCCAAGTGTGAAAAGAAAGTCTGGGCATGAGAAATCAGGGTTAAATCGCACCCCGGCCAGAGTCTGGCTCCTCTGGTTCTCAGGTGTCGTCTCACCTCAGATAATACTAATGTGTGGACCGGACAGAGGGGCTGGGAGGATACCGAGAGGCTTTTTTTTTTTTTTGCAAAGCAAAGGACGCAGAGATGGTGTTCGAGGGCTACTTTGTTCTGTCTCCTTCCTCTCATTTCAAACACCAGGAGGGTCGGAGACTTGAAAGCAGATTCTCGAGGAGACACGCAGAGGCTCAGCACTGGAAAAAATGCCCCTCCAAAAATAAGTAAATAAACAACAAATACAAGATGTTTTTGCTTGAAATAAGCAAAAAAATTCTGTCAATGGAACTAGTGAAAATCGGCTTGTCAAGATTTCTTGAAATAAAATGTGATATTTAAGACTTTTGAGTTAAAAGTGATCTTGAAATTAGCTTAAAAACCTCTTCAAATGAAAAAAAAAAAGCTTGTTTCATATGATATGTGACTCAAAACTATATGTTTTCAAGACTTTTAACAAGATATTCAAGATGTATTGTATTAAAACAGGTCCCTATATCTGGCTGAAATGGTACTTGTTAGGCAATTGTGTCTTATATTAAGTGTAATGAGATACTCAATGAGAAAAATATACTTGGTAAGATTTAGATTTTTTCCAGTGAGTTCAGCATGTCCTGCACAGCATCTGTAGGAGAGACTTCTGTTGATTTCCACAAGATCTGTGAGATCTGGGAATCCCGATGCTCCCTCATTGATGGGTTGTAGAGATGTCCACACTCAGATTTGGGCCTCAGGAGCACATCCAGGACCATCCTGAACAAATTTAACAGCAGTTCAGTTCTTACTATCCTGCGGTTTTTATTACTATTCCTTATCCAGGTTTAAATCAGTTCCACCGGTTCACCTCAGTCTAACAGTGGGCTGTTTTCTGCAGCCTTGTTCATTATAACGGACGTGTGGATTGGCTCTTTAGCTTGAATTAGCATGTAGGTTTCCTGAGCCAGTGAGTTATTGATTAAGGCCGACTTGATTCTGATTATGACAGAACTCTGTTGCTCTGCGAGTACCTCTGTGCAACCTGTTTGTTTTCTATCTAAACACAATAGTTTAAACTCTCATGTGGGGATTAAACTGGTGTCTGACCTTTGCTTTGAGAGGTCTGACTCATCCTGACTCATTTTTCAGTATCAGGGGAGGATTGAGTTGTTTGCTGCTCAAAAGTTAAAAAGATTATTTTACTGCATTAAAACCTTTAACTATCTTGTTTAATTTTTGACATTCATTGATCATCTTATATTTTCATTGACAACACACCGACCACGGTAATGACCTCCTCCTTCACCCTCCAACATATTTAGCTTTTTACTTAGGGCTGGGCAATGATTCAAATTTTAATCTAATTAATCACATGATTTCCCTGATTAATCACGATTAATCGCATTTGTACGTAAAATCCAAAAATGAATCCAAAAGTAGCGTATAGCTTTTAGCATTTAGTTTTATTTTAAATGTGCTGCCATATGAATGAAAGTGCCATAACATTTGTTGTGCAAACACACTTTTAACATCAGCATCTTTCTGTAGTTTTTATGTAGAAGCCTCGCTCCACTGTCTGTTTCCTTGAATGACTTGCTGCTATCAGTTGTGTGTTTTGCCTTTAAGTGATATTTTAGACTGGAACTGCTACGGTGAGAAGACAATTCAACTTGGAAGTGTTTACAGATGACTTTGGTTCTGTCGACTCCGCCGTCTGGAAGAACTTTAAAATGAAAACGGCCGAGTAAAAGTTCCGTACCCTTCTCCATGTTTGGTGGATCCGCCGATTACTTTCTTTTCCGGTTCCACAGCAGACAGCAACAGACTTTTACAAAATAAAAGCTTGTGAGCGACAGACTTTTACAAAATAAAAGCCTGTGAGCAACAGACTTTTACAAAATAAAATTGATAATAAAACCTGCGCTAATGCACGATAAAAAATTTGTCGGCGTTAAATAATTAATGAGTTAACGCGATAATAACTCGCCCAGCCCTAATATATCTATATATACATATATAATGTGGTTATAGATCAGATTTGTCATGATTTATTGGTTTAATCATGATTTAATTACAAACCGTTACTCTAAACTGATTGGCTCCCAAAAAATTTGGGAAATTCTCTAAATTACTTTAAATTTATTTACATGAATATTATCTCTGTGAGTGGTGGTTTAAATCCTCGTAAAGCCCTACTTTTTACTCTTTTCAGCCCCTGCTCACATCTTTTAAAACAAAACATTTTCTCCATTTTGAAAACTCACCACGTGGTGAACGTGAAGTAAAATAGAAGTTGTAGATTCTCACTGTGCTGTAACAACCCTCTTTGACAGTTTTGGACCATCCACCTTGTCTGCACTCCCTGATGGTGTGTTGTAATATCTGCAGAAGGTAAAACGTGTTTTCCTCGAGTAGAATAAGTGGTGTGATGTCAACGCAGCCTCTTTTTTTTTCTCCTCTGCCCTCTGGCAGGAAGACAAATCCAGCTGTCAAGCGGCCCACCGGGAATCTTCCCAAAAGCTCCAGTGTAGCCACTCCAGCTCTGACGGGGATCATTCATTTTTAAGTAACAGCTACACGGTCATAACCAGGGGACCAAAAGGACTGATGCATCAGAAGCAGAAGCATCAGTTTTATCGTGCATGGCCGTTCACGACGGCGAGCACAAACTAAGCTTGATAATGAGCTCCTGCTATGCTGACACACCCTGAAGGGAAGGCGAACCACTGGAGGTCAGCAGAGCTGCTGTAAAGGTGCCTGTCAACGTTTCAGCTGAAAATATTGATCAAATAGATGAGAATATGTCGGTTCCTGTGAGCGTATATGCTCACTCTTTACGGTGAAAGGTCAAAACAGTGTCCTGCAGGTGGAGCGGCTGCTGGTTAAAGGTTGAAAGGGATTATGAGGAGCTGTTTTCTGCTAAAGTTAACATGTCAAATGAATGTTCTGTAGGTCTTTCCCGAAGTAAAGTGTATTAGGAAGAAGATGCCTTTCTTTAGCTGTTCCAGCTCTCATGCAAAGCTAAACTAGAAGCTGCTGCCTGAGCTTGATTATTACCATGGAAACTCAGTCATGGCCATCATTATTAACAGATATTCTTCATTCAATGGTTCCCTCTTTACCTGAGAGGACTCAGTCCGAAATGGTTGGAAACTGCTGGTTAAACTATTTTTATTAACTCTGAATACATTCCGTATGTTTGCTTTAAAACAGGAATATTGTTGCGGTTACAAGCCAACTTCCTATAGATAACAGGTCTACTTGCACACATCTGGATAAGCTGTTTGTCCGCGCCGATATCCTTTATCCTCCACAGCATCTGCTCCCCTCCAGGTCCGGCTTTCTTCAGCAGCTGCACGCTTTGATATCACTGAGATGCTTCTCTCGGGCAGTGAGGGAAAATGACATGTCACCTCACTCACACTTCCAACTACCCGGGCTTTTAAAACCCTCCCCGGTCCTTTCCCCAGCTGCGTCCTCCTCTCCAGCATTACACCCCCAGCCTAAAAGCTGCACTCCCTGCTCTGCTCTGACCTAATGGGCTGTGAAGCAGTGAGGGGACGGGGGGGACAGGGACGGGGACGGCTATCTCTCACCTCTACCTGTCTTTCCCTCCTCTAAACGTAACGCTGGTCTCTCCTTATTTCTTTAGTCTTCTAACATCACTCAGAAGAATCACTGTTAAATCTACTCTGGACTGACAACATCGTCTTTTTGTAGTTCCCAATAATAACAGTCTGTGAAGCGAGCCTCACATACAGGCAACCAACAACGGATTGGCTGCTTTAAACTGCGATTACGCTCGCCACGTTGGTCTTTGCTCGAGTGATCTGTGACGTCAGCATGGCGTGCAGTTTTCTTCTGAAAACAGCAGGCGGCGCAGCTGAGACGATGTTGCCTGCACACCAGAGGAGTGGCTTCAGTTTACCTCTTTTACGAACCCGCCTCCTGCACAGCTATGTCGGAAAAGGTGACCGGCCGCCCAAAACGACATAAAAGTGCACCTTTTGTGACGTCAGTTTTTCACTACTCCCACTACTCCTACTGACTTTAACTTTTTTTAAGTTCCCGGATGCATACTAGATTCTCCGAAATGTTGGGTATGCATCATGAGGTTACTACTCATACTCAAACTACCCAAGATGCAACGTAACGTGACGTCGCCGATCGTCATTTCATGTCAAAACGGCAGTTTCAAGCTAGCTACAATGAGGGTAGGTTCACTTCCTGTTTTCAAAACAAAAGCACCAATTGTACGGTAATGGCTTTCCCTATGATAAAAGGCAACGGGTGTTTTATTTTGTGAAAATAACCGGAAGTGCGTTGCTCACTCCGAATTCGTGGGAACAGAATTGTAAATAGCCGGTATTTTGTCAGATTTTCAACACGTTGGGGATCTAAACGATTACTTTCTCGCCTGAAAATGTTTCAAATGTTGCTAAAGTTTACAGAGTTTAGAGCTTAAGCGAAATCAGCTTCAGGCCGGCTGATTTCGGCTCAGGCAGGAGCGAAATGCATTGTGGGTAAACGCTCTGCATACTGTCTGATCGATGAGTATGCAGTATGTAGTATATAGTATGTAGTATGTAGTATGCGGTTTCGAACACAGCCAAAGTATTAGTCTGAAGTTGAGGTATCCTGGAACTTTGTTGTAATAAAGCTTTTGGATGTTAGCTGAGATATTACACGTGTAGATGTACTTTGGACACATCACATCACATCCTTTGAACCTTTTAGTGCAGAGTGTTGGATGTTGTGTATGTGGGTTATCTCCAGGTGTTTCACTGATGTTAAATAGTTAATAATCTAAATTAGCTGTAAATTTGATCGTTAGCCTGCATGCTAGTCTGAGCCCTGTGATGGACGGTGAGATATCTCGGGTGTACCCAGCCCCAACTCCCTGTGACCCTGGATAAAGCAGCTACAGAGTACGGATGGATAGATGGAGGATTATTGGTGGGGCAGGTGACAACACCCAGCAAACATGCAGCGTGTCCTTGGATTCTTCTTCAGGTCCATGTCCCCGCTGGCTGCCAAAACCTAAAACAGATGGCTAAGTGCTGAATATTTTAAAACAATGTCCATCATTTGTCCGTCTATAGCCTCTTTTAAAGCCAGGACTGATACGCCTTCATTTCACATTGTGTCATGTGTGAAAGTACAGAGTTGATCTGTCCCTGATGTTCCTCACAGGGAGGTAATGACAGAGGTGAAAGGATCATGCGGGCATCTCTGAAATCATCACTCTAACCAGCTGTGCTGTCACCACTCGGCTGATTCCGAGACGCCAGCTTCATGTGTGTGAAGACGCAGCGATTTGGGGCTGAGCCGCCTCTGTTTGGGGAGTTATGAGGAGGAAAAGGTGCAGGAATGGTCCCGATAAGCTGCTCCAGCTGTAACCTTGAAAGGCACAAGCGCTGTATCTTGAAGATTTGTACATTTCTGAACCTCTAACAGAACATTTTAGCATCATTAGCAGCAAAAAATATACGATAAGTTCTGTTTTCACTGGAAACGGCATCAGGCGAACAGTCAGTTTAGAATAATCTGTCGACTCAACATGCACATTTTGGACTGCGTGAGAAAACCTTAATACCTGGAGAAAACCCCATTTAGGCCCAATGAAAACATGCAAAGTCCGGACAGAAAGGTCACAGATTCAAACCAGCAACCTACTTGTTGGAAGGTGATAAAATGCAAACCTCCACAGCACCGTGCAGCCAACAGCTCTCTATCAAGAGCTCACCCTTTATATAAATGTACTTTATTTTTACAGCCCTTTACAGACAATCCTT
Source organism: Odontesthes bonariensis (assembly GCF_027942865.1). NCBI lineage: Eukaryota > Metazoa > Chordata > Actinopteri > Atheriniformes > Atherinopsidae > Odontesthes > Odontesthes bonariensis. The sequence continues at coordinate 7,381,803 of NC_134524.1, forward strand.
ACGGTGACCCAAAGTGCTTTACAGCAGGTAATAAATAAAGAGAAAAATAAGTTAAAAAAAAAACAAAAGAATAAAAGTGAAAGCAATAAAATACAACAAAATCGATTAAGATAAAATAAGATAAAAGTGCCATCATACTACTGGGTATTAAAAGCCACCCTAAATAAGTAGGTTTTTAGCCTAGATTTGAAGAGGTATAGTGGTTTATATCTTAATGTTATTAATTTTTTATTTTTTTATTTATATAGCACCTTTCATACATAAAATGTAACACAAAGTGCTGTACAGGTTAAAAGGTTAAAACGGCCAAGGGGCGCCGCCACAGGGGCCACCCGACCAGGTCTGACGGAGCTCCAGCCCATCCCGGACAGGCCCCCAGAGCAACGCCCTCCCAGGCAGCCCCAGCTCAACTCCCAGTGTGGAGGGCTCCCCTTGAGGAAAAGACTGGAGCTGGAGGATAAAAACAAGGCAGGATAAAATCGATATTCAAAGTAGGAGTAAAAAAAATAAGATAAGAATAGATAGAAGCAACAAATAAAATAGATTAATAATAATAATAATAAAAATAAATAAAAATGATAATAATAATAACAGAATACAATAAATACATTTAAAAGACATAAGATATTATTCCTAAAACGTTATCCTAGAAAACAGCCTAAGGCTGGGATCTAAGTTAAACACCATAAATAAGTAGTTAAAAGGGATATAGGAAGGAAATAAATTAAAAGTCCAATTAAGAAGGTGTGTCTTGAGTCAGGTTTTAAAAACATTGACAGTCTCTGCTAAATATACCTTTAGCTGAAAGTAATGATTTTGCACCTAGAATTGAACCAATGTCCAGAGTATTTACCTGAATCATCATTTCTGTACCTTACAGGGTACTTTTCAGAGAACTTTATTTCTCTTTGTGTACAGTTCCTTCACCTCATGCTGCTACAAACAGCATAATCTATTCATAAAGTCACACCTCCTCGGTCATACTGGTTCCGCACCGTTATGTTATCAGTGTGGTGTTCTGGTGCAGTTTGGAGACCATTCAAACGGATTATCAGTCAGCAGAGTTGAGTTGTTCTGTTTGTTCCGTTGTGTTTATAGTTCAGCTGCTCAGGTAGAGTTTTATTTACCCTTATGTTAGATTATCACGTGTGCAGTTGCTTGTTGAAGTAATGACAATTTCCCACAATGCTTTGACGTTTGAAAGAGTTTGGAAATAACTCTTCAAGCAAACCTGATTCAGGAGAAATTGTGCTAATGTCGAACTGTGGTTATTCTATAATTAAACGTGTTTTTGACAGTTTGTTCTGAGGGTTACATCAATCCTAAAGCTGGTCCCAGCACCGTAACATGCTGTAAATAATGTCTAAACCAACAGTTATCCTGTAATCCAAAGCGAAACAGAAAATACTGCCAGTATTTTACTGTACTGAGGATCTCTGTCTCTGAATTTGCTGTTTTCAGATTCAGTCACACGCAGGGGTTCCAGCTGTTTGCACACTTGAAGAACTAAAAAATCATATTCGGGTCGATGAACAACAACAACTGATTAAGAAAACGGTGTCAAAGTGAGAAGGGATTGAATCGTCTTCCTCTGCTGGTTTGTTATTCGTCTCTTCCTACCGATGCAAACCCCTTTTGCTCTTGTTTTCTTCATCTGCAGCCTCCCTGCTGTGTTAAGAGGATCTAATGAGGGGGATCAATTAAAACTAAATCACACTGAGAACTCTGTCAAGGTGGGAAAAACACGAGTTCTGGAGCTACTGGAGCTACTGGAGCCTGAAGAGGAGGAATCTTCCTCTGGCTTCTGTGTGGCTGTTATCAGCACATGGTGCCGCTCGTCACAATCATTTTGCATATGTGTGCAGGTTTCGATGCCCTTGACTTATCTCGACCCCTGCTGGTTCTTGTGCCGACTTAGACCAGACCTGAGTGTGACTCATAACCAGAAATGGGGACTCGAGTCAACTCGAGTCGCTGTTTTGATGACTTGTGACTTGACTTGACACAAAATAAAAGACTTGAGACTCGACTCGGACTTGGAAGTTAAAGACTCGGCACTTGACTTGAGACACGATGACTTGAATGACTTGAGTGTCATTCAGTTCATTTTTTCAGTTTGAACATAAAATTAATAAATTAATTAAAAAAATAATATCGATTACCCGGTAGGAGCGCAGGCTGAGAATGGCGTCATGATTGGATCCCTACCCCGTCAATCAGCCATGCCCTCTCTACACACCATAGTGTTTATTGGAGAGAATAAACTCATATCAGATATGCATCAACATGTCAGTGGAGGGGTAGCGAGAGTCATTGTCTTCGGCTTTCGTAATTACCATTTTGACGGCAAAAGACGAACAGCACAGTGCAAGACATGCGGCATCAACATCTTGGACAGCCAGACGACAACTTCCAACTTTGTTCGTCATTTGAAGATCCATTCTGACCAGTAACTTACTTAAATTTCCCTCGGGATCAATAAAGGATCCATCTATCTATCTATCTATCTATCTATCTATCTATCTATCTATCTATCTATCTATCTATCTATCTATCTATCTATCTATCTATCTATCTATCTATCTATCTAAGTGCTTGTCAAATTAGCTAATATTATCCTGTTAGCCTAGTCGGTAGTTAGCTAACGTTAGCTTGATATGATACGGGGTGGACAGGTTGGACACATTGGCCAATGATGTTTACTGACAGTTACTTATATCTTGTCTTTTCACTTTATTAAGATCAGATTCTGCAGGTAAAATTGCAATAATAAGGTGACTTGACTTTGACTTGACGAAGAAAAAAATACTTGAGACTTGAAAGCTAAGACTTGGGACTTACTTGAGACTTGCACATGTGTGACTTGGTCCCATCTCTGCTCATAACTCATGAATGTGGTCTCATGCTGCCGCGCTGCAACTTCAGATTCCTGCAAACCCACCACTGTCCTTTGACCTAAACCCGTCCGGTCAGCCTGTCCACTATGGACAGTCTGTCAGTCAGAAACGGAAGCTTTGGTTTGACAGCTTTTCATCCATGTCGTACGTTTGAGACGTTGACTTTGCACAACCCTGAATCCGTGCAGGGAAAAGCCCTTTAGTGGCCTCACAATCAGCCTCTCCCCTCTGTGTTGTTCAGTTGGATTGGCAGCAGGGCAAAGATACTCAACCCACCAGGAAACATTGTGAAGGACATCTCAGATGGATGATAGCGAGACTGAAAGCTCAGACCCAGAAACGTTTTCCCTCAGGACACTAAGCAGCAGCCTCAGGAAATGGTCCAGCTGACCAGTCAAAGTTCAAGGATAAAGCCCGACCAGATGAGGCCTCTCGCACTGGTCTGTTTTATCAGACATCTGCAGGTTTGAACAACCTAACAAGCTGTGATGCATTGGCTTCCCAGCTCATGAGAGATCTGAAAACGTTTCACTATTTCTGCTGATGTTAATTTGCTCCGTGTTTGGGCCCTGGTTCACAGCTCGGTCAGCCTTCCCTGATACTATATTCCCGTTTGTTTCAGTAAAGGTTCTCCCGTCACATCACATTTAGGTCGAGATGCCTGTGAACTGTGAAAGCACCGCGCGGAGGGACTGGGCCACGCTCGGGCCTCTGGGTCCTGCGCTCCGTCGGTTTGGGGGAAGTGAAGTTTCTCTGCATGAAGAGAGCGCTGAGTGAAGAGGGGAATTAAAATCTCTTTCACTCTTAATTATGTGGAGATAAAAAAGTCAATTTTAAAGCAACCGTTTTTAAACCCAACACGGATACGGAGCCCCAAAGAAAGTTTAAAGTTTCTATAATTTAATTAAATGTTAAAAAGATTGCAACAGTGAATATGTGAAGGTCACCAATATGATATTTTCTACCAACGCAAGTTAGTTAGAGGCAATAATATAAAGACATTTGTAAATATAGGTACTGATAAATCAGAAATATTACTCTGAAAATGAAAAATTATTATTATTGTATAAAAAAGGATTATTATCAGAGTGATTTTAATTAAAAAAGATCAAATCTGTCTTTAAAAAATGTGCATTTTAATGTCAGTTTTAACATAAAATAATACACTTAATTGTAATCCAGTCAAATATAAATATATATATTGTATGTATATGGATAAAAGTTACCTGATTCGTGCAGCTGTATCCAAGCAGCAGCAGCAGCAGCAGCCTGATATGTTTTCTAAGAAAAAGCAGCAGTGTCTGCCGTCTTTATACCAATCCCCCCTCAGTGGGAAAGCTGATCCCTTCATTCTCTTCCTTGTTAACTCTGATTTCATGAATTATTCATCACACAGTCAGATGCACAAATGAGCGCGCTAATTGGTGCCTTTTTTTTTCTCCTTTTGACAGTCACAGTTATTATTTTTATCATCTCCAGCTCTGCTGCGTGCGATTAAACATGAAATTTAATTAATGTGATGGTGAGAAAAGCATTTTTTCCAGCAGCCCCGCATTAACCCTCTCCTTAATACGGAAACGTATTTGGGGGGAAATTAATTTGGAATTGGAGCGCAGTTTGTGATGCAAAGATGTTAAACTCTAAACAGCTGATTTGAATATAAATCTGTGTGATTGCCGGTGGAGACGTGATGTTTCTTTTGGACGAGTCAGCTGGAGAAGTGATTAAGCTGGGTCCTAATGAAGCATTAACAGGGCTAACTGTTAAAGACAAGTGCTGATCAGCAGGGGGATTTTATGTGTCTCTGCTGAGGAAAAGGGACACTGGCTATTTTTCCTGAATGATGACTTCAGGCCTGACGTTGCTACTGGACTCCCCCCCCATCCCGGAGCCTTTTCTGGGGGGAGGAGGGGCATCCCAGCAGCCTCCTTTGTGACCTCAGTGGTGTGTGTTCATCAGCTTCTTTGAAGCATCCAGCAGCTCAGCGCACGTTTGAATGGAGGTTAACACGCGCAGTAATTAGGTCACAATAGTAAATACTTTTTCCTGAATGCATTTCTTTGATTATTCATCTTTTAGCTGCTGGTTTATGGGAAGGTTGCTGAGGTTGCTGAGATAAAGAAATACACTTCCAGTTGCATTTAAAATTGATGGAACAACCACACTTACTACCTCATGCTAAAGGCCCACTGGTTGACTACATCTTCCTTCTGCGTGCACAGATATGCAGCACACTGCCAGACCCTTTATATGCTACAAGCGCGCCTTATTTCTTATTCATCTTTTACTTTTTCAAATTATTAATGAACAAAGCGGCCTCTCCTTTTCCCAAATCCACATTCAGAAGTTATAAAAAGTCAAAAAATCCTCTTGTAGTGGACAGTTAAATCCCAAAGTAAATCAACTCGGATTAAAGCATCGCTTACCGGACTAACTCTTTTGTTGCTTTCAATCAAAAAAATGAGGTTGAACAACAGAAACGGTTGGCAAAAGACGAGAAAACAGGCTCAAACGATCAAGTTTGACCTGGAATATTCTGGAATTGTTTGATTTCAGAGTTGCTGAATGGATCCCTCGAACCTTCGAGTAAATCTTATCAAACTTCTCCTGAACAGAACTGATGAATCCTCTGAATCATTCCACGGATTTACTCCAGAGTTTACAGATCAGTTCCAGTAATGATGATAAAAAGATTCAAGAGTTTTCCAGGTTGAATCCATCTCAAACCACTTTATTCAGATGTGACTGCTGTGTATGGGTTCCTGTGGTTCTGAGCACACCTGGGCATCCCCCCCTCCCGTCCCCTCAGGACCGGGCTGGATAAGATGTGCTGCGATGTGTTGGAAAAACACCTGTAATGGTCCAGGTGTGTGAGAGGATTGGGGGAGCGAGACCTGCAGCGCTCTCGGAACGCGGTCTTTGCTGCTGTCTAGTTTGCGTCAAACTGCATTAAAATAAACCTCCAGCTATATAAAAAAAAAAAAAAAAAAAAAGAAGGAGAAGAAAGCACTCGTTTCCTCTCCTGCCCCATCTGTCAGACAGCGGCAGCATCACGGGCAGCTGCCGCCCGTGGTCGGCAGTTACCATGGCAACAGAAGCAGATGTTGAGGTGTGTCTGCTGTGTGACGAGATTTGAACTGTTGACCTCTGACATTTAACAAAAAAAAAGGGAGTAATGGCGGTAATGGATATGGATTTACAGCGCACGCGGGCTGCGCCTCTGACACAGATTGGCTCACCATATGCCGCAGAATGCATTTTTTATGATGCGCGCCTGTTTTACACACAGGGGTTGGACGATTTACTCCGCTCACAACCTCTTGGGGGGGAATATGCAGCAGCATGTAAATAGTGTACGTTGAATCCGTGCGCGTCTTCCTGGCATGAAAACGTAATGGCATTCAGACAGTAGCGTCTTCTTCAGGCAACATATGTAACAGATGTAAATCTCTGTAACTGTATGACAGTAACTCGATGTGCGCTCAGAATAATGCGCTGCAGCGGGGGTAAATTAGCCTAACCTGCTCCTTGTGACTAACACGCACACGCACTGAGAGGTGAACCAAATGTCGACCTATTTGACAGACTAGGACGCGTGTATGAATGAATGGCTTTGGGCGCAACGTGAGTCACAGCGACGCGTAACTGGAAGGGCCCACTTCTGCGCGCTCTCCAGGGGCTGAAACACGCAGGATGTTGGCTTTGCTGCTTTTACTTTTCTTCTGACACGGTCTGTTTTTGCGGATCATTCGTGTCGCTGTTTTATCCGCAGATCTGTACCGTTTCCCATCATGTAAAGCTAATCGCGCGCATCCACGGGACTCATATAGTCTTGTTAAAAGTGTTGTTTAACTGGCCTCTGGCTGGTCCACAGGAATAAACCACTGAGCAGTAATTACCAGCTGTGAGAGCGCAGCTGGGTTTTTTGTTATCAGAACCTTGGCCAAATTGGCGTTGTCGTTTTTCTGCTAATTTATTTTTTTTATTAATATGCAGCAGGAGAGTTAATACACAATACACATAATTGTAATTTTAGATTCAAGTTCTCCAACTTTTAGTGTTTGCGTTACTTTTGTGTGCTTCTCCGTGCCAGTTCATAGGCAACATGCAGATGAATTGGCTGAGATTGTTGTGATAGAGGTATTTGGTTAGGTGGGGATGTGATTGGAGTGATTATGAAACAACAGACCCCGGAGCGCAGTTGTACTCATCCTACTGTACGAAGGACTAAGATACCCAAAGTGAAGGACGCGTTCTGTGTTCTTCGCTCTCAGAGGAGCCAGGATTCGTGGTTTTATTTCTCCAACTGTGTTTCTGTTGCATCACTTCATGTTTTTCATTGTCATTGGGCCGTGACTCTTATCAGAATTGGGCTTTAATTGGTCCAATTTGAATGATTCTGTGTTTAATTTTGATTCTTTTTCAGGTTCGGTCGCTCTGTTTTGATCATTTGTAGGAAGTTATTAGGCCTACGTGTCTCATTTTGTGTCTTGGTTGTTTTGTATCTAGATTTTGCATAATTTTACATCTCTTCATCGTTATTTTTCACGTCCCATTTTGGTCATTTTGTGTCTAATTCAGACTGTTTGTTTGATCTTTCAATGCTATCATTGTGTCTCTTTATCATTTTGGATCTCTTTTTTGGTCACTTTACATCTCTATCTCTGTTTTGACTCTTTTTTGGGGGGAGTTTTGTATTTTTATTCTTTATTGCACTTAATTAGATCATTTTGCATTATATTTAGATGATTTAGGATCTGTTTGTTCTTTTCTGCTCCTGTTTTTGCTACATTTTGGATATTTAGTGATGCTTTTTTTAGGTTGGTGTGCATTTCTTTGACTTCCTTTGCACTCATTTGGGATTCTGAAGACTCCTTTTGCTCTCTGGCCAACACCCCTGCACTGTGATCTGTCCATAGATGTGTGTGTGCACGCCCTGTGGCTGTTTAGTTAAGGTCTGTCAGTTCTACGATTAAAGCAAAGAGACAAACCCTGATCATCAACCACTGAACCAAGGGTTTCCTCCCATCCACTGGCGTCCTCGGTGGAGAAAAGCCTAAACTGCAGGGCAGACCTTGTTCCTCTTAGTTTAAATGTGCAGCTTTGGGGTTTTAATTATTTGTATTTAATGATAGAAGCAGCATCCCCTTCAAGGGCACAAAAACGCACATTTGGTGCCATGAGGGTTGAAGGTATGATCTCATCATTACAGGGTTTAACTTTGAACTAGATTTGTTGGCTCTGAATGTTATTTTCCTTGAGGTGACCTCGTTGTGGATGCAGATCCAGCTGAGGGGTTGAAAACGAGCTGGAGTTTAACACAGGAAAGCAGCATCGGCTCAAAGATGTTTGATCCCGTAGAATTAAACTTATCTCTAAAGCAGAAAAAAATCGTTTAATGTTCTTGTGGCCCAAATAACTTGACGAAGTCGGAGTGTTTTAAAGCACTGAGGAGGCTTGGGAAGCGTCTTTCCTCAAGTCAGAATAACAAGCACAAGGTCACAGTTTTGCCCACAGAACAGCTTCAATCCTTCCTCCAGCCATCTCCCCATCCATCATCCATTTCACTTTATCCAGTTCAGGGTCACAGAGTCAATCCTTCTTGCCACGCAGTTAGTTCTGAACTGGTGCAAGCCAGATTAAGCTTGACTTGCAATGTTATAGTGTTCACAAACCACTTTTTCTTATGTGTGTGCAGCTTATATCAGTGATTGAGCAAAGACCAAAAAGTGGAACCGTGTTCTCTGAAATGTCTTCATGCTGTTTTGTTCTGACCACGCAGCGTAAGTAGCATCACTGTTGTTTATTTATCTCGATTTCGCTCATTAGCAAACGTTTTGTTTGAGGTTACACGTGTTTGTGGATCATCTAGTGACTACATTTAACTGACTCTATCGTGTCTGTCAACTCGGTGACGGCTGTACAACCTCTTTCTTTGACCCTGTTTCTAATAAAAGCTGGGATGCTCGTATCAAATTAAAAACAGGACAAAGAGAATATATAAGATGGTGAATTTTAGGGAGATATTTATCACTTAAATTGAATATGTTGCCAGGAGATGGCCCGGAAATGTGTGCGTTTTCTGAAGCTTTTCTCACCTGCTGTGTGTGTTATTATTTGGATTTATTCATCCACAGCATTGTGCACGCATGCTGCCAGCGCACACGTCGCCCACGCAGGGGCAGAAGATTCCTTCCAAGACTGCCTTCGTTATACATAGTCAATTAATCTTTAATCCGCTCCTCACCTCCATCCAGAGCTGTGACTCTGCTGGCCAATCAAACTTTCATGAGGGTAATGGAGATAAAGCCAAAAAGGAGTAAACGCTGCCGCCATTCAGTTCCAGAGAAAAGGTGAAAGAAAACGTTTTTAAAGGTGTTGCGTGGTGCGAGACAGCTCTCCGAATTAGATTTTTTTACCCAAATGTACACCTTGGGCGGTCAGTGAATAGAATATTCCACAGGGGAGGTTATTGAACTGTGGTGTTTGTAATTTAGCATTCGTTTTGTGATGGTTAGAGTTGGGTATAACCTACGTAAACTTGTCTGTTTTTGCTCTAAAACCTGTGAAAATCATTTTTCGTGAAGAGTTTAAAGATGAGGTTGAAAAGGTGTCGACGCTCGGCTGCAGAGAGAAGCAGAATGTGTGTATGTTTATAATACCCTGCTAATCTGACAAGCAAATCTTTTTCTCAGTCTTACATAATGTAGCTTAAATAAGGTAAACTGGTCAGTCGAGCATCTGCTGTGCTCGGCTGTTTGAGTGTGTGTGTGTGTGAAGTACAAAAGAAGAGACGGTGTAAAGAGCAAAGAAGAGAAACACATGGTCAAAGCGCTGCGACATGATGCAAATTTACCAAAATAAATTCGGCCCGAGGGTGCATACTCATGCCTGCGTGCATCGCTGAGGCGCATACATCCACATGTAATGAAGTGCATGATGTACGGATGGAACTGGAGTGTGCTCATCCTCTGTGAACTCTTGACCCCCGCTGCTGGCAACTCACACAGTATCACATATGATAATATGATCCAGCTTTGATTAATTGGACAAATGTGGCGGCACACACTGACTCCATGACCCTGCGAGTGAGGACGGGAGCCTCTGCAGGTCGGTTAGAGAGGACCAGAGCGAACGTGCAGCCATGCGGAGTGACAAACTGTGGGACAGGAGAGAAAGGAGGGAAATGGCAGCGTGGGCGGAGATGGAAGAGAGGAGATGACATGTGAAATGGTAATAGATTTAACTCACAGACATGTTGCTCTTACTGTGTGGAGCATGTCTTGGTTTGTCAGAACTGACCCCAGAGCTCTGCGTCTCTTACTCTTCTAGAAGTACAAGAGCTCGTGATTTCAGCTGAAGGTAAACACACTGAACAAAGTGTCTTTTTGGTGAAGTAAACTCTATTAGACTCACTGTCATCATTTCTACCTTGTATTTTTAAGATTCAGTAAGAACTAGAGCTTCTTAAAGCTGCCGTCGGCAGGTTTTCAAAATTCCGAGTCTAAAGTCGGAAAATTCGAACTGATACAACTTTCAGGTCCCTCCCCCAACCTCTACCAAGCTCCAAATCGCCCCCCCAAACCCCTCCCCCTCTGTGGACGAGGTTGTGCACGTGATTTCACACCAGTGTGCGCGCACGCAAGCTGGGGCAGACTCACGCTCAGCAGCGTGTGCACAAGCTGTGATTGACAGGTAGGATTCCTCCACCCTAACGTGATTGGTTAAAAACAGCATTAATATTCTACTTCCAGAATCCCATGACAGTTCAAGCTAATATGACTAAAAAAAAGTTGCCGACGGCAGCTTTAAGTCAAATTAAACATTTTATTAACGTAATACATGAATTATGGGGGAAGAGTAAGTTTTACTTAGTTTCCTCATACAATTTAAATGTGTAATAGTTGTATGTACATAAACCTAGAAATACTACATAAACTTTACTCTTAAAGTATATCGTTAAAATCTACAAAATTACTTCATAACAGCAAATACTACAGATATATAAAATTTACTTAAAATTTTGAGTAAAATGATGTTCCTGCCTATGAAAAACAAGTAGACTTTACTTAATTTTTTAACTAAATATAACTTAAAACTTAGATGTAATTAAAGGTGGGGTAGGGGATCTTTTTCTGGAGCATTTTTTTTACATATTGCTTGAAATACTCTTCACACCCCCATTGCAACCAATTAATTAAAAGTTTTGACACAAATATGAAAAGTTTTAGTGGCCTCTAGAATGTACAATCTAGGAAAAACAGTATCCAATCATTGTGAACGGACCGTTAACGACATTATAAAAGCATTATTCATGTCTTTCTGCACCAGTGCAATCTCTACTCTCATAACATTCCTAATCCAGCAAGACACATTTACTACTGAACTAGATATGCAACATCGCTCAAGATCAGTAGAAGGAGATGTAACATAAACCTAAAGAGACCACAGACTTGGATTAGAACAAGATAGGATGGATGAGGGGCTGTTTTCATGATCCATCCATGCCTTCCGCACCACATTTCGGCTTCTCTGCTGTAAGTCACAGATTGGATTTTCCCTTTTCGTCCTGGTAGCAGCAACACCCTCTGCCTCCTTCCTCGCTCCTGCCATCCAGCCTTCAGGCATCTGCCACCACGGGCTGATCAGAGAACGCCCACTGAGGACCAGAAATGTTCATCATCCCCTCTTCTTACAACCTGACCTTCAGCTGAACTCAACTCACAGCTCCGAGGACGCCGCCGAGATGGAGAAGCTAAATGTCAAAGTTGGGCTGGGTTGAGTTAAAAAGCAGTAGGCTGGCTTTTTCACATCCTCCGCTTAAGTACATTTCAAATGTCTTGACCTTGCGGTGCCACCCCCCCCCCCCTTCCGGTCCTGTTCTTTAGCAAAAAATACAAAGAAACGTGTCCAAACTTTTAGGACAATCACTTTAAAAATGGGTCCAGGCAAAAGGACAATGTTTCCTTTTTGAACCAATAGTCCAGATCATGTTTGGGACGGCCTGTCTGAGTCAAAGTGCACCTAAAAATATGTGTAGGACATTCCAGATGAGGGGCTCTGCCTTCTGCACACAGTCAAAAACACCATGTTTTATTCATGCGGTAAAATACATACCATGTTGCTTTCATCGTCAAAGGCCTGTCTCTGATATCTCACTGAATAAATAAAGTCGGTACGTATATTTTTACAGTGAGAGGAGGGAGAATGTCATCGTATCTGGATGAGGCCTTTTGCATGTCTTCAAGTTCACTGTGGCCTTGGAAAAAAAAGAGTAAATTACAGCCGTAAAAAAGGATTTTCTGTGAATCCGTCAGAACTCTTTCAGCCGTGAGAGGAAACATTTGAAAAAGATCAAATGCAGCATGCCTGCTGTAGATAGAGAGTTGAATTTGACGCATGAAAGACCCTGAAATGAAGAGACAACAGTAAACGTTCCATTTTATATACTCACATTTAAACTGTATGCATTAATGGTCGTTAAGATAAAAAGATGTCTGCCCCTCTTTGTTTGGTTTCAACCTGTGGTGTGCGCATTTTTTAAATGTTAAGAGTATAGATTTCACTCTTCTCATTTAGCTTCTTTACTGCGTGCCACACTGGATATGACTGCCATGAGTCTGACATCCAACACGCTCTGACAGCTGCTTGCTCAGGACTCGATCAACCAATCGTATTTGTCCCCGCAAGGCCCTCAGCCAATAGGACGGCATCGGGCCCTCGGGGGTGTGTCTCATTAGCTAGATTCCAGGACCTGGCTCTGGCCCACTGGACGCACTCAGCCAGAAAGGATGCAGTCCAGAGGGGGATTCATCATCTGCAGCATCATCTCTTCTTCCTCACTCCATCTCCCCTCCCTCTTCGGAGGGAAGAAAGTAAAGCATGCAGAGGGGAAAAAACCCATCAGAGCTGGTGAATAAAATCAATTTCTTTTCAACTGTATTATAAAAATCTGCAAAAACTAAATGTGATACATATTCCAACTGTATTTCACAAGGTCTACATCTTTTTTAACATCTTCCTGCATATCTTTCCATAGCAGGAACATTTGCACTCTTTCAGTATTTTTGTTTTTTAGGGTAAAATTAAGTTAGCTTTTCTTCTATCCCGACAGTTCCTGATAATAGATCTGTGCTTTTTCTCAAAGAGCCCTTACATTCTTATCCGCGACTACCACCGCCGCCGAAATGCACAGTTAAATAAAACATGAGCAGCTCATAAAAATACAGTCGACTTATGTTTCAAGATCAGCTAAAGTTCAAGTGTGCTCCCTCAGATGCGGGCTCCCTCTTTAACAGAACATGTTGTGCTTCTCCGGCCCTCCTTTGCACCACGACTATTTTAGTCACAGACCCTGACGACCTGTGTTGGACCATTGGCACTTCATGTAACTGGATGAAGCCCTCCCAATCATTCTGAAGGCATCTAATCCAAATGTGACCCCCGTTAGGTGGCTGAGGAGAGAGAAGATCAAGAGCCCGTCGTGCTCCATCAGGTTCAATATAAATTCTTGCCCTCAAGGGGCCATAACTGACCTTTACAACCACGATTATGAAAGTCTCTATCTTCCCACCTACCTGGATCCTGCACCTATTCTTAAAATGACTCATAGAGCAGTGATACATTCAGAGATAAGAATGAATGTGCTAAGGAAACCAAAATGTTGCTTCAGAGTCAGAATAATGTGCACCTAATAAGATTAGCTGGAACTGATGGCTTGATTCGTGGTTAATGGGTCATTTAAACATGGAAAGAACATTGATTACACTGTATTAGAGGACAGCAGGTACCAATTAAAGATTCATTATTTAATTACAGCTTATTAAAGACACTAAGTCAAAATCCACAAAGGAGGTAAAATAAGTTAAATTAGCTGTTCACAGATAATTCAGGGTATGACATATTCGATCAATCAACCACAAACAAAATAAATATTTTTTTGTCTGCTTGGAATTTATTTTACACTATGATAATATATATATATATTTTTTTTAAATATGCTTTTTCTGCAGCCAAATGCACAGTCACAGAAGATGATTTATCGCTAACTAGCTCCAGGCTGGCGTGCTAATTACGGTGAGTCTGTATGAAACCTGGAGTATTAAAGCCACTTGAATATTAATGGAGGTGTTAAAGCGGAATCACATTTATTTCCTTCCTGGGTCAAGTACTAAAAAGAAAAAAAAGCGCACAAAAGACCATTATTCAAATGAGAGTGCACCGACCTTAATAGAAATCAGCCAAACCATTAACTTCTGTTTTAACATAGCCCAGTAATTTAGTTTCCAACATTTGTAGACATGATTGACTGTGCTGTTCCTATCTATTGTAGTGCATGTAAATGTGGCCCCATCCATTTTCCCAAAAAGCCTCAATCAGGACCTTAAAAGGCTCCAAATAAAGATAAATTAGGGTTACAATGTTGCCTTAATCTGAACTAATGCCAGCTAAAACCAAAATGAGTGCCCAAGAGTGGTTTCATCAGCCACTGTTTGCACCATTCACAATGCCAATGTGGAGCAAGGATTCACCTCTGAACTCGCAGATATGGTGGTGGTTTTTGTCTCCTGAGAGGCCTTGAATGGAAATATTAAAAAAACGTGACGGTAAAAACCACATTTGACACATTTAAACTTTTAAAATTTGAAACTTTTTGATCATCAGTTTATTACGCTGAAGTTGAAATTCATATTCTTAGAGAAGGTTAAAAATATTTATCTCTAAAGCGAAATATTCTCTTATTCAAGCTCCCGTACTGCCACTTTATCAGGACTGTAAATGTACAGGCTGAACGCTGTGAGAGGATGTTCTTTTAAGTCAAATCGTGTGCTTTTCTTAACCCTAACCAAGTAGTTTTTGTGCTTGAACCTGTCATGTATCAACCAAAAGAGTGAGTGTGAATGAAACCAAAAACACAATAATATGGTGTATACAGCTAAGCGCAGTTTTCAGTTTTCAGCACATACGCCAAAGTGTATCTTGTGTGCATCTCTGAGATGTTATTGGCTTTGATTAAAGTAGGAAAAAGAGGCTGCTGCGCTTTCATATTCAAACTGAAGCTATGAAATTCTCAAACTGAAGAAAATGTCCAAGCGTCGTTAAATTGTGTATCATCTATAACCATTTAAATAATTTTTCATTTTCTTTCTCGCTGATGGAAAAGGACAGTATTCAGGTGGGGGAAGCATCGCACAGAAGCTGTGCTAGGTTAAAGAAAAACTGCCCAAACTGTCTCCTCCCACAGCCCCACCATAACATTTTACACTCAGCTTTTTGTGCAAGAAAGATACAACCTGTTAATGAACAAACCTGTGCACGTGGGTAGATTTTGCTACATCTAAACAGCCTCCAAAATGCTAATGCTAACGCTATGTTAGGCTAATTCTATAAGTTATCTAGCTAATCTACCGGCACCTTTCCCCTTACACAGTACAGTATTTTTTTTCTGCAAATAAAACCCTATAACTGATACCAAATTATACTTTTTTTGGATATAAGTGGTGACGTAATGACACTGTGGACCACTAAATTTCTTTGTTTTCAGGACTTCTCCTTGAACAACAATGGAAGCTATAGCAAATCCATGTAATGATCTATCCAGGAAGAAAACTTTTCTTTGTGTGAAAAAAGTCTGTATATTAGTGGCAGAGCACAGATACTTTTAACAAAAACAAGACTTTTGAGCAATGTAGAGGCAAGTTAAAGAAACACTGAGAGCATCCAGGCCTGCAATGTGCAGAGCAGATTTAACTATAGAAACTGGAAATGGCAGGACCAGATAGATGCCATAATGGTATCTTTTAAGATGGGGACCAAAGTGCTATTCCTATTCAGCCTTTAATTCCCATCCCATTCAATGATTGGAAATACTGGGAAACATCAAGCTGGACTCTACAGCAACTGGTCTTACAGAAATTATAAAAAAAAAAAAGGGTAAAGTAATTTTATTTGGCCATTATAATACATAACAAAATATAAACATCAATCGATTTCTTTGATTATGTAATGACCAAAAGGGTCTAGGCTGAAGTAAAAAGAAACTTATTGTGCCTTACACACGTTATATATAATTCCAAGAAAACAAGACTAACAAACACAACTGCAGCCGATATTTTACAACTTTACAGAAAACATCTGAACATGACTAAAGATTTAAAGCAAAACAATGTCCATCAATCATACTATAGTTTTATAATTTTCCATTAATAATGATTTATACCTTTTTTTTTTTAATTTCTACTGTTTTTGAACTTTTTAAGTTCTTATTTAGCTTATTCCACACACTAACACCTTGAATAGAAATACAAAACCTTTTTTTATTCGTTCTAGTTTTAATCTTTTTGAATATACCTGTTCCTCTAAGTTTATACTGACTCTCTCGCTGCTATACATGAATTAATTGCCTGATCTTCCAGAAATATATTGAATAAGGATATACTCTTTAACAGTCCTCTTTCCCTGGTAGTGATAGGGATGTTTTAAAGTTTAATGTTACAACGAAAGAAACAGTGCCAGCGGAAAGTCAACTGGCAGCTTTTTAATGCTTGCTTGCCTTGTGGTACTTAGCTGAAAACATATGTTTTGGTTAGTTTAGGTAACAAAACTGGGGGTTGTCTTTATGAGGGGGGTTAAAAATAATGATGGGCAGCCTGGAAAAACAGAGAAATGGCAGTATGAATAAAGTTTAGTAGTGAATGAAGGGCATGTAAACAGAACCTCTTGGGCACCACTCAAGAAAACGGGAGAAGAAGTTTGTTCCTTCTTGTGGCGCTGACATGTTTTTTTTAACACATTATGTGCCTCCACTATGTTTGATGGTGATAAGAGGGTGTTAAGAGGTCATGCATTTCTCAAGTGTTTAAGTGGGACCATAACAAAGGTCACTACATGTCATATCATCCATCTATCCATCCCAGTCTTACACTTTTAAAGAAAACATCACACTTTTATACATCCTTTTTTTTATATATACATACAGAAATTGTAAATCTAAGGATTTAAAAGTGAAAAGGTGCATTGCTTATGGGATATTACAGCTAACGTTGTTATGCTAAGTGTGTGAAAATTATGTGTGAATCAACTGCAATTTGACAACTTTTTTCTTAATTTTTCATCCAGAAGCTTTGAAAACAGAATCATCCTGCAGAGACGATCGAAGGCGCCACGAGATCCATCTCGACAGAACACCCTCTCATCTCGCCTTCAAAGGCAGTTCACATTGAATGGACAGATTATAAGAAAGAGAAGAAAAAAACGCACTGCCGCCATGTTGGATTCAGACCAGCACTCACACTCCATAATTATTAGCCTGATGATTGCACACAAATGTTTTCGGTTGTTGTATCTGGCTCCACGGTTGATGGAAGTTGTTGTATGTATCCACCCGCATTTTCCTGGCTGTCATAAAATTGCGCTCTGGAGAAAGCTGTGCTCCTCTCATCAAGAGTCATAATTTACTTGTCAAAGCAGGGGTCCTCTCAGCGTGCGGGAGGCTCCCCGGGGTTATAATTGCAAGACAGTTTCTCCTGAAATGCCTCAAGTCAAGATGAAGCACAGGTCTGCTGCTCAGGCTTTGTGTGCTCCTCTTTGAAAACGAACCATTACACGGAAAACTGTGAAAATGTGGTTAAAACATTTTCGAGACGCTTCATTATAGTCTCGGCACCAACTCCTGATCATCTGAGACTTTTAGCTGTGATATCTCTGGTCCTCGGGCAGGGATCTCTACACTGGCACAAGGTCTCCATCTTGTGGAGAAAGTGCTGCAGGAGTGGTGACGGTTCAGGTCAGACGAGGTTTCTCTGCAGCTTTTTAAGGATTTTTCTGAAGTGATGAATGAATTATGGACCTCTATTAATCATTCAGTTACCAAGAGGCTAATTATGTGCATGTAACTTGAATCTACAAACTTTATTGAAGTAAAAATTCTCCTTTACTACATTTATTTACAGGTACACAGGAGCACTTCTCCCTTGGTGAATTACGGAATGATGCATCAGATCTGGAGAGATCTTCAAAGCCCAAACGTCCGTGCAATCTCTGTCTCACTGTGGGTGCTTCTTGGGTAAAACATTTCCCTATTTCTCTCCCAAAAAGACCAGGAGAAACTCATTCATCTCCAGTAGACTCCATCACTGTAATGCTCTTTTACTTCCCAAAAAGAGCATTAAACATCTGCAGCTCATCCAGAACGCTGCTGCTGGAGCTTTAACCCGCACTAAGAGATCTGAACACATCGCAGCAGCTTTAAAATCTTTACTCTGGCTTCCAGTCAGTCACAGAATAGATTTTAAAAGCCTGCTGATGGTTTACAATCTGTGATCTGTTCAGAGAATATAAAGCCAGCAGAGCTCTTAGATCCAAGGACTCAGGTCAGCTGGTCCAGTCCAGAGTCCAGACTAAACATGGAGAAGCAGCATTTAGCTGTTATGCTGCAAACAAGTGGAACAAACTGCCAGTGGAGATTAAACTTTCACCAAATGGAGACATTTTTAAATCCAGATTAAAAACATTTCTGTTCTCATGTGTCTATGCATGAAATCTGCACGATATCTTTGAACTTATCTTGAATGTTGCTTGTTTTTAAATTCATTTAAATTATTTTATTTGTTTCTCTTTATGTTCTTTTATGTGTTTTTAATGCTTCTTCCACTCCCTGCTGCAATGCTTTTATTTTATGTAAAGCACTTTGAATTGTTCTGTACATGAAATGTGCTACAAATAAATTTGATTTGATTTGATTTGATATTTGGTGACCCTGAGGATGATGCACGCCCCCGTCCACAAGCACATAACCAGCAGATAAGGTATACATGTCTTGGACATGCAGACAGCGGAGCTCCTTTTCCTTTTTTATTTTATTCTATTCTATTTGCTTGTTTTTACTTTAATTTTTTACATATCTTTATACTGTATGCTGCTGCAACACAATAATTTCCCAAATTGGGATGAATAAAGTACTTATCTATCTATCTATCTATCTATCTATCTATCTATCTATCTATCTATCTATCTATCTATCTATCTATCTATCTATCTAAATCTTCTCTGATGGGTCATATCCACTATTTATTCAGCAAGCTGCAGACAAACCAAACTTCTGAGCTGCCTGAATAACAGCTTCACGATCTAGAGGAAGAAGGAGAGGAGAGAAGGTAATGTGTTCAGATGTTTGATTTGAATAGAATCAGTTATACTGGAACATGTTCAGGATAAGGAGAGAGAGGAGAACAGGGAGGAAAGTTTATGGAGGGCCTCAAACAGGCGAGAGAAGAGAAGTAAGTCTTTCTCACATTCAGGACTCACTAAGATTTATTAAATATGTTTAGTATGACCATATGTCTTCAATGTTTGTTCGTCTTTAATGTGTTTCTCAGGCGGCTTTAAACTTTCTTTGTGTGTTTACACCTAAAACGGCGCAAAATCCGAGTCGAAGCACGGCAGTCAAAGGTCCGTGAAAGCATCATTTGAGGTTACTCGGCTACATTCAGTGGATTACCAAACATGTTGAGCGACACGATTACTTGAAGTCAACTTCTCTTTCTATCATGTTTTTTTCTGTCTTCCTGTCTTCTCGACAAAAAACAGCTCTTAAATATGCAGCTGGGGCTAAAAGCTGCTTATCGGTCGACTTCATTGATGTTAAGAAGTCCCACCAGGTGCATGATGGGAAATAATGTCAGAACAATCCAGATGTGTTCTTACTAACAGTGACTCTGTGAGATCTGGAGTCTTTCAAATCTTTAGTCTGTGACTTCAAACTCAGCGACATTGTCTTTAGATGAGAGAGGGTGTCAGGAGTTAGTCTTTAAAAGTCTTTAAAAGTCTTTCTCAAGGTTTTTCAAGGTCATCTGGTGAATGTGAAGCAAGGTGCATTTTGACCAACAGCATCCAGAACAGAAACGGACCGGGGCTTTTTTCTTCAGTCAGAGATTATTTCAGCCTTGGTTCTGTTGCATTTCCTCTGAGGTCTCAGGTTCAGGATAGTTAGCTTCTACATAAGTACATTTAATTTCACTGCTTCATCCTGTAAATGCACATGTACTTCAGAGCGTTTATACGTGCACACATATAGAACGTGCACATGTTAATCTTGCTTAAAAAGCTCATTTTGCGTTAAAACGTTAAATTTCAGTTAACTTGCTTTAATTTTGAGGTAAAATAACATTACGCTTGTTTTGATATTTCATAATCATCCAACAGGATATTATCTTTGTTTCAGTGTCATTTTTGATCATAAGTTGCATCACAAGTTCAAAGGGTGTCTTATTGAGAAGACAACTAAAACTTTCATTCTGCTTTTCAGATAATTTGAAAGGAAAATGTGAAAGTAGAGCTGAAGGTGCCTGATGTGGCCTATGGGCTGGGAGATATCTGATTAAAGGGAGAGTTGTAAGTGAATGTGAATGCTTGTGTGTCTTCCTGCACAGACTGAAGGCTGCCTTACTGAAAGCTGTCCTGCTTTATTCCAGCTGTTTGGCTCCGCCCCCTCATGCTGCTACCTTTCCTGCTGAGCAGCAGTTGATCTCATTGAGCCTGCAGTCAGCTCCTGTCTTGTGGTGGATCAGAGGCAGAAGAGAGGGTATGTGTTTCTCTGCTTCTAGCTGTTGATGATTGTGTGTTTGTGTTTGTAAAATGAGGCGACTCTTCACCTCTGGCTCCTCTCACAGGGAGAAGATGATCTGCAGGATCCTGCTGCTCATCATCCTCACTTCATGTGTCTGTGGTCAGTTTCCATCTTCACTTGATCAAGTCCAAACACTTTGATCATCTTCTGTGTTTGCTTAGATAGTGCAGATCATTGCTGCCACATGTTACAGAGTGTCTGCTCCTCTCTGTCCCTCTCTGTCTCCTCAGCAGCAACATTTGTAGTGAATGTGCCACAGAGCTCCTATCAGGCAGAGGAGAAGCACAGCATCACTCTGGAGTGGACGTTCACAACCAAACCTGACAGCTCCTGGAGCTCCCTGTATATCATCTGTGACCTGATAACTGATCACACAGTTTCATTCCTGTATCATGTTTATGAAGGTGCTGAGGTGTCAGAGTCTCAGGATGAAGAGTTTGCAGGACGAGACCAGAGTGACAAAGATGCCCTCAGAGAAGGACGAATAAGACTTAATGTGTCCAGACTCAGGACTGAGGACTATTTCACCGACGAATGTTTCCAGAACTTGGGCCAATACCGAGCCCAGTAAGGGAGAGCCCAGACACCCTGCGGAGGAAACTCATTTCGGCCGCTTGTATTCTTGATCTCGTTCTTTCGGTCACTACCCACAGCTGGTGACCATAGGTGAGGGTAGGAATATAGATTGACCGGTAAATCGAGAGCTTCGCCTTCTGGCTCAGCTCCTTCTTCACCACGACGGGCCGGTGCAGAGCCCGCATCACTGCAGACACCGCACCGATCCGCCTGTCAATCTCCTGCTCCATTCGTCTCCAAGGCAGAATTTTCGGGAAAAAAACTCAGATACAGTATTATGGGACCACTAAAGCCTATAAAATTGCATAAAAGCCTCCATTTATTTTCATGCCATGGGACCTTTAAGGTATTTTTTCTACAGCTAAACATGGTAGTGGGTCACTTTTGACCCGCAAGACAACAGGAGGGTCAAACCGTGAGTGTACTGGGAAACTCGTGAAAAGTTATAGTTATTGTTATATATTTGCTATGACAAAGTTAAATCTTATGTCTCAGAGTCACTAATTAATTTCAGCTTGGTCACTTTTCACGTATTTCTAAAAGATTGAAAAGTCTGTCCAAATGTTCTTCCATATCCCACAAAGTTTTGGAGTTGTAAAAATAGTTTGTGCACGTGTAAAACATATTTGTATCTGTGGGTATATTTTGTGCATATGTAAAATTTAATCCGACGGACACACAAATTTTCCACCTTCGAGAGCGACCCTGAAGTTACAAGTTTACAAAGGTTGCAAGTATGAATTGTGACTGTTTGTACACCAGAGTGAATAACCAATCAGCACGTTGCTTACTGACTTGCTAATCAACCCGGTGCCCACCCACAGAATAGAGATTAAGATCAAATTTATTGTCATGCATACACATGAAATTTGTCCTCCGTTTTTAACCCATCCAGGTTGTGGACCTGGAGCGGTGGGCAGTTATTCACAGCGCCCAGGGAGCATCGGGGTAGGGTGCCTTGCTCAAGGGCACCTCAGCCGTGACAAAGAGGTGGACTGATACCCCTTCAGCTGTCAGTTTCACCAATCTTTTTGAGTGGCGCGAGTGGGAATCAAACCGCCAACTGACTCTAACCACTGAGCCACGGCCATAGAGGCGGCAACATGTCTGCATGTTGTATAGATAATCGGGCTGGGCGAGTTAACTAGTTAACACATTAATTATTTAACGCCAGCAAATATTTTATTATTTATTTATTGTGAAAGTCTGTTGCTAAAAGGCTTTTATTTTGTAAAAGTCTGTTGCTCACAGGCTTTTATTTTGTAAAAGTCTGTTGCTCACAAGCTTTTATTTTGTAAAAGTCTGTTGCTGTCTGCTGCGGACCCGGAAAAGAAAGTAATCGGCGGATACAATAAATTTCTTCATCTTGTCTCATATCAGCATTGGTGTAATTAAAGGTGGGGTAGGGGATCTTTTTCTGGAACATTTGTTTACATATTGCTTGAAATACTCTTCACACCCCCATTGCAACCAATTAATTAAAAGTTTTGACACAAATGTGAAAAGTTTTAGTGGCCTCTAGAACGTACAATCTAGGAAAAACAGTATCCAATCACTGTGAACGGTCCGTTCACAGTGATTGGATACTGATGCCGTCTATCAAACTGCAGTCTGCTCCTCCCTCCCCCTCCTTCACCCTGTGCGCGTACCCTGCTCCGTGAACGAATTACGCGTCCAGAAGCTTGGCAGGAAGCTAAACTAGAGCCAGCTTGGCTAGCACCTAGCATTATTAAACGTATAGTTAGCATATACTAAATACTAAATACGGCAACGATCGATGCTTGCTGTCAGAACAGCGCTCGTGCACCTTCGTGCTCGTGCACGTTCATGTACTCTAGAGGCGTGGCTTCGGGGGGAAAGTGAAGAAAAGGGTTGGGACTTTTTACCTGTGTATTTTCAAAATGCAGCTTCGCTGGACTCAAAATCCAGGATCTCCTACCCTACCTTTAAGCTCGATGCGTCGATGGATCCAAAACATTTCAACGTCCCTGGGTGGGCTTGAACCACCAACCTTTCAGTTAACAGCCGAACGCGCTAACCAATTGCGTCACAGAGACGTGGTTCACCATTGGAAGCATTATTGATGTCATACGGCGCATTATGATGACATATTTGTCTCATCGGAGGCTTCAGACAGCTATATCTTCCGGAGGAGCGTTCTTGAGTGACTTGACTTGCAGTACCTGAAATCCAATGTACATTTTTCCTCTGTTGCTGTTCACATAAAGAGACACAGCAGCGGATTCCAAAAATAATTCGTAAAAGTTAGGCGGGTAGTGTTTTGGTAAGATTTTGTACTTGTAAAATGATGTTCACATGTGTAATAAAGTTTTGAAGTTGTAAAATCATTTTGTGCATGTGTAACAAAGTTTTGAAGTTGTAAAAATAGTTTGTGTATGTGTAACAAAGTTTTGAAGTTGTAAAAATAGTTTGTGTATGTGTAACAAAGTTTTGAAGTTGTAAAGATAGTTTGTGTATGTGTAAAACTAAATCCGACGGACACACAAATTTCCCACCTTCAAGTACGACCCTGAAGTTACAAGTTTACAAAGCTCAACTTACGAGTACGAATTTTGACCCTGTTTTGACGCCTGAGTGAATAGCCAATCAGCACGTTGCTTACTGACTTGCCAATCAACCCGGTGCCCACCCACGTGCCAACCAACCATCCAATCAAGAAGCAGCAATTTCTGCCGGCCGGTGTTGTGCCGAGAAATGCATGCCTGCCGAGAAATGCATCCCCCATTCGTGGGAGCACGCGTAAACCGTTTCAGGCATGTGGATTATTACATTTTTCCAATAAAGTTACAGTGATGATATTGAGCTGACAATGGTTTTTCATTCATTCATCTGCAGAATGTAGATGAATAATACATGTACAGTACACTTATGATAATCCCACAATTGTACAGTTTAGAGCATCCCTTACACCTATTATTATATTATTGTACAAATATTCCAAAGTAAGGGCCGTGAATAACACTTTTGCAGTAAGCCAGAAAGCCGGTTGGAGACATTTTCTATGAATATCAAGCTTTACTCAGTGTAGCCCAGATGAAATAATCCAAAAATGAACCTAGAACTATGAAATTTGACTATTTTAATTTAATTTTAGAGACAAATTTGGACTTGTTGAAATTTGCATCTGTTAATTTAATCAGGTAAACAAATTCTAATGTAGTAATATCATTCCATTCCAGACTCTCTTTAAAGCAGGGGACCAGCAGGGGATGCATATCTCGGCAGGCATGCACTTTTCGGCATAACACCGGCAGAAATTGCTGCTCCTTGATTGGATGGTTGGTTAGCGCGTGGGTGGGCACCGGGTTGATTGGCAAGTCAGTAAGCAACGTGCTGATTGGCTATTCACTCAGGCGTCAAAACAGGGTCAAAATTCGTACTCGTAACTTGAGCTTTGTAAACTTGTAACTTCAGGGTCGTACTTGAAGGTGGGAAATTTGTGTGTCCGTCGGATTTAGTTTTACACATGGACAAAATGTTTTTACAACTTCAAAACTTTGTTACACATGCACAAAATGTTTTTACAACTTCAAAACTTTGTTACACATGCACAAAATGTTTTTACAACTTCAAAACTTTGTTACACATGCACAAAATGTTTTTACAACTTCAAAACTTTGTTACACATGTGAACATCATCGTACAAGTACAAAATCTTTTTGACCCTTCTTTGATCCCATACAGTACCGCCCGGCTAGCTCAGTCGGTAGAGCATGAGACTCTTAATCTCAGGGTCGTGGGTTCGAGCCCCACGTTGGGCGACACAATGTTTTAACCCAGATACTGATGTTAAAAGTGTGTTTGCACAACAAATGGTATGGCAGCACATTTAAAACAAAACTACATGCTAAAAGCTATACACTACTTTAAGTTTGAGTTAATTTTTGGATTTTGTGTACAAATGCGATTAATCGTGATTAATCAGGGAAATCATGTGATTAATTAGATTAAGCAGTTTAATCGTGGCCCAGCCCTAATATATAATTATTATAATATTAAATAAATTTTATTTAATACAATTAATCTTGTCTCATGTGGCGCAATAAAACTCACCATTGCGTCAATGGATCAAAAGCCTTTCATCGTCCCTGGGTGGGCTTGAACCACCAACCTTTCGGTTAACAGCCGAACGCGCTAACCTATTGCGCCACAGAGACAGTGCACATGGCCATGACCTTGTGATAGAAGGACTGTTACCTCGTCCTTCACTACAAAGTTGGACGTTTTTACTATCGTTTTACCCAAGTTATTGACTACTTGTTGTGTGCTACTTTACTTGTTACCTACACAGCAGATATCAACCTTATGGAAAACATAAAGAAATCGAACACACACTCTAATGAAGGGGTGAGAGGTGGTAATGATTGAGGCCACGCCCACAGACAGCAAAAGCAGTAAATCCAAAGCCGTACGGGGTAACGTGTCCCACTGAACCCACAAGCTATCCTATAAGCAGTGGTGTAGTGCTCCCTGGAGAAGTGGGTGTACTCTCAGTTTTGCGCCTTTTTTTAAGAAGTCCAGAAAAATGCACCGTTTTAAATACAGTGACATGTAAAACTACTCTATTTAGTTTACCCAAAAATCTGTCAGTAGTATTTACTCACTATTACAAAACTATCATGACTTGATCAGTAGGTAGTTTGTAGGTGTTTCTGGTCACACAAGCAGCCTGCATGAATGTAAAATATATTCAACATGAGGAAAATATGGTGTTTCAGGTCTTTTTACAGCATTTATTTAAGTAAAATACTTAAAATCTGAAGTTGACAATGCATCCTTGTTCATATTTCACCAAAAATCATTCCCTTCCAAACATCAAAACAAATCAGATAAACTCAAAAGTGCACTGTTGTAACATTGAAACAAACTATTTACTTTTCAATAGCTGAACACTATTCTAGCCGACTTTGTTAGATATACAGAATATAAATATCACTGCAAATATTGAATATATATTTTTTGGATGAATGCTTCGTTTTGAACATTTTATTTTAAAACATTAAACAAAATTTGGATTTATATTCTTCTTTTTGTTTGGCAGTGCACAGGTCTGGCCAGTCACTATTGCTGTCTACAGAAAAAACAACAAAAATGATGCATACCTCTCTCACACACTCACATACCCACTCACACTATTGTGATCATAATATTCACCGGCAGAACCTCTTTACATTAACAATCTGGGCAAAGTGAGGCTCCACTTCTATAAACTGGAGATGCATTTAGCTGCCTTTGAATACTCTGACCTGGTGGTGGTAGACTGGCTCCTTGTATCTGCCCACACTGATTTGCCTGGGCTGCTGGTTTCATGGCTGGGGTCTGTCTCAGCCTGAACTGGGTCTGACTTGTGCTTCTTTACAAAGAAGCCTTTTCACTGTTATCTGTCCCTACACAAAATAAGACAGCCTGGTTAAACCTCCATATTGTGTTAATCTTAAACCATTTGTCTCCATTCTTGTGCTTTAACTTACTTTAAA
Source organism: Odontesthes bonariensis (assembly GCF_027942865.1). Lineage (NCBI taxonomy): Eukaryota > Metazoa > Chordata > Actinopteri > Atheriniformes > Atherinopsidae > Odontesthes > Odontesthes bonariensis. The sequence continues at coordinate 7,408,400 of NC_134524.1, forward strand.
ATCAACGACAAGCCGAGCTGCTATAAAATTAAACTAGATCGTGTAGGTTAGTCAGTTTAAGTACCTTGGCTAAAGTTATACTTTTAGATCTTTATAATAACAAACAAGCTTCATAACAAATGCCCAAAGATTAGATCAGTTTCATCTAACGTTACAGTATAGTATGAAATCCTTACGAACTGTGTTAATTATACACTTACTGAAAACCAACAATGAAACTTAATCATCTTCACTGACGTTTGGCTTATTCACCACACGTTCCTCACTTTCATCTGCAGCACGTTTTAATAAAAACCTGTCCAAGGAGGTTTGGTTTATCCTGCCTTTCAGAAGGTTTCTGTGTCAGTATATAGCGCAGCCGCACGACCAGTTGCATTTTTTCAGGGTGTTTCTTTTCAATGGACTTTGAAAGTTTGGCTAAACAACTGCACAAATGCGAGCCCAAAACGCGAGATGCTTCCTTGGTCAGGTAACGAAGTGAAGTGAACGGATAAGAGGCGGGATGCTGGCAGGTAACAGGCCAGATTCACTCACCAAGCCAACTAGTGGCGGTGTTCCTGAAGCTTCATAACAAGTAACTTATATTTCTTCTCGCAATTCAAAGCAAATAAATCAACGGAATAACGGCTCGTAACTCAAAAAACTTGTATGTCGGGACACTCGTAACTCAAGGTACCACTTTATAGTGCTACATAGCTTCATGCTAAAGTGACGTTAGCATTTCATAACTTTAGCCTAATCATATAGTGTAACAATTGGCAGCAAAATCTCTTCTCTAAATGTGCAGTGTCTTTAAAAAAGAATGACTCATTTGGAAATCACATTAAAACTTAAGTCAAATTATGTATTCCACGAAAGTAGGTTCACTCCGACAGTGGCTTCAACATGATAGGCCTGCCACTCATTTCGAAGACGCTGTGTTTCACATTCGCATCACGTATCTTTCTAATAGACATGCCTGTCAATCAACTGGAGTGGCACCTGAGGTGTCCAATCGTGTTCCAGAGGTGGCCAGCACATTTCCCGCCCCACTGCCTCTGATTATCTCACCAGTCCTCGTACCTAAAATTAACCGGTGTAACCAGTGAAGGCACTGGCAGCGAGTACTACTTGCCGCATCAGGGGGATTTAGAAGTGGGTATACGTAATGCTGACTGACAAATGAGTAGGTATACGCCATATACCCCTGTATACCCCTGTATACCCTGGACTAAACCACCGCCTATAAGTCATTTGGTTGACAAGAGTTAAAGTGCCAAAGCAGACAACTACAGTAAGTCTCTGTGGCGCAATCGGCCAGCGCGTTCGGCTGTTAACTGAAAGGTTGGTGGTTGGTGTCCATGGTAACTTACGTCTGAACATATCCCACTTCCCTCTATCCCACTTTTGTGCAACTGGATCACGGATAAGTTGATCCAGGATAGCCAACATATCCCGGCTTAATCCCTTATCCTACTTTTGTGCAACGGGCCCCAGTTGTAGGTTGGTTAGCAAATCAAAAGATGTAATGGGCACCTTGTCCCACTGAACCCACAAGTTATCCTTTAAGTAATTTGGTTAACAAGAGTTAAGGTACCAAAGCATGCTGAGCTGTTTGATGAGAGATATTACAATTGTATTGTAACTGGTAATCTTGCTGTATAGCACCTCCTACTTTTCGTTTCAAGTTTGACATAGATCAGCAGCAGTTCACTCAAGTCTCGTCACGCAAAAATACAGAACGCTTGCATTTACCGCCATGAGGGGGTGGTCAAGCTTGAGACCACGCCCACTGCCAAGCAAGGCAAGGCAGAGTTTCTGTGGCGCAATTGGTTAGCGTGTTCGGCTGTTAACCGAAAGGTTGGTGGTTCAAGCCCACCCAGGGACGTTTTGACTTATACGTATTACGTGACTTAAAGCAATACTATGTAACATTTCTACCTTAAAATAACAGCTTGAAAAAAATTGTGCGGCTTGAATGAGTTTTAATATTACGATTGGCCCGTCTCCTATGCCCTTCGGGGGTCTGAGCTGGAATAACTGCGCTATGTAACTTTGCTGGACCGGCCCGGGAGTGGCCCGGGAGCTGAGCGGTTCTTCAACAAACGTGAAACGTGAAAGCGAAAGGGTGTTGTATTTACGACAGTGTAACCGTACATTACCTCCAAGCCTGTAGGGGGAGCTCCATAATGGGCTTTTTGAGAAGTTACATTGTATTGCTTTAACGCAAACATTCTGCTGCCAAAACGCTCTCCTTACGCATTATACACGCTCCTTGGCAAAATATGTTTCGAAGGGTGACCTGTTAAAGGTGGGGTAGGGGTTCTTTTTCTGGAGCATTTGTTTTACATATTGCTTGAAATACTCTTCACACCCACATTGCAACCAATTAATTAAAAGTTTTGACACAAAAATGAAAAGTTTTAGTGGCCTCTAGAACGAACAATCCAGGAAAAACACTATCCAATCATACTGAACGGAATGTTAACGATGATTGGATTCTGATGCGTCTATCAAACTGCAATCTGTTCCTCCCCCTTCTTCCCCCTGTGCGCGTACCCTTCTTCGTGAACTAATCACGCGCCCAGAAGCTTGGCAGGAAGCTAAACTAGAGCCAGCTTGGCTAGCACCTAGCATTATTAAACGGTTCATTATGATGTTGAAAGGTGTTTTCTTACCTGTGAATCCGCCATGAGAAAAAGTTAGCAAAAGTTAGCCAAACCAATCGATGATTGCTGTCAGAACAGCGCTCTTGCACCTTTGTGCTTGGAACAAGCATTGCGCGTTCATGTACTCTAGAGGCGTGGCTTTGAGGGGAAGTCTGAAGAAAGAGGTTGGGACTTTTGACCTGTGTATTTTCAAAATGCAGCTTCGCTGGACTCAAAATCCAGGATCCAGGAAGTGCAGTATAATGGATGACTCAACCTGGAGGCTCCTCTGTCTTTTGTCAAAATTGCACAAGCAAAGTGAAAAAATAACCTTTTTGTCATATTGCTATGAAAGTCACACATAAACAAGAAAAAAATCAAAAAGGCTGAGAGACCTAATGAGGGCACTTGGGAAAAAAATTGACATTAAATCTCTTTCTTTAACAAGTCAGATCAGGAAGTTATTGACTACTTGTTGTGTGCTACTTTACTTGTTACCTACACAGCAGATATCAACCTTATGACAAACATAAAGAAATCGAACACACACTCTAATGAAGAGGTGAGAGGTGGTGATGATCGAGGCCACACCCACAGACAACTATAGCAAGTCTCTGTGGCGTAATCGGCCAGCGCGTTCGGCTGTTAACCGAAAGGTTGGTGGTTGGAGTCCACCCAGGGACGTGTGTGTGTACCAACAAATCCACCGGTCAGCAACCAGTTGTAGGTTGGTTAACAAATCCCACAAGCTGTCCTTTAAGTCATTTGGTTAACAAAAGTTAAGGTGCCAAAGCATGCTGAGCTGTTTGATGAGAGATATTACAATTGTATTGTAACTGGTAATCTTGCTGTATAGCACCTCCTACTTTTCGGTTCAAGTTTGACATAGATCAGCAGCAGTTCACTCAAGTCTCATCACGCAAAAATACAGAACGCTTGCATCTACCGCCATGAGGGGGCAGTAAAGCTAGAAGGCACGCCCACTGCCAAGAAAGGCCAGGAAGTCTCTGTGGCGCAATTGGTTAGCGCGTTCGGCTGTTAACCGAAAGGTTGGTGGTTCAAGCCCACCCAGGGACGTTTTGACTCATACGAATTTCTAGCCTGGGAATTCCCATGCTGCTTTGCGCGCGATTTCATTCTCACTGCAAAGTCAGTCTGGAAACCACTGCCCTTATTTTTGCCTGAGTTTGGGAACCAATCACAGAACGGGGGGGACAGCAAGACGACGTCTCTGCGCTACACCGAAGCTTGTAGAGTGTTAATCCAACATGGCAGCGGACACGACGTTACCGTTCGTTGCAACCTTAGAAAGTGTTTTAAGTAAGTTTTAAAATAAGTTTACTTTTATTTAACTTTTTTTTCTTCTTCTTCCTCGTCGAATTTCTGTCGTCATCTGGTATAAGTGATACAATTGGCTATGAATCGCGCGCAAAGCAGCATGGGAAGAACCAGACGCCATTTGATAGACATTCGTAGCGCCCAATAAACGGCTCCAGGCATTCGTAAACCACGCCTCAAATACGAGAAAATGCACACCTAGTTCCCAGACCACCATCTCATCGAGATTGTGGACGCGTCAGCCAGGCTAACGTATTACGTGAGTTAACGCAAAAATTCTGCCGCCAAAACGCTCTCCTTACGCATTATTCACGCTCCTTGGCAAAATATTTCTCTAAGGGTGACCTGTTAAGTGCGGTGTATTGCATGACTCAACCTGGAGGCTCCTCTGTCTTTTGTCAAAATTGCACAAGCAAAGTGAAAAAACAACCTTTTTTTTCATATTGCTATGAAAGTCACACATAAACAAGAAAAAAATCAAAAAGGCTGAGAGACCAAATGAGGGCACTTGGGAAAAAATTTTACATTAAATCTCTTTCTTTTTATGCCTTTATTGGACAGGAAAGTTGGAAAGAGACAGGAAGCAGAGAGAGGGGGAAGACATGCAGCAAAGGCCATCCAGTGCAGGACTTGAACTGGGGCCAGCTTCAGCGAGGACTGACGCTTCTGTACATGGGGCGTCTGCTGTACCCACTACGCCACCGACTACCTCATTAAAGCTCTTTCTTTAACAAGTCAGACCAGGAAGTTATTGACTTCTTGTTGTGTGCTACTTGTTACCTACACAGCTGATATCAAACTTATGAACAAAAATAAAGAAATCGAACACAGGGCAATGGCAGTGCCTAGCAGTCCAAGACAGAGGCTTTGGACGATCAATATGGAGTCGACAAGTGGAACAGCTGGATGGGTATGACTAGCAGTTTAATCATTTATGACTTTTCCTAAATCCCTTTGGCTAGGCAGAATGAAAGGTAAAATGTATTAAACTTATCAGTCCAGGGTATTCTTCATTAAGACTGGTCTGGAGCTAGCATTGACGTAGATAGAATCAGAGTAGACAGAACCTAGAGAATCTTTGATAGATTGTTCCACTTGTCGACTCCATATTGATCGTCCAAAGCCTCTGTGTTGGACTGCTAGGCACTGCCATTGCCCTGTGCCTTGCACACTGCCATCTGGTGGATGCTCCGTGAATAGAGGGCTGTGCCGCTGTTCACATTCAAATCGGCATGCATTTGTTTGTGCATCTTGCAGCACAGTAGGAGTGTGTCAAAATTACGCCATGGACACGAGAGCAAAAAATGGATCCACAAATGCAGACTGCCAGACTGCACACACAAAGTCAAGCATATTTGTTTTAAAATCTCGAAATATATTTACAAATGTATGTATATTTATATACATATATACATTTATTTGTGTGTCACATTTTTATATTTATATTAATTATATATACATTTATAAATTCGTTCATATTTATATTCATTTTTACTCACATATATCTCGATCAATTTGACCCAAAATTTCCCCCATACCGCAACACCAGGAGCAGGCAGACGTCATGACGCAAGTAGCCTCATGACAGGTGGAGACGTACCTATATACTGGCGCTGAAATTGGCCGTCTTAAAGTGGTAGCATACCATTTCTGCTGCTACATTCGCGTACAATGACTTTAGGGCTTCTTGGAATCAGCGGCTGAATCAGCTGAGAGAGAAGAAGGATTCTGAATCTGAACGCTGATTGGATGATTCTATTTCTCAGGGTCCCACCAACAGGCTCTGATGCGCAGCTGAGGTCGAAATAAGCGAAAGATGGCGTAATCTCGCCCAACCGTGAAGTTCATGAAGAAGAAACCGACCAGCTAATGGGATATGGAGCAATTAGGAGATAAATGATTCTGTTAAATTAATTATGAATATAAAGAAAAATGAAGAGTAATTTACATTCATAACATATTTATTTAAAGATGATGTGAATCTACAAATGAATAATGTAAAAAAAAAAACTAAGATGCTTTTGATTGTTCTCGTTTGTCATTTTTGTGTATATTACCTCCTTTATTTTCTTTTTTTCTGACACTCTTATTATTCAACGAGGAACTGGGATCTGGAATAAATAAAGTGTCTCAGAATCAGATGCCTTTTGTGTATTTTTTATGGATGTAAACAATGTACATCCTTCTGTTTCTGGGCTTATTCACATCTTATACCGAAACCAGGCCAGGTTTGCACTACTTTTCCCTGTTTTTATTTTCTCCTTGTTCTCCGTTTCTTCAGTTTAGTGACGCCACCTTCATGACAGACAGATGTGCTGCTGCTGGGGCGGCTGAGTGCGCCTCAACATCACGTTTCTCTCAGAGACCCAACAGTAACTGCTTAGATGTTGTCCGTGAACCGAGCTGTCAGATTAAAAAATGTCTTCGGAGAAGGCGAGCTGTCCTTGTGGATCTGAGCGGATCTGGAGTGTGGGACATGAGCTGAGGCAGGAAAAGGAAAACTAGATTCAACATTCATGTCTTCTAAATGAACTCCAAGTAAAAACAAAACAACCAACATCAAATATGTGAACTGGGAATATCATATACACAAAAAACAGTCAATTTCTTAAGAAAAGTACGTGATTATATACATAAATATAGGATTTTTAAAAAGTGCTTACAATTATTTGGGAGGCTTTTATTTTTATTTCCTCACCGGAAGTGATATGTAATAGCGTATCTGCTAGCTTGACAACCTCTTTGCATCTGTCTCTATATGCTTCCCTCTTGTGGCCATAAGCGGTAACTACACCCTAAAGTCAGTAGGAACATTGAAATGTGGGAAATCTTTATAAAATGAGGTTTTATGATGGAAGAGAGCAGTCATATTAACATTTTAACAACACTGTCATATTTAGTTAAGATTATGAATGCTGGAGATTTACCAGAGCTTACTTTTCTCATCATTACTCAGAGAAGATAGATAGATAGATAGATAGATAGATAGATAGATAGATAGATAGATAGATAGATAGATAGATAGATAGATAGATAGATAGATAGCTTCAATGAAAATTTGTAAAGTAGGACCAGTTTCAAACCTACACAGTAACTGGTAAAAACCTCTAAAGATGAAACTTCTCGTAAAGATTGTTGTACTTTGTCAGTTTGAATGTTTTACTGAAAGCATTGTTGTCCCGTTGTGTCTGAAATGGAGTGAAATCTGTTCCAAAGTCATTTTGTTCATATGATGAAGGCAGCCAGCTGCAGTCTGCAGATTCAGTCTTTATGCTGTGAGCAGGGCGTTTCTGCCCTCTAGTGGCCACAAATGGTATCTACAGAAAAGGTCAAGCTGGAGATGTTACAAATGACTGACACTTCCAGTGCTGCCTTTCAAAATAAAAATATATTAACAGACGTAATATAAAGCTATTCGATCTGACAACAGCAGAGACTTGTTTTATTTACTAGTGACTTTATGTAAATAAATACTGCTTAGATGTTGTCCATGAACTGAACTGTCAGAATTAAAAAATGTCTTCGGAGAAGGCGAGCTGTCCTTGTGGATCTGAGCGGATCTGGAGTGTGGGACATGAGCTGAGGCAGGAAAAGGAAAACTAGATTCAACATTCATGTCTTCTAAATGAACTCCAAGTAAAAACAAAACAACCAACATCAAATATGTGAACTGGGAATATCTTATACACAAAAAACAGTCAATTTCTTAAGAAAAGTACGTGATTATATACATAAATATAGGATTTTAAAAAAGCGCTTACAATTATTTGGGAGGCTTTTATTTTTATTTCCTCACCGAAAGTTATATCCAATAGCGTATCTGCTAGCTTGACAACCTCTTTGCATCTGTCTCTATGCTTCCCTCTGGCGGTCATAAGCGGTAACTACACCCTAAAGTCAGTAGGAACATTGAAATGTGGGAAATCTTTATAAAATGAGGTTTTATGATGGAAGAGAGCAGTCATATTAACATTTTAACAACACTGTCATATTTAGTTAAGATTATGAATGCTGGAGATTTACCAGAGCTTACTTTTCTCATCATTACTCAGTGAAGATAGATAGATAGATAGATAGATAGATAGATAGATAGATAGATAGATAGATAGATAGATAGATAGATAGATAGATAGATAGATAGATAGATAGATAGATAGATCACTACAATGAAAAGATGTAAAGTAGGACCAGTTTCAAACCTACACAGTAACTGGTAAAAACCTCTAAAGATGAAACTTCTCGTAAAGATTGTTGTACTTTGTCAGTTTGAATGTTTTACTGAAAGCATTGTTGTCCCGTTGTGTCTGAAATGGAGTGAAATCTGTTCCAAAGTCATTTTGTTCATATGATGAAGGCAGCCAGCTGCAGTCTGCAGTTTCAGTCTTTATGCTGTGAGCAGGGCGTTTCTGCCCTCTAGTGGCCACAAATGGTATCTACAGAAAAGGTCAAGCTGGAGATGTTACAAATGACTAACACTTCCGGTGCTACCTTTCAAAATAAATTTGTATTAACAGACTTAATATAAAGCTATTTGATCTGATAACAGCGGAGACTTGTTTTATTTACTAGTGACTGAATGTAAATAAATACTGCTTAGATGTTGTCCATGAACTGAACTGTCAGAATAAAAAATGTCTTCGGAGAAGGCGAGCTGTCCTCCCGGATCTGAGC